>NC_035445.2:60205093-60805093 GCF_002127325.2 Helianthus annuus
GGACGTGCTCAACTGTCTCAAAATATTAGGCTTAACAAATCACACTTTAACGCTTCTACGTTTAAATTATTTTATGTGTTTAGTTGGTGTTTAGCCACCCGCGAAGCTCGCGGGGTCTTAGGCTAGTTATCAACATAACATAAATCAATGCTTGGTAACAAACGGTTAAAAAATTGTGAACTCGCCAGCTTTCGCTGATACACTTTTTTGCATGCTTGCAGGCCCTTAGGTACACTGTCATGGAACTTGCTGTCTGGGAAGCTGGAGTAGTCATGGGTCGTGGCAATTGGAACGCTCCTCGTTGTTGCTTTGTTTTCGAACATTTTCATTAAACTTATTGAAGAAACTATTATGCTTCCACTGAACATGTTTGGTTTTCTAAACTAGTGTTTGAGTTATACTATTTTATTTAATGGGAAGTTCTATTTTAGTTATGTTTCAATGTGATTAGTGGCTAGATCCTGGTACATCACACGCCTCGCGGGGGTTTCCGCTTGTGGTATTTTTGGGGGTGTGACAGATTGGTATCAAAGCCACTGGTTATAGTGAACTTGGTTTTAAAACGTTTTTATAAAACCAGACTATAACCGAACAGTTCTGAATACAAGAATACGACCATGACACTCAGCTCCAGATTGCAAGGTTCGTCTTTTTCACCTGTGGTATACATTGCATGACTAGTGCACACTTGTTTACGATGTAGCATACAGACACACACTCATCACTATAGCATAATTACATGAATTGTTTGCTTACATTATGATGCGTTGTTAGTATGTTTTAGTCCTTGGATTCCTGTGATCTTGTCATTTTGACAACCTCCGTTAGATATTTGAGTTTGAGGAACCGTTTGACATGAGTTAGGAGGAACTGAGATAAGCATGCAAAACACAATATTATTGTGGGTGCACACATAATAATAATGTGGGGTGCATGTGAGTCCCAGTAAAGCTTAACAAGTGAAAAAAGGGGTTCCATTCCATTATTCGACCTAATGAGAAACATAACAAATCTACAGGAGTCATAGCGATGATTGCCTCCTACTTGAGTGTGATCTTTTCACTTCTCTCTAAATTCTCGCGAATCTCGATGATATCGAGCATAGCCTAGACATGTACCTGAACGTCTAGCGAAACGTATAAGAATGTTGGGTGCTAGTGCGAATGTCTCCGAGTTAAATGACGAACGTTGAATGTTTGGTCTATACCTTCCTCACTTTTCTCGTTTACTTGAACTCAACGAATTGACGCCTCAGACCCAGAAGTAGGATCACTTCTGTACTCTCTAGCAACTCACCGTGCATTGTTCAATCGACTCACAAGGCCGATGGATAAGAAGATAAACGTGATACATTACCAATCCTAGCATTAGGACAACCCTGCTCTCCGACAATGAACACCAGCATATTGATTTCAATCAAGTAACTAACCCTAGTTAGCGACCTCTAGGAGCCAACCCTTACACATCAATCGGGGCATAAACGATGATAATTGACTAGAGTGTGGAATATGTAACTGCTAGCATAATGGGGAGTACCTTAGGACGTGACACGGAATGTGATAAGATGGACCCTTTTGGTGAAAGATCACAGGGCTCTGTTACAAGCAACGACATTAGAGGCAACTGGCACGGTAACAACAAGGTACTCGCAATCATAACCTTCAGTATGGAAAAAAGGTGACTTCGAAAAGGATTGGCCGTTGTTAAGTCTAGACGTCAACAACTAAGGGAACAATGACAGTATTGGGAATCCTCGTAACGATAACAACAACATTAGAAGTAGTGCTCGTGGAAGATCATTTAGGATTGGCATGGATGACGCCAGGTATAATAGCAACATGGTGGTCTGTACGTTTTTTGTTAATTAATCGCTTCGTCTCTGTTCTGTTCAACCTCAATACCTCTTGAAGCCAGACACGTTGTAGAAGTGGCTGACGGCAAGTCAACTGAAGTCTCACATGTCCTCTTAGGGTGCAAACTTGATCTCTTGGGTCAAGTGTTCGACATTGACCTCCTCCCCGTCACACTTGGTAGCTTTGATATAGTTTGTTGGTATGAATTGGTTGTCAAAACACCGAGCAGATATACTTTGCAAGGAGAAAATCGTGCGTATACCTCTCCCTAGTGGGGAATCGTTATCTGTCCAGGGTCATCGAAGTGGTGCAACCGTCAGCATCATTTCATCCATGAAAGCCCATAAGTGTTTGTGGAAGGGCTATCCTGCTATTCTTGCGCTTGTTACCGATACTCAACCTGAAAAGAAGAGAATTGAGGATCTACCAGTTGTTCGTGACTTTCCTAACGTTTTTCCCGAGGAACTTCCAGGCTTACCTCCACACCGTCAGGTGGAATTCCAAATTGATCTTGCACCAGGAGCAGCTTCAATTGCTCGCGCACCTTATCGTCTTGCACCTAGAGAGTTACAAGAACTGTCTAACCAACTCCAAGAACTGTTGGATAGAGGCTTTATCCGATCCAGTTCTTCGCCTTGGGGAGCCCCAGTGTTGTTGTGAAGAAGAAGGATGGATCTTTTCGCATGTATTGACTACCGTGAACTCAACAAGGTGACAGTCAAGAATCATTATCCCTTACCTCGCACTGACGATCTGTTTGACCAGTTGTAAGGGTCAAGCTTCTACTCAAAGATTGATCTAAGGTCGGGCTATCATCAGATGAGAGTCCGAGAAGAGGACGTTCCCAAAACAGCCTTCAGAACACGGTATGGCCATTACGAGTTTCTGGTCACGCCATTCGGGTTAACCAACGCACCAGCGGTATTCATGGATCTCATGAACCGCGTATGTAAACCATACCTTGACGATTTAGTCATCGTATTTATCGACGACATTCTGATCTATTCTAAGAGCAAGGAGGACCACGAATGGCACTTGCGTCTTATCTTGGAGCTCCTGAGGAAGGAGCAGTTTTTGCGAGATTTTCTAAGTGCGACTTCTGGATTCGGGAAGTACACTTCCTTCGTCACATAGTCAACGAGTTGGGAATACATGCGGATCCTGCTAAAATCACTCTATCAGGAATTGGGCTGCACCAAAGAATCCTTCGGAGGTGCGATAATTTCTTGGTCTCGCTGGGTACTATCGTAGATTCATTGAGGGATTTTCAAAGATCGCTCAACCTCTCACCGCGTTGACACAGAAAGGTGTTGTGTATTCCTGGGGAACGAAACAGGAAGACGCCTTCCAGCTTCTGAAGCAAAAACTCTACAGTGCACCGATTCTGTCTTTACCTGAGGGTACCGAAGATTTCGTGGTGTACTGCGAGGCATCCATTCAAGGTCTTGGTTGTGTGCTGATGCAACGCGAAAAGGTGATAGCTTATGCCTCTCGGTAGTTGAAGGTCCATGAAAAGAATTACACGACTCATGACTTAGAGTTGGGGGCCGTGGTGTTTGCGCTTAAGATCTAGAGGCATTACTTGTACGGTACTAAATACACTATTTATACCGACCACAAGAGCCTTCAACATATCTTTTACCAGAAGGAGTTGAACATGCGACAGCGCCGCTGGGTGGAACTCTTAAACGATTATGACTGTGCAATCAAATACCATCCAGGTAAAGCTAACGTTGTAGCTGATGCCCTTAGCCACAAGGAGATGAAACCTAAACATGTTCGAGCTTGCAGCTCACCATTCACTCTAATTTACCTGATCAGATTCCTTCTGCCTAGGCTGAAGCACCGAAAGACGAGAACCTTAAAGCCAAGGCTATGCGAGGTTTGAAGAAGAAACTTGTTGAAAGATCTGATGGTATTTGCTATTTCATGGAGCGAATATGGATCCCTTTGTTTGGAAATCTTAGAGAACTTGTGATGGATGAAGCACACTGTTGGAACCTGAAGGTTTATTCATGTAGGTTAACAATAGGGATTGATCTTGTAACTAGTTTGTTTATGTTTGGGTTAAACACTTGTGGGTTGGGCTAGAGTAGGTGTCGCATGGGCCTAAGTATGATTTCGGCCCTGATGTGTTTTGTATATAAACACCCCTAATCACTTGATTAGGGTTGTTGGTTACGAGTAGAAGGAAAGGCGACACCAAGCAAGGAACCGAGTTCCATCGATCTTGTATCAGTCATCTTCTAAGTTGAATGCAAGTTTCGGTTTGATTGTTCTTTATTGTTTGTTTATTATTTGATCTTATATTGTTCTTGAATCGACTTGTATTTGAATTCCGCGCTTATACAAGTTTAGATTGATATCATTGTGATCCTCACGGGTTTTACAATTGGTATCAGAGCCATTGAAGCCATTCAAGGGCTCGGTTTTGATATCAATCGGATTCAAGAAGTTTCATATATTACTGATTCGGTTTATTGAAGTGTGTTTGCAGATCTGCTCATCGACTGTTCTTAAAAATTCATTGAAAAAATCACTGATTTTGGTTCTGTTGATTTCAGCATTGGTGTTTGCTTATTTTTTGGGATTTCGGTGCAACAGATTCAAAGATTACAATATCTTTGAATTTTGGAATTTGCTGAAAAGTCGGGATTGCGAGAAAACAGTTCTTATCACTTTTGTTTTGCAGGTTACGACTCGCAATCTCTTAGTTGCGGTTCATCACGTTTCAGTTACGACTCGCAACAGTTGCTGGTTTCGTTCATCCTGCCCAGTTACGACTCGCAACCAGCTGTTTGACCTTCACTCGCAACCGTGGTTTCGGCTCATCCTGTTTTGTTACGACTCGCAACCACTTCGGTTACGACTCGCATCCACAGTTTGACTTGACTCGCAACCATCGTCATTACGACTCGCAATCAACAGAAGTTTTTGACTCGCAACCTCGTTTCGACTCGCAACGACACATTGTGACGGACATTGGACTGTTGACTTTGGACTGAATAAAATTAATTAATTAATTAACTGATTAATTAACAATGTCAACCACCAACAGTGAATTGTCTACCCTAACTCAGCAACAAGAACTTGATTCGAAGCTTGGGACCACATCACGCATTCCTAGGCTAACTGATGCCAACGACTTTCCCGAGTGGAAGTGGCGCTTTGAACAGCATCTTAAGGTTAAAGATTACAAGCTATGGCGCAGCATCTTGAGGGACCTAGGGAAATCATGATGGAAAGTCCTACAGAACCTGATGTTAAAGTTAAGAAGCCTCGAGAACAATACACTGAAGATGATTTGCTTATTGTTGAAGAAGATGATCGAGCTTTCTCTTACTTGACCATGGGTTTGGGTCCTAATATTGCCATGGGCTTTCGCACCTGCAAATCTGCCAAGGAACTGTGGGACTCTCTGGTAGAAGTGTATGAAGGTAATGAAGATATGAAAGAAAGTCGAAGGAACTTGCTGCAACAAAATTTCAACAATTTCAACCATATTTATGGTGAAACAGTAGATAATCAGATCCAAAGGTTTGTCAAGCTGGTGACTCAAATGCAGATGGAAGAAATTCATACCTCAAACGCCTCCACCAACAGACAACTTCTCAATGCTTTGCCCAAGAGTTGGGATCATCATGTTGCTATGATCAAGAAGACTAAAGATCTTGCAAGATGCACCCTGTCTGAGATGATCTCGCACATCAAAGCTTGTGAATTGGATGACAAGCAGAGAGAGACTAACTACAAGAACAGCATGCTGGCTGCCGGTTTCTCAATAGCTCCAACCACGTCTAGCGACAGCAACACAGCTCTTCTATCACAAGGAGGATTTCAAATGTTTCGCAACAATTCCTCTGTCTCTCAATCTGGATCCTCAAATCAAATCGTCTCTTCAGCTTCTCCAGCTTCAGTTCAAAATGCTGGAAAGGCTTCTGCTGCTGCCTCTGCTTCTGCTCACTCTACGAACAATGAGATGATGGCATTTTTCGCAAGTCAGTCAAAGGAAAAGCTAGACATAGCAGCTTCTGTAATCAACTGTTTGAATGCTTTTCTTGCAGGGAAGCTTGATCCACCAAAGTGGAGTCAAGATGATTTGTCACAGATTCATCCAGATGATGTTGAAGAAATGGATATCACCTGGCAAATGGCAATGGCGGCGTTCAGAGCTCAAAAGTTTGTGAAGAAAACGGGTAAAAACAGGTGGGGCAACGCTTGGAATGGAGCTTCTAAAGTGCCCTTCAATCTTCGATGTTACAACTGTCATGAGGAAGGACACTATGCTAGGAACTGCCCGAAGCCACCCATGAACAGAGATCAGAATCCTACTATTCCTGCACAACCAGCTACTCCTAATCGAGAAAGGGCTCTTGTGTCTACTGCAAGTATAGCAGATGCAGCTGCCTCTGGAAGTCCACAGCCGCAGGGATTAGCACAAGCGCTGGTGGTGCAGCCAAATGTCAACTTTGACTGGTCCTCTGAGATTGAGCGTCTGAACATATCAGCTCCAGATAATCAAGCTGCAACTTCTAACATTGCTTTCATGACCTCAAACGAGCATGACCCTGAGCCACAGGAAGAGACTGCTGCTGACGATTTCGCTTTCATGACTCAAATCCTGTCAGCACCTGTCAAAGGTCTCACCAAAGAAGAGGTACTTTCAGTTTTCTGCACTCCTGAATGTAGGGAACGTGTTGAGGCTTATAGAATACACAACGCTGAGCTAATCGAAGATTACAATGAAATTAAAAGAAAAAATTTCACTTTAACGAAAAATGAAAAACTTTTCAAAGAAAAAGTCGAAGCTCAGCGTAAGGACATCGTTCAACTAAAGGACGATGTCAGTGTAGCTAAAGGCCAACTAATGATAGTCAAAGAAAAATTATGTGAAGTAACTAAGGAACTGGAGAGTGTAAGAGACAAATACCAAATCAATCAATTAAACATCAAGAAATTTGATTCCTCCAGTAAGTTAATAAAAAATCTGTGTGATGAACAATTGGCTTACTCTAAGAAGAAAGGGTCGGGTTTGGGTTACAATCAGACTCCTCCTCCATACAATAACAATTACACTTATTTGCCAATGTCTGAGGAGGAGATCTTAAATGAAAGCAAAATGACTTATGGCTCATCTAGCAAATCGTCTGTTCACAACAAAACTGTTGAGCCACAAAAGCCCTCGCCTTTAAAGTTTATTCCTAAAGGCACAATTGATCCTAACATCTCGTTGTCATGTGCAGATGATAGCTCAGAAGTAAGATGTGATGATGTTCATGGGAGTGAACCAGTTATTGTTTCAAACATTTCTGAACCTTATTTTGAATATTATTCTGAACCAACTGAGTCAGACATTGCTTTTACCAATTCTTTGTTTGCGTCGTTTTCTGCGTTTGTTTCGTCTTGTGAGCCTGCTGTTTTGGGCAAAACTGATAATGTTTGTGTGGATGATTTGAACAATATTTGTGGTGATGATAGTTTTTCAGCTAATGTTTGTGATGATAACATATCAAATGTTTCAGCTTGTGATAATGTTACAGGTGCGGTCCCCAAGGATGCATTCAGTGAAACCACTGAAACTATTTCTCAAGAAAATCAAGTGTATCCTGATTCTTCTTCTGAACCTGTCTCAGTGGGAGTCCCTAATGTTGAATCTAGTGGGACCCCATTGGAAACCGAATTACCAAATGAATCAGAACCTGTGTCACAAAGTAAATGCTCTGAGGAAATGCATGTTGATGAAACTTCTTCAGGATCAGAAAGTGAACCTGAATCAGTTTCACTCGAGAAAAGCATTAAGGAAGTGCAAGTTGATGAAACTTCTTCAGGATCAGAAAGTGAACCTGAATCAGTTTCACTCGAGAAATGCATTAAGGAAGAGCATACTGTTGAAACTTCTTCTTGTTCGGAAAGTGAACCTGAATCAGCTTCAGATGATAAATGTGTTGATAAAACACATTTGGATGAAGCTCATACATGTTCAAATTCGGAATCAAGAGTAAGTGAAAAGGAAAAAGGGGTTGATAAAAGGGTGAAATCATCAGCAGAAAAGTTGATTAAAGAAAAACCACAAATCAAACATGGTCAGAAAACTAAAACGTTGAATCACATGAAATCGAACAAGCAGAGACCTAATGTCAAAAATGTTCAGAATGTGAAGCGTCAAACTTGTTTTAACTGTGGCATTGCTGGCCACATTGCCAGAAATTGTGGTAGACTCCCAAGGACACCAGACAAGAAATCATCAGGGCGAAATCAGAAAGTTACGTCTAATCGATCTAAATGTTCGGAGTCTATGAAGTCTGCTCGGACTAAGACAATGAAGAGCAAAGATCTTCATAGGACTAGACCTTCTGATCAGGATTGGAATGCAGCCAAACGCCTTAATCAGAATCGACAAACAAATTTTCAGCGTAATCAGAGAAATTATTTTGGTAACGCTTTTGAAAGTTTAAATTCTAACTGGTCAAGACAGTTTTGGAAACCTAAGGTCAATGGCATGCAATCCAATCCAATGAAGTCATATCATCAAAAGGCCGCACACAGAAATGTTTCAAAATTTCTAAACAAAGAGAATTTAGTGTGGCAAAGAGTAACGTATTTCGATGCTCAAGGGAAACCCAGATCCACTATGGGCTGGGTTCCTAAATCTAACTAATCCCGCTACTCGTGCAGGAACAGCTGTGGAGGACTACCGTGCGCCTCTGGTACATGGATAGTGGCTGTTCCAGGCACATGACAGGAGACTTATCCCAGCTTGTGAATGTCAAAGAATTTAATGGTGGATATGTCTCATTTGCGGGAGGTGAATCTGGCAGAATCACTTTGAAAGGAACTGTTCAAAACGGAGTTCTCAGCTTTGAAAATGTCAATTATGTTCCAGAACTGAAACACAATCTGTTGAGCATTTCGCAGATTTGTGATAGAGGGAATTCAGTTCATTTTACGAAGAAGGGATGTCATGTTCTGAAGCCTGGGATCGTTATTCCAGAAGACTGGTTCTTGATGACTGCTGAAAGAAAAGGAAACGCTTACGTCATTGATATGAACAAGAAGCCGTGTGAAGAGATCACCTGCTTATTCTCGAAGATTTCAGAGCATGATGGTTTATTGTGGCATCGTCGACTCGGGCACGTGAATATGAAAAATCTGAATCGTCTTGCTAAAGGTCAATTGGTACGAGACCTTCCGATCAAGGACTTCATGTTGGTGGAGAAGTGTGTTGCTTGTGCAAAAGGGAAGGCTCATCGAAAACCTCACAAGTCTAAACCAGTACCCTCGACAAAAGCTGTACTCGAACTACTTCACATGGATCTTTTTGGTCCAGTGAATGTGCTGAGTATCGGGAAGAAAGCCTACTGTCTAGTAATCGTCGATGATTACTCTCGCTACACTTGGGTGTATTTTCTCAGTCACAAAAACGAAACTGCTGCACTGGTGAAACAGTTCATTACATTGGCTGAAAATCAAGCGAGTACTAAGGTGAAGGTTGTTCGATCAGACAATGGGACAGAATTCAAGAATGTTACTTTGGATACGTTCTGCAGTGAAAAGGGAATTGATCGACAGTTCAGTGCGCCTCGCACTCCACAACAGAATGGAGTGGCTGAAAGAAGGAATCGTACTCTAATTGAGGCAGCACGTACCATGCTGGCTGATTCAAAGCTTCCTAGCTTCTTTTGGGCCGAAGCTGTTAGCACGGCTTGTTATATCCAGAATCATGCTTTAGTTAATAAACGTCACATGAAAACTCCTTATGAGATTCTGGAAGGACATAAACCTTCGGTTTCACACTTTCGTATTTTTGGTTGTCCATGTGTATTATTACTAATGGACTCAAATGGGAAGTTTGAAGTCAAAGGTGACGAATGTTACTTTGTTGGATATGCTAAAGGCTCTGCTTATAGGGTATACAACAAAGTAACTAGGAAAGTCGTTGAGTCGTGCAACATCGAATGGCTTGAAGAGAATGCTACGGACGCTAGAGTCGGTCCAGATTGGTTATATGATTATTCTGCTCTGTTTAAATCATTTAACATTTTGTCAAGTGATGTTTCAGTTGCAGGTGAATCAGTTCCAAAACAACCATTTTCGTTTGAAGATACAGAGGACGAAGTACAGATGGATGAAATTGTGAAGCATCATACAGTTGATCCACCGGGAATGGTGTTCACGCAACATCCTACACCGACACCGGTGGTCAATCAATCCCCTGAAGGTGCATCAACCAGTGACTCTGCAATGTTTCCTGATCCAATCCCTGAGGATTGTACAGTCACTTCTCCTGTAATTCACACTACAAGTGCACCTGATGAGGGGGAGTGTAGCAACACCACCACTGAAGAGGAGACGGTACCAGATTTGGCCATACCGACGAGCGTTCAACGCAATCACCCAATCGAAAATGTGATTGGTCCTGTAAATGCAGGAATTTTGACCAGGAGTCAATCAGGGACCATCAACACTTGCTTATATTCTAGTTATCTTTCTCAAATCGAACCTAAAACCATTGATATAGCTTTGCAGGAACCTGGCTGGGTAGATGCTATGCACGAAGAGCTGAACCAGTTTGAAAAACTTGGAGTATGGAAGCTTGTCAAGTTGCCAGCAGGAAAGCGTAAGCTTGGAACTAGATGGGTTTTTCGAAACAAGCAGGATTCTGCAGGAGTCATAGTTCGAAACAAAGCAAGACTGGTGGTTCAGGGTTTTAGGCAAATCGAAGGACTGGATTATGATGAAGTATATGCTCCGGTTGCACGACTTGAAGCCATCCGGATCTTTTTAGCGTACGCGTCATACATGGGATTCACTGTTTATCAGATGGATGTCAAGACCGCGTTTCTCTATGGAGATGTGAAGGAAGAAATTTTTGTCGAGCAACCGCCAGGATTCGTGCATCCAGATCATCCTGACTATGCCTACAAGTTAGACAAGGCACTGTATGGGTTACACCAGGCTCCTCGAGCTTGGTATGCCACCCTAACAGAACATCTGTTGGCTCATGGATATACACGTGGCACTATTGACCAGACTCTTTTCATCAAGAGGGTAGGCAGTGATCAAATCTTGGTTCAAATCTACGTTGATGATATTATTTTCGGATCAACAAGCGAGGATCTATGCAAGGAATTCGAGAAAGTTATGAAGAAAAAGTTTGAAATGAGTGCTCTGGGGGAGATGACTCTGTTTTTGGGCCTTCAAGTCAAGCAGAGTTCGCAAGGAATTCTGATTCATCAAGGGAAGTATGTGGATGATGTGCTGGCAAAGTTCAAATTCACGGATGCAAAGCCTGCTGAGACACCTATGGCTGAGAGACCATTGTTGACTGAAGATGAAGAAGGAGAGTCTGTAAATCAACGTCAATATAGGTCAATGATTGGGTCATTGATGTATCTCACGGCTAGCCGTCCGGACATCATGTTCGCTGTTTGCAACTGTGCACGCTATCAGGCTAATCCTAAAACTTCTCATCTTATTGCTGTTAAACGGATCTTTCGGTATCTTAAAGGCCGACCTCGGTTTGGCATGTGGTATCCGAGAGATTCCAATTTTGACTTGTTTGCTTTCTCTGACAGCAATTTTGGAGGTACTGACAGTGACAGGAAATCCACTTCTGCGGGATGTCAATTTTTGGGTGATCGGCTCATTTCTTGGCAGTGCAAGAAACAACAAACGGTGGCGATATCCACAGCTAAAGCTGAGTATGTTGCTGCTTCTGCTTCTTGCTCTCAAGTGGTGTGGATGCAACATCAATTGCAGGATTATGGTTTGACATATCTTAACACTACTATTTACTGCGATAATGATGCTGCAATACAAATTGTTAGAAATCCTGTTTTTCACTCCAAAACCAAGCACATTGATATTAAAGTTCATTTCATTCGAGACTGTTTTGACAGAGGCCTGATTACGCTTGAACAAATCGACACAGATGCAAATGCTGCCGATTTGTTCACTAAACCTGTCAGCAGCTCGAAATTCAGAGTGCTTGTGGATTTTCTGAAAATGATCCGTTTTACTGATTGAGCATATTTTGTTTTGTTTTGTTTTTCGTAGGTAAATTTGTTCATAAAGTTTTCTATTCTTAGGTAGTTTTTATTTATGCACAAATTTAGGGGGAGAAAAATCGAAAAATACAAAAACATTGAAAAAATCGAAAAATACAAAAACATTGAAAAAATCGAAAAAATACAAAAAGAGTTTCAAAAGGAAGTATGGCTGGACTGGGAAATGAAATGAATTTTCACTTTATGGTCAAGGGCTGACTCATGTAAGACCAGTATCGAAATTGTTTGACTCTAGTATGATGTGTTGGTAGGCTCTATCCTTAAGATTGGAAACAATAGCTGTTTCTGTTCAGAACTAAACCTGTACATGACCTCAGAAAAGAAAATCACTTGGAATTAGCTCAAGTCTATTTGAATGTTTGTATGCTTTTCCCGATACACACAATTTTGGTCTGATTCTGAAATCTTATCTGAAAAAGTCGTGTACCTCCTCTGCTGCATCCAGATACATGCTGACCTGGAGGTGCTAGGCAACGTCAGCTTCTGCTGCATCCAGATACATGCTGACCTAGCTGTACGTTGTCGATCTGTAGATCAATTAACACCCGAAAGAGGCCCTTTAGTGCCCAAAAGAAACCCAACAAACCTATATCAAATTGAGAAAACTCATTTGATCTGTATATTATATCATCTCATTCTAAGATCTATTCTGTTCTTTTCTCAACCTATTCCCAGTTAAGATTTCAGAAATTTGGATTGGGCTTGTGAAATATGTGGTAGGGAAACTGCTTGCATGATAGAGTGAGATATGTATAATTCCGGGATTTGATTAGTATTTGTTTGGGTGCTCATTATTAAAATATCAAAACATGATAAAAGGAGATACAGGCAGTTATATGGAAAAGATCTAGGGAGATGAGTTTAAGAGGACAAATATACTGGCAATTGTCTAGATCATCCTCTAGTAGATCAGTGTTGATAAGTGAAGTCATGCCCGAGACCCTGTGATTTGATCCCTGAGCATCTATGCAAATTTCCTGTTTTTATTTTTGTAAATAATATTTTATTATTTATTTTTGTTTTTGGTTTTGTTTTGCAAAATAATGCTCAATGGGTTTGATGGGTTATTTGAAAATCAAATTTTAATTGGGTTTGTTTAAATTACTGTTGAAAACATTTTATTAAGCCCAAAATTCTGAAAATATTTGCAAAGCCCAAGTCCATGAGGCCTAAGCCCAACAGACTTGGCCCATGAGAAACAGTGGCCATATATAAGGTGATTACGAGTCATTATTTCATTATTCACTCGCAATCTTTACTGAATTCTCTCTCGAAGTTCCGGCCGTAACCAGATTCCGACTCATATTCCGGTTGCGACTCGCAATCAAGTTAGATCATCAACAGGTAAATGTGACGTCATTCTTCAAGATTTTGCAGGATTGTTGAAGATTCCGGCGAATCTATGAAGATTCCGTTGAAGATTTGATGTTTCCGATGAGTTTTCCGATGACATGTTGAAGTTTCCGATGAAGTTTCCAGTCGCAATCAAGAACAGCAAGACTCGAAACCAATGATTACGACTCGCAACCTCGAGATTGCGACTCATGGTTGCGACTCATTTTGGTCTGTTGCGACTCATGGTTGCGACTCGCAATCTCATGGTTGCGACTCAGTTATCCTGGTTGCGACTCACGGTTTCGACTCGAAACTTTGGGTTGCGACTCATGGTTACGAGTGAACAGTAACAGTGTTTGTTTTTACTTTTGGTTTTTATCACTGTTAAATCAGGAAACTTATAAGTTTTGTGTGAAGTGCAGAAAATGGATCTAAAGTTTATTGCTTCTCACAATCAAGTTGCGTATTTGGCGCCTCCACCTGTAAAGCACAAGCAGTTGTACACGTCTTTGATTAAAGGCTTAAATACTTGCCGTATTGTTCACGCTCTTCGAGACAATCCGGTTGTGTATGAAAGTCTTATACGAGATTTCTGGAAGACTGCAAAAGTGGAAATTGTTGAAGGAAAGGGAGCAATAACTGCTGAGATTGACGGAACGAAGATTATCGTGACAGAGCAGGTTATCAGGGAAGCGTTGCAGTTTAATGATCAAGAAACGGATCCAATCGAGCTTGCTGCTGGAGCAATTGAAGCTATCTTGCCACGTCTAAGCTATGAAGGAAGATTTCCTCCCCTGGTCAAAAAGTTTGTTCATCCATACTGGCGTTTGTTATTGCATATGTTTCTATTGTGCATGACAGAGAACCGAGGGGGAATTGATCAACTAAACACAACGCAGACGGCTGCAGTGATTTGTGTAATTACCAATGAGCCGTTCAACTATTCACGATACGTTCTAGAGGCAATGAAAAGGAATGCTATTGGGCTACGAAAGGATAAGTTTTTGATGTATCCTAGGTTTGTGCAGATGATTCTGAATGCTCGTTATCCTGAATTGAGGAGATCGGGTAACACACTGGAGTTAAAGCCCATGGGTCCTTCCTGTTTTGGTACTCTTACAACAAAGAAAGGAACAGAAAAGAAGTTTGAGGGTTTAATTGACTTAGAGAAGTTCGGTCAGTTTGCAGAGACTGAAGATGTTGTTGAGAATCCAGTCAGGGCACAAGCCGTACCTGCACGTGCCATAGTTGCTGAAGAACATGACATTCAAAGGAGTATTGAAAATGAGCCAGAGCCAGAGCGTATCACTATTAACTCTGACGATGAAGGTGTTGAGATTGCATGTGATTCTGATGATGATGACTTTGAACTTCCTCCTGAAGTCAATGCTGATGCTGTTTCTACTGTTAATCCGGTGATTTCTGCTGAGAATTTGGCTCTGTTGTTAAAGAAAGTGGCTGATACGATGGGTAATCCTCCTACCAATCTGTCAGTGTCTACTGAAGAGCCTGAAGAAAGCCCAAGGGATTCTGATGATATTCCGCTAAAAAGGAAAAGACGGGATCCTAGACCCGGAATGTTTATCGAACGAAGCAAAGATCAATCCGTAACTGTTGCTGATGATGCTGAAGGTTTATATAAGTTTGATTTCGAAACAAATGTTGATGACACCACCACTACTACAGATAGTTTCTTTGAGTCTGATGCTGGAATTCAAGGTGATGATACAGTTATGGCAAATGTTGAAGCTCAACATGAAGCTGTGCCTAATGTTGAAGTTCAAACTGAAGCTGTACCTAATGTTGAAGCTCACACTGAAGCTGGGCCTTCTGATACTGTTAGTGCTGGACCTTCTGGTACTATTCATGAAGAACCGGGCAGTTCAAGTGGTAAACGGCCTATTGAACCACTCAGAATGCCTTTCGACAGTGATTCCAGTGATGATGATGAATTTATAAGTATGAGAGATATGAAGAAACGCTTGGTTGTGCTCGAACAAGATTCTATTCATAAAGATGCGAAGATCATACAACTTGAAGACACCATTGTGAAGAAAGATCAACAGATTGAACAACTGCAGGGAGATGTTGGTCTATTGTTTAATATTGTTTATGATCTGCGAGGCAAGCTTGAAAAGAAATTTGGTCAAGAGTTTTCTGATCCCACTGATGTAGAGAACAGAAAGAAAGCTTTTGAGAAAGATAATGCTGAAAAGGCTGCTGCTATGGAAAAGTACTTTGAAAGAGTTACTGATCCAGAAGCAGAGAAAGCGAAAGCAGAGAGGTTGAAGAAGAAGAAGAGAGAGTTTGTAATTCTGAAGAACAAAAATGCAAATCCTGATGATGAAGATGCACGTGCTACACATCATTTGATGGATGTTGGTGAAACTCTCTACGACAAGAAAGGGAATCGATCTGGTGTTGTTAGCTGGGGTTATGATCATGATCGTAACAGGTGGTGGATTAAGAGAAAAGTTGGACCGGTTGAATGGTACAAGCGTTCAGGGCAATTTCAGTCATTCACTAAGGTAGACTTAACAGATTTGGTAAATAAACCTTATGTGGATGATAAGCTTAATGGACCTGGTCATATGTTCTTCGAGAGATTGAAAAGGGAAGTTGCAAAAGGTTTTCCCTCAATGCGTACAGCAGATACCACTGTTAAACCAGCAAAAGGGATCAGGGATCCATATACAAACAAGCGGATGAAGATAGTGCATTGGCCCGCTACTGACAAGGAAAAGACGATTCCGTTGGTGAGAAAGATTCCTAAAGGGGCGCTGAAGACTATGCACTTTTGGGCGTATAATGAACGTCTAGGTCAAGCTGTAATTGTTTGTGATGGAGATGAGAGTTACTGTTTGGTGGATCAGGTTGATTTATTGAATCTTGCTGTTGAAGATCTTGAAGTACTGGCAAGCAACCAAATCCGAGCTACAGAAAAGTATGAAGAAATTGCTAAGGGATGGACGTCTGCAGTAGCTTCTGTGATTCGTATTCATAAGGAAGGATTTGGAGGACGTAGTGACAGAGCAAGTGGTGGTCATCAAAGCAGCTGAAGTCGGAAGAACCTGCATGCATAAACCTAGGGGGAGATTGTTAGAACCTGAAGGTTTATTCATGTAGGTTAACAATAGGGATTGATCTTGTAACTAGTTTGTTTATGTTTTGGGTTAAACACTTGTGGGTTGGGCTAGAGTAGGTGTCGCATGGGCCTAAGTATGATTTCGGCCCTGATGTGTTTTGTATATAAACACCCCTAATCACTTGATTAGGGGTTGTTGGTTACGAGTAGAAGGAAAGGCGACACCAAGCAAGGAACCGAGTTCCATCGATCTTGTATCAGTCATCTTCTAAGTTGAATGCAAGTTTCGGTTTGATTGTTCTTTATTGTTTGTTTATTATTTGATCTTATATTGTTCTTGAATCGACTTGTATTTGAATTCCGCGCTTATACAAGTTTAGATTGATATCATTGTGATCCTCACGGGTTTTACAATGTGCCTCTATGATTATGTGCTTATGTGTTTATATGTGTTACGTGACGTGAGATGCGACGTGATTCTAAGCTTTAGTAAACTAAGACGTGCGAGATTCGAATTCGTTGTGTTGAGCCCTATGGCGATGTCTATTGCAGACCATGTCGTCATCA
Organism: Helianthus annuus; assembly: GCF_002127325.2. Classification (NCBI taxonomy): domain Eukaryota; kingdom Viridiplantae; phylum Streptophyta; class Magnoliopsida; order Asterales; family Asteraceae; genus Helianthus; species Helianthus annuus. The sequence goes on from NC_035445.2 coordinate 60,222,001, forward strand.
TCAAGAATCCGCCAAAACCTTTCCCGTCAGGAAAAGAGAGACCGACGTCTCGCCAAGCTCATCTCAAGGTCTGTAGCGAAAGCTGTCAGTGAGGTGTACGAAAACACCAGCAAGTCGTCGGAAGAATCCCGAACCCTCACTGAACCCAGCAAAGCTCCGTTCAGTTTCAAGCAATTTAAGGCGTGTGGACCGAAGGAGTTCACCGGTGAAGAGGGCCCTACAGGCTTATTTCACTGGTTTGACTCTGTGGAAGTTACCCTTCGTCAAAGCGGATGCCCGGATCATCTTCGAACTCTCAATGCTACCGGTGTCTTCCAGTCGCGGGCATTGGACTGGTGGACAGCCGAAAGAAATAAGCGCGGGAACGACGCTGCCTACGAGCTGACGTGGGAGGAACTGAAGGCTATCATGCTGGACGAGTTCTGTCCTCCCCACGAACGCCAAAAGTTGGAGGATGAGTTCTGGACCATCAAGCAGAAGGAGGGCGACAACGCTGGTCTCACCGCCCGTTTCAAGCAACTGAGCATTATCTGTCCAGACCAGGTCAAGACTCCCGAGATGACCATCAAGAAATACATCCGTGCTCTTCCGGATTGTGTTGCAGATTATGTGTTCGCCGCCAAACCCGCATCAATCGAGGAAACCTACCTACTCGCTGCTGAGATTAACGACAAGCGAGTTAAGGCTGGTGTCTGGGATAAGCCATCCAAGTCGTTGCATCAAGTTACTGCCGCATCAACCGACAACCCTACTGCTCAAGCCTCCAAGTCCTCGAGAAGAAAAAAGAAAAACAAGGGTTGTGCTGCTGCAACCAATGCTGCTCCTCTTCAGTCAGTACCGCCACAACAGCAACAACCACAGCGCACTGCGCCAGTGATCAATGCGCCGCCGGCTAAGCGTGCGTACACCGGCCCCCACCCACTCTGTGCTACATGTTCTTATCATCACCCGGTGGGTGTGGCCTGCCGTTTCTGTGTCCACTGCAACGTTTACGGGCATTTCACTGCGAATTGCCGCTATGGTCCCCGTCAAACGCAAGCTCAAGCCGCTGTTAACCAAGCCCTGCTACCTGCTCCTCAAGCTCCTCAAGCTGCACAGGCCCCGGCAAACAATGTTCGGACCTGCTTTGCATGTGGTGACCCTAACCACTTCGCAAACCGGTGCCCGAACAGAGTGGTGAAACAAGAAGCCCAACAACCCCAGCAACACCAACAGCAGCCTCAACAACAAGCCGCTCACGCCAGAACTTTCAACATCAACGCACGCCAGGCTCAAGCTGATAACAACGTGGTCAATGGTACGTTCCTTGTGAATGGTATTTATGCATCATGTTTGTTTGATACTGGAGCCGATAACTGCTTTGTGTCAATTGAATTTGAGAAGCTTCTTAGACGTAAGCGCTCTTATCTTTCGTCACCCTTCGAAGTAGAAGTCGCTACCGGAAGAACCATTGCTGTCGATTCTGTACTCCGTGATTGTACTCTCGAGCTCAACAATCATATATTCCCGATTAATCTCATTCCAATGCAGCTCGGAAGTTTCGATGTCATAGTAGGCATGGACTTTCTTCGTGAAAACCGTGCTGAAGTTGTGTGTTCCGATAAGATGATTCGTTTTGTGCTAGCTAGTGGTGATATTCTATGTGTTTATGGTGAAACTACTGCAAAAGATCTCAAGCTCATGTCCTGTCTTCAAGCTCGCAAATATCTCCGCAAGGAATATCGAGCCTTCTTGGCCAACATTGTTGTAGCAGAGACGGACAAGAAAAGGAAAGTTGAAGTCAAGGATGTTCCTGTTGTCCGAGAATTTCCTCAGGTGTTCCCTGATGATCTTCCTGGATTACCTCCTAGTCGTGATATCGACTTTCGAATCGACCTTATTCCAGGAGCCAACCCAGTGGCCAAAGCTCCGTATCGACTCGCTCCATCTGAGATGCGAGAACTCTCAAACCAACTCCAAGAGTTACTTGAAAAAGGCTTCATTCGCCCGAGCACTTCTCCTTGGGGCGCACCAGTCCTTTTCGTCAAAAAGAAGGACGGGTCGTTCCGAATGTGCATCGATTACCGGGAATTGAACAAGCTGACCATCAAGAACCGATACCCCTTACCAAGAATCGATGATCTGTTTGACCAACTACAAGGTGCTCAGTGTTTCTCCAAGATTGATCTACGTTCAGGCTATCATCAGTTGCGGATTCAAGAGGAAGACATACCCAAAACCGCTTTTCGAACCCGATACGGCCACTACGAATTTGTTGTCATGCCTTTTGGTTTGACCAACGCACCCGCGGTCTTTATGGATCTGATGAATCGCGTGTGTAAACCGTTCTTAGACCGTTTCGTCATTGTATTTATCGACGATGTCCTGATCTATTCCAGATCGAGGGCCGAACATGCGCAGCATTTGCGATTGGTTCTCGAGTTGCTTCAGGGAAACCAACTCTACGCCAAATTCTCCAAGTGCGAGTTCTGGTTGGAGGAGGTTCAATTTCTGGGTCACATTGTGAATAGCCGGGGTATACACGTTGATCCTGCAAAGATTGAGGCAGTCAAGGGATGGGTTACGCCAAAGAATCCGTCAGAAGTTCGCTCTTTTCTCGGATTAGCCGGTTACTACCGGTGATTCATCGAAGGATTCTCAAAGATTGCTGTACCGCTTACCTCCCTTACTCATAAAGACAAGCCTTTTGTGTGGGGAACCGCGCAGGAGACTGCCTTCCAAACCCTCAAACACATGCTGTGCCATGCACCAGTTCTTACACTGCCGGACGGAAGCGATGACTTCGTTGTCTATTGTGATGCTTCAAACCTTGGACTTGGCTGTGTTCTCATGCAACGAGACAAGGTTATAGCTTACGCATCTCGACAGCTCAAAATTCACGAGAAGAACTATACAACCCATGACCTCGAGCTAGGCGCAGTTGTCTTTGCCTTAAAGATTTGGCGACACTACCTGTATGGTACAAAGTGTACGATCTTCACCGATCACAAGAGCCTACAACATATCTTTAACCAGAGGGAACTCAATATGCGTCAACGCCGATGGGTAGAACTTCTCAACGATTACGACTGTGAGATCCGTTATCGCCCAGGCAAGGCGAATGTAGTTGCAGACGCCCTCAGCAGAAAGAATTACGTGATAGGTGTTCGAAACATCCAGGCTCAGTATAACCTCGAAGCTCTCATCCGCGAAGCACAACACGCTTGCTTTAACGAGCGTACGTTGAAGAAAGAACGAATCTATCACGACGGAACTCAGCTCGTGAGCAAAGCCAACGGGATATTCTATTATCTGGACCGAATCTGGGTTCCGAGGAGGACAGATTTGCGAAAGATCATCATGAACGAAGCCCACAAATCCCGATATTCCATTCATCCCGGTGCGGACAAAATGTACCAGGACCTTCGCTACAAGTACTGGTGGCCTGGGATGAAAAGGGATATTGCTCTATATGTTGGTAGCTGTTTAACTTGTGCAAGAGTCAAGGCTGAACACCAAAGACCTTCAGGCTTACTCGAACAACCGCCGATACCCGTATGGAAGTGGGAAAGCATAGCTATGGATTTCATAACTAAGCTTCCGACCACGCCATCAGGTCACGACAGTATTTGGGTTATAGTCGACCGTCTAACCAAATCAGCCCACTTTCTGCCAATACGAGAAGACTATAAGGTGGCCAAGCTAGCCCAAATCTACACCGACGAGATCATTAAGAATCATGGTACGCCTCGAAACATCATTTCTGATCGCGATGCTCGGTTTACATCGAGATTGTGGGAAACTTTTCAAGCAGCTCTTGGTACGACGCTGAATTTGAGTACCGCATTCCACCCGCAAAACCGACGGGCAGACTGAAAGAACGATTCGTACTATTGAAGACATGCCCCGTGCGTGTGTTATCGATTTTGGTGGTAGTTGGAGCAAACACCTACCGTTGGTCGAATTTTCGTACAATAATAGCTATCACTCCAGCATCGAAATGGCACCTTTCGAAGCCTTGTATGGTAGGAAATGTCGCTCGCCTATTGTATGGCACGAGGTCGGTCATTCACAATTGACTGGGCCCGAGATTCTGCAAGAAACGACTGACAAGATCCACCAGATAAGGGAAAATTTGGTGAAGGCCCGGGACAGACAAAAGATGTACGCCGATAAACGACGCAGGCCCCGCGAATTTGCAGTTGGCGACTACGTGCTCCTAAAGGTATCGCCTTGGAAGGGAGTAGTCCGATTCGGCAAAAGAGGGAAACTTGCGCCTCGATTTGTTGGACCTTTTAAGATTCTGGAAAGGATCGGTAAAGTTGCCTACAAACTCGAATTACCGGAGGAACTCAGCAATGTCCACCCGACTTTCCATATTTCAAACCTTCGAAAATGCGTAGCCGACCACGACGCAATAGTACCACTCGACGATCTTCAGGTCAATGAGACGCTACACTTCGTGGAAAAGCCTGTCGAAATCATGGACCGACAGACCAAGCAACTCAGACGCTCTCGCATCCCTATTGTAAAAGTACGATGGGAAGGCAAACGAGGCGCGGAGTTCACTTGGGAACTCGAAAGTGACATGAAGGCCAAGTACCCACAGTTGTTCAGATAGATCTGAAGCATCAAATTGGTTAAATCACACGGCGATGTACGGTTCTCGGCCTAATTTCGGGACGAAATTCCCTAAAGGAGGGGAGACTGTAACACCCCGTGTTTTCCAAAAAGTCAAAGTCAAAGTCAAGAGTTGACTGTTATTGGAATTAAAGATTAATAAAGATTAATTTCATTTTAGTTTCATTTTGATTTTCATATTATTTGGAGTAAGTGTTGTATAATCAAACTAATCGACCGATAATCGAACTGTGAATCAACGACCGACTGTGAATGATAGGAAGTAACAATGCAATAAAGCTAGTCAATCAATAATCAAGCTAATCAAATCAATCATCGAACTCAAGTGTGGATAATTTTAGTACTTTTATACGTGTGTGTGTGCCTTATGTGTTATTTGTGCATGTTTACTTTTATGTTAAAGTGTGTGGTGAATCAATCAAATCAATCGAGACTCGAAGGTGAATCAAACTCAATGGAAATCGAACCCGAAATGGTTGTAAGGATGCTTGTATGTTAGATATAGTAGTTGGGACTAAAAGTAATTTGATTAGGAAATTCTATCATTCTCAAATCATCGTTCATCGAACTCGAAATATCAAAAATCGTCGCGAAACACTCAAAACCAGGCAAGCCGATCGAACAGGGCAACCTGATCAAACAGGGCAACCTGATCGAACAGGCTAGCCGATCGAACAGGGCAACCTGATCGAACAGGCTAGCCGATCGAACAGGCTGTTCGATCGGGCAGCTGCTCGATCAGGGATGTTGTTCGATCAGCTGACCCTTTCCTCTTTTGGAAGCCTATAAATAGGGCTGTCCTTGTCAAACTTTCCACTTTTGGAAAAGCTCTGACCGACCAGCCTCTTCTTCTCACTAAATCTCAGATTTCTCTCAAACCGGTAAGTATTTTGCTCTAATCCTTGTACGTTTTTGTTCATTAATCGATTCTACATCTTTCTATCTTTCAAAATCTGAATTTCATCCATGAAATCACCAAGATCTAGGTGTTCTTGGGTGATGTCATCATGTGTTCTTCAAGAACACTAAGTTTTGGCATCATTCCACCATGAATAACTTAGATCTAACCGATTTCCACATAAATAACTTAAAATCTACCAAAGATCTTAACATTTCACGGTGAGAAAGGATTAGAAGATGGGTTTTCATCTATCTTTCAACTCTTTTACACTCAAACCGGTGAAAACGAAGCTTGAACCGATTTATAAACCATTCTAAACAAACACATGGTGCAAGATTCGGGTTCTACCGAGAGATATACCGATTCCGGGTTAAACGTTAAACTTAAGTTCCAAACCGCCTCTGGCCGAGCTTGGGTGATTCCTGCTCGAGTCAGTGGACTAAGTAGGGACTTCAGCTTGGTGGTTCAACTCGTAGTCAAAATATCTCTAAAACATCAACAATTAACGGGAATAACCAAGTGTTAAGTGATAGGTTAACCGAATCGAGAAGCTGGCCGAACGGCTAGCCTGTTCGATCGAACAGCCCAACCGAACGACTACGCCAGCCGATCGGCTAGGCTAACCGATCGACTAGCACTTAGACCCACCAACTCACAAAGTGTAGTATTGACGAGGTACTGTTCGATCGACTACGCCACTCGATTGTAATCATTACTACTCGAATCATGAGATACTATACTTCAAAACACTTAGACTTTTCGAAACATTGGAATGTCATCCGATCGAGCATGCCAACCGATCGAGTGACATATTTGAAAACAATGAAGTGCTAGCCGATCGGTTGGACTAACCGATCGAACAGCTGTTCGATCGGCCGACCTGAAAGGTAGTACAAACCATCATACACAAACACATCCTTCTCATCAAAGGAAGAAACAATCCACTTGAAGGAACCAGCCGATCGAGCCAGCCGGCCGATCGAATGGATGTTCGAACGGACTTTCAAACCAATCGAACAGCCCACTCGATCGAACTGCTGTCCGATCGAATGGCCTACTCGATCCAAGTACATTGTTTACTTTTTCCGCGTTACTCATCGTTGTGTTATCGAACTATTCAGGCTAACCTATTCTCAGTGCTCCTCTCAATTCACGATCAACCACTGTGAGTATACTCGATCCCTTTTTGCTTTCAGCACTTTTGGGTGTTACATACGTAATCTATCAAATTCACAAACAACACAAACTATTTGAACGCTAACCTACTTGCATGTATTACCTGTCTAAATGATTGCTGTTTATTATGTTTACACGTGGAGTGCTATCTGCCTGCTTTAGCAACGTAGTACTATAGTTTGGACTCAGCACCCGTTCACACGGGGGTTGCTAAGGACAATTACTTGCATGGATTACTGTGGTAATCATGTATTGCGAACTGTCTCGGACAGTCAACTTGAAGTCATTGGTATCGATGGTCCCATGTTGATAATTTACATGCATCGTTTGCCCTTGTGTACGTGCTTGGTTATGCGTAAACTATTCGAACTCTATATGCTATATCAAACTTGTGTACTCACCTTTACATTATATGTATTGACTTTTATTTTAACGTATGTGACAGGTGTTTAAGCTACTAGCGTGCTAGGGAAGCGAGGCAATAATAAGCTTCTAGGAGCCTGTGACCTTAGGACAGTGTCCACATACCTGCTCCAGGGTCATAATTATCTGTAGATCTTGTACTGGCACCTGTAGTCAGTAAGATCCACAGTTAGCCGTCTAGAAATCTTAAAACAATATTTAAATTCGGTCTGTAATAATTAAACTTGAGTTGTCGGAACAGTTCCCATATTGTTTAGTTGATTTCTATGATAACTTGTTATTATTTGGGACACGGTATGGGACGTGTTATATAACTGAATTGTATGATAGTTGTTGTGGAAACTTCTGAACAATCTGTTTCGCTCAGTGCCGCGCCCCGATGATTCCGCCATCGGTTGGGGTGTGACATCTTTAGCCACATGGGGGAAAGAAGATGGTATTTTTATGTTAGTTAAAAATATATTTGATAGTCCTACGGTGGGGTCTCTAGGTCAAGGAGGTGTTGATAATCCTGAGGAGAGTACTGTTAGTAATACTAATGTTAGGCAGTGTCTTCGAAAGGTTGCTGATAGACACTTTACAGCTGCAGTGAAGGTGTTATGTTCATCCGGTGTTGCTCCGTACAATGATAATACGGTACAGGCTTTAGAGGCTACACATCCATACAGAGAACCTCCATCTATGCCAGGTACTATATATTCTGAGCCTCCCCTTGTCGCAGAGGTGGATAGTGTTCTTTGCTGCATGAAATCGTTTCCTAAAGGAACCTCATGTGGGAGGGATGGCTTGAGGGCACAACACATTTTGGATGCTTTATGTGGAGAGGGGTCTGCTATTGCCACTGATCTCTTATGCGCTATCACTGCGGTAGTCAACTTATGGCTAGGGGAAATGCCCATCGTGTTTGGCAGAGTTTGTCGCGTCTGCTCCCCTTACACCGCTTTTAAAACCCGACAATGGGATTAGACCTATCGCAGTTGGTACTATATGGAGGCGTTTGGTTTCCAAGGTTGCTATGAAGGGTGTTGGTAAAGAAATGACCAAGTACCTTAATGATTTTCAGTTTGGGGTCGGTGTGTCGGGTGGCGCTGAGGCCATTTTACACAGCGTCAATAGGGTTCTAAGTGAACGTCACACTGATGGGTCTCTTGCAATGCTTACGGTAGATTTTTCTAATGCTTTTAACCAGGTGGATAGATCAGCCTTACTTCGTGAGGTCAGGATGAGGTGCCCTTCTATTTCTTTGTGGGTGGAATTTCTATATGGGCAGCTAGCAAGATTGTATCTTGGAGATGGGCACATTTGGTCTACCACGGGAGTTCAGCAAGGGGACCCATTGGGACCACTTCTTTTCGCTCTTGTTTTGCACCCCCTTGTGCATCAGATTAGAGACAAATGCAAGCTTCTCCTTCATGCTTGGTATCTTGATGATGGGACTGTCATTGGAGGTTCAGAAGAGGTGGCTAGAGTGTTGGACATCATTAGGGTGTCGGGTCCAAACATTGGGTCTTGAACTTAATATTAAGAAAACTGAGCTATTTTGGCCTTCTTGTGATGGTAGCAAGTTTCGTGAAGGGTTATTTCCTAAGGACATCGGGAGGCCATTAGTGGGGGTGAAGCTTCTTGGGGGAGCTGTTAGTAGAGACGCAAGCTTTATTAGTGGGTTGGCAAAGAAAAGAGCTGCTAAGGCAGTAGATTTGATGCGTCTTCTACCGAAATTAGGTGACCCGCAGAGTGAACTACTCTTGCTTCGATCCTGTATGGGCATTGCCAAACTTTTCTTTGGCTTGAGGACATGCCAACCTGTACACGTGGAAGATGCAACGATGTTCTTTGACAAAGGTTTGCGTGAGGCGATTGAGGAATTGGTGGTTTGTGGAGGTCCTTTCTTTGGAGACCTCCAGTGGCGACTTGCTTCTTTACCTATTAGGTTTGGAGGTTTGGGGTTGTATTCGGCTGTAGAGGCTTCATCCTATGCTTTTGTGGCCTCGAGGGCCCAATCGTGGGTGTTACAGGACCACATCTTAAGAGACAGTGGTTTGTGCTTTGGCTTGTCTTCGTGATACGATTCCAAGCTTTGACTTCAGCGGTTTCACTAATAAGGACACCGCCCCCCCTAAAGCCCAACATGCATTGGCGAGTGCTCTTTTTTGTAAAATTGTCCACGAAATCGAAGTGCAGTTTGACTTGACCGTTAGACAAAAAGCCGTTTTTGGTGTCTCCGAGCACCACATGCACAAGATTTTCTTCTTGCTATACCTATAGATGGGTTAGGCCAGCATATGTCGCCGGTGGAGTACCGTACTATCCTTAAGTATCGCCTCATGATTCCTTTTTCCCAGTTGACGAGGTATGCCCAGTTTGTTATAAGGCGTGTTTGGATTCTTTTGGTAAGCATGCAGTTCATTGTAGAGAGCTCCCGGGGTTCAAATACTGACATGATTTGGTTAGGGATGTCCTTTTTGACATATTCAGGTGCGCTGGTATTTCTGCTAAGAAAGAGGCACCCGTTAATTTCTTAACAGACCCGTTGGAAGGGAGATCTACCCTTCGACCAGCCGACATTCTTGTCTTTGGATGGGTAGGAGGAAAACACGCCTGTGTGGATCTAACAGGGGTTTCCCCGCTTGTGGGCTTAGGGAGTAGTGCTTTCACAGTGGGTCAGGCTGCTTTAAAGGCTGCTTCGGGTAAAGTGATCAAGCATGAGAAAGCGTGCCTTGACAACCAGCACGTGTTTATCCCATTTGCTTTTGATACTTTTGGTTTTCTGGCGCCAGAGACTGTGAACCTACTTAGTCGAGTTCAAAGGGTCATGCATAGTAATGTTATGACCCCGAGATCTATGGACGTAGTTTTTAAAAGGCTTAGTTTTGCTATTCAAAAAGGGGTAGCGGCGCAGCTTGTTGCCCGTTTACCAACTATCTCGATGTAAATTACCTGTAAACACTTTACGGTTTTAAATAGTTTTGGACTGATATGAAATTTGATAATACAAACATGAATGAACAAAAGTATAGAATACACAAAAGAGTGGATTAATGTCACACATATATACAGAATGGCGGGTAACCATCTTCTAACCGTTGAGATGGTTAATGGCGCCAAATACATAACCGTTTTCAAACGGTATTATGTAACTTTTGTGATGTTTATAAGATGGGTTACCCGACCCATTACAACTAACCTAATTATTGTTCGACTTAATATAAGTACGAGTCATAAATTACAACATAATAAACATATAATAGAAGTTTAGATTATTTACTAACAGAAGCGGCTAGCTGATACTCATCAAAATGAGCGTGTATATGAAGTTGGTGGTTTGGTTTATTTGAAGCTCCACTCTTGTACCCAGACGTCCTTCGCACAGTTAGTGTGGAAATCTGGCTTCTAAGTATTTCGGGCAACACCTCCTTGTGGAGAAGATAGAACCAGCTGTTGTTTTGGCTAGGCAATGGTCAAGAGGAATCATTGAGCTGCACTTATCAATTATCAAATAAGGGTGAGAGGGGCACTCCTCTCTTAGGGGAGTCCCCACTCTTACGCACGGCCAATCAGCACGCGCCACGTCAACTCCCCTCTTAACTCCCCTCACACCCTCAATTTGATGGCGGCACTCCTCTCTTAGGGGACTTGCTTTTTTATTTTTTTTTCTATTTTTTTTATTTGTTGTAATTATGCATGTTTATAAATTAAAGAAATATTAATAAAAATTAAATAAAATTTAATAAAAGACATTTCATTAAATTAAAAATAAAAATTACATTCAAACTAGAAAAATAAAAAAAAACAAACTACTCGTCGTCGGAACTCACTTCAAGGTGAGGTAGATCTAAACGTCCGAGATGCTCAACGAGATCGTGTTTTAGTCTCCAATGCGTTTCTTCGTCAATGAGCTCGCTATAAGCTGTATCATCGAAGACGGGTTCGACTGGAGGATCTTGAATGTGTACCGGTGCTATCGCCCTTCTGTCGTCTTTTATAATCATGTTATGTAAATAATGCACGTATACACGATGGACCTTATCTTTTTCACCGTTTTGGAATGCATTGGACGATTTAGTATTCCCCACTTCGCCTTTAACACACCAAACGCCCGTTCCACATCTTTTCTTGCGGCCTCGTGTTGTCTCTTGAACTTTTTTTCATTCGGGATGTGAGGATATGGAAAAGACTTCACAAACATGGACCAGTTAGGGTAGATCCCATCAGTAAGATAATACCCGCGTTTGTATAAGTGAAAGTTCACCTGAAATAGACAATTTGGCGCCGTTCCGTTTTGTTGAGTAAGAAATAACGGAGATTGTTGGAGCACGTTGATGTCGTTTTGTGAACCCGCCGGGCTACAAAAAGCATGCCAAACCCACAAATCTTGAGACGCCACCGCCTCTAACATAACTATCGGGTATTGATGATCGCCTCTCATATATTGTCCACGCAATTCTGTGGGGCACATTCTCCAGACGAAGTGTGTACAATCCAGACTACCCAACATACCAGGTAGGTGATGTCTCTCCTCATGAGCCTGATACAATAGCGCGACGTCGTGGCTCGTTGGTCTACGTAAGAATTCACCGGCATACATTGTACAGACCATCTCGCAGAAATATTCAAGGCACTCACGAGAGGTCCTTTCAGCCATATTTAAATACTCGTCGTTTTCGTCTGGTGGGTTACCGGTTGCAAGTTGTTTAATCGTAGAAGTAACCTTTTGCAACGGCGTGAAACTTTTCTTCATTCTCCCGTCCAAGGCCTCTTGAAACCACTCGTTGTTCGCTTCCACGTCACTAACAATTTTTAGGAACAAAGACTTGGACATACGAAACCTCTGACGAAAAATATCGGCATTAATTTTTGGATTTTCGACAAAACAATCGGCCATGAGTGTTTCGTGGCCTCCCACACGATCTCGACGGACAATTTTTTTTACTAGACGATGCCGTGTCTAGTAACTCTGCTTGTTGGATGAGATTTTGGAAGAAAAATTAAACTACCATCGCTTGACGATGAATCTTCATCGTCGGGAAAGTCGGGCAGGGGAGAAAAAAACGGGAACTTGGAATCCATTTTTTTTAAAGATTGTTTTAAAAAATTAGATGATATGAATGGGTGAGAGTTGTTTTGGGTTTGAAAAATAAAATGATTAAAGAGGTAGTATTTATAGGGGTTAGGAATTTTTTTTAAATGTATAACGGCTATATAGCCGTTTAAACCTCGATCCCCTCATCAGTGAATACACACCGATCTTGCTCACCGATTTCGCTCCCCGCGGTGATGGTGGCGGTGTTCCCGCTCGGGGACTTAGGTCACCGCAGCCCTCCCCGCATAGTGCCCCATATACCCTAAGGATTGCCATGGCAATGCACACAAGGCGGTACATAGTTGTGGAACATTATGAAGTATATCTGTGTGCCGAACGCAACAAACGACTATGTGCAGTCTCACTCTCATAGTCACAACCTTCGGTTTTAAGCCTTATATAAGGCCACCCGGGGCGGTGGCTTTTTTGTACGTGATGGCCGACTTCAACGCGTGGAAGATTGGAAGAAACCACCGCCGCCGCATAATTTTAACGCGTGAACATTAAATGGCGTTAATATTTTGACGCGTGATGATTTGAGGGTTGTGAGGGAAGTTGTTGGTTGGGGGAAATTATTGGGTGTGGTGGTGAGTGATGGGCATTTCCACTAAAAAAGGTTGTGAGTGATGGAATAATGGTTGATGACATGGCGGAACTTGATTGGATGTTATAAGTGATAAATGGGTGGTGAGTGATAACCACCCCTACCCCCCTAACACAAGCGAGTACTTGCACATGTGTATACGCAACAATGACCTTAAGATTAAGGTATGGTATCATTTGATAAGAAAAAAATGCTTTGACATTGATTTTTATACATATTATACATGGCTTTTTAATAGCTAACATTACAAGCATAAATATCACAATGTTACTCTACTGAGATATAAAAATCAGATGGGCTAGACGCAGCTGTTTCCTCATCGGTCGATGAAGACATAGAGCACAACGGATCCATACTCTTGCTCACTAGATGCCAGTCTTCGATGTGTATAAGTTTCCCATGATCTGAATCTTGAGGTCTTTTCTTGTCAATAACTTCTAAAATCTTTTTGGTTTTCCCAAAAAGTAGAACCGCGCTTCGAATACTCTTCTCCCTCTCCTCTATCCTACTTTCATGACATTTTCTTGAAATAACATACTGCAGGTTACTCAATGCCGCGAGTAATACATCACAAATCATGTGAGATATCTTCTCAAATAACCTCTCACTGGTTTCTTTGTGGTTTGTTAACATCAGTGTTTCACATATCCTATACATGGAATTTGCAGCCAATACGCCCAAGGGCCATCGCGATGGGCCATCTTTTAAGAATTCATCCACATGCACCATATCCTTGTTGAAAAATTCCATACATTTTCCCTTTGAGATTTCTGCAAGCGATTTGATGATTTCAGTAGTTCCTGTTGCGTGTTCTTGATGCGCGAGCTTTGAAAGATCAATATCTGACCATTTGTTAGAAAGTTCCACTTCTGACCAAGCTACTTCTGCTGCTTTCAATACATATTTCAGTTCTTTCGCCTTCTCCAGGTAGTTTTCTATCTCTTTTACATACTTGAGACCTTCATCCACACTGCTTATCAGTTGATCTTTTAACTGTTTGTCTATATTCGGAATTGCAACTGCTATGCTTGTTAATGTCACAATAGGTAGAGCCCAACAATTTGGCGGTTCTCCACAACCTAAAGATGGAACTTTGTTACTGTCAAAATCATGTACTCCATTGAAGGAACTTAAACAACTCGATCGTTCTAAAAGTTTTATCAGATTTTTCGGCTGCTGTTTCTCCCCAATCTTGATCCAGTGATCTGTAGCGTCACAATTGTTTTCCATCATCAAATCCACCAACACTTCTTCTCCTTCAAGATAAATCACATAACGACTCAATTCCGTATTCATATTCTTCGCATCTTCACTATGCACGGCATTATCGCCTTTTAAAAACCTTCTTAACCTCAAGAACCTGCTCACAAAGAAAATCGAAACATATCTGATCGCCTTACAACAAAAGACTAGTCCTTTTTGCATCCCAATCAAAAACCGGAAAAAATGAAACTTTGCTCCATGAATTAGTCTTCTTCCTCGCCGGCTACAGATTCTTAAATCTAAAGGCTGCACCTGCCATAAAAGCATCCGTTTGATCCAATACCTTTCAACAACAAACTCTTGCTCACTGGCCCGCGAGGCCAACGTTGGACACCTGAAATTGATGGTCATAAACCATCTAAAAGCCGGTGAAATCGTCCCCACCACCACTGCAGCCGTTTGACACATGAGGACCAAAGTGGTTGACCATCTGTAGTCCGAATCACCTGAGCAAAACCTGAAAGACCAAGGCATGAGCCGGGTTCTGACTATAGACTCAGCTAAGATCAACAAGTTTACAAGACAAAATGCCCCTGAAGCCGAGCAGGGTGCAGACCGCCCGATCACAAACTGAGGGCTCGACGTATACGCCATCATCCAATACTTCCCTAAATCCTGCCGCAACCTATCGGCAGCAGACACATTCCTTCTAGTAAAGCACACCAAGTTTGCTTTTCTCAACTTCTTCTCATATGTTATATCCAAAAAATACTTTTTGGTAGGAATAGCCAAAGACAAACAACACAAGATTGACAATAAAACAACCATCAAAACCATAATCAAAACATGTTCAATCCAAAACTCAAAGATGACACCAGTACCCATCTGAATACAAATATTAACAATTGCAGTGACAACAAGAATACCCAAAGCAATAATATTCATCAAAAGCTCAGTATCTTCCATTGTACCTAAAGAAGGCAGCAAGTTCCCCATAACCATGCATATGAAGGCTGAGCTGCTGACTTTCGCCAGCTGATCTTGGCGGCGAGGCATGGCTGCGTTCAGATCAACCGAAAACTTAATTGAAATTGCTATGACAGTAAGAGTTGTGGCATTCATGCTGAAGAACTTGCAAGGGAACCAAAACTTTTTGTATCTAAAACCATGGAGTGCATCTAAGGCCATGGCTATGCCACAGATTGATGATGCTGTGGCTACATAGATCCCGATCCATGGCATCGGATCATTGAATTTTGAGTTGTTCAGGGAGCCGTCCGCCGTGCAGCCACTGTGGAACATGTTTGCATATGTTGTTGGTGACTTAATTATTGATGTGAGTTGTAAGAGAGTGGTTGAATCCTTAATTTCTTTGATAAGATTTGATTTGTGTTCATAGTTTGAGGATCAGTGTATATATTTTGCATTATTATGAAAGGCTAGTTTATATTCTCTATGTAAAAAGTACACGTCACGGTGCATGTGGATGGAGTTACATGAATCTGTCTATATAATTATAAACTTGTTTTGGCCAAAAGTCTTTCAAGATTTTTTTTTTTTTCTGATTTAATTTAATTCTTTAATATTTAGACATTTAGTTGAGCTCATAAGTAATTCAACGGTCTTGATTTTAACTTTGACCAGAGGTGTTATTTGGTGACGTTTATGATTTTTTGGTCCAACTAATGCATTGTCTTTTTCCTCTCAAGGTAACTATGACATTAATTGTCATAATTTTAAATAAAAATATTTTATTAAATAGCAAGGCAGATTTAGTTGAATATTGACTGTCTCATCTTGGTGGATTTGGGTGCCAACTTAGGATAATAGTTATAATGATTTCTTGAAGTATTTTATTGTGTTGATTAAATGAACATTTTTATAGTGTATAAAGATATAGTTATCATAGGTGAATATACTATATATGTATTGTATGTATACCTTTTAAATTTTAATAGAATATCTTTGATTTAATGTATGCTATTGTATAATGTTTCGGGGTCAAATTTGATTTATTCGATTTAGTTAGAACCTTACTGAATTTGGTTCTGTTCGGTTTTCTGTTACGACAGAAAAACCCAAAAACTGAACCGGTGAACATTCACACAGATTCCTCTATTTTATTAAATATTTAAGAAGCCGTGAATAATATTATGTATTTAAAAATTTAACAAATAAAAGATAAAATATATTGGCAGATTTGACCCGGCCTTTTGATTTTGTTAATTGAAAATGAATATGACACTGAGTGAAATAAAAAATGAAAGTAAACATACATTGACCGATAATATCTATAACATATGATTATATCACAAAAATCTGTGTTTCTGATCCAAGAAATTCTATTAATCCAAAAACTTGCGTAACGGACTCGAAAAGAAAAACTTGTGGTTATTCACAATTTAACAGTATTATCATCTTTCATTTTACCGGTATAATTTATAAATAATTAAATATGATACTTTGTTAGTTCGGACGGGTGATAAGGAAGTGAGTGATCAAATGTAAGAATAATTGAAAAAAGAATTGATTGCTTGAGAAATATATGTACGTGAAAGATGGAGGTATTGTTGGTTATCAGATAATTTTGTATGCAATTATGCAAGTCTAAACATCTATGAAAATGAAAGTATGCTATGTTAAACATCTATGAAAATATGCTTATTATTTGGTATGCTATGTTATCAACATCACTACGTCACCATGACACCGGCCCAATTTGCTTGTTTTTTCATGTATTAATCAATTCTTGGCAGATTGGGTAACGGTCAAAAAATGGTTCCAGTTGAAACAGGTCTTTGTTACATGTTGAAACGGGTTGGATTGACCCGCGCCCACTTTAATGTCATTGCAAAAGCACAAACGCTTTTGTTTATTTTCTTAAAAACTATTAATTAATAATTGATATGTTGGTTATGATTGCAAAACAATATCATCACAATAAGACCGTCTGTAGTGGGTGTTTTGTTTAAAAAAAAAAGTCCTCAAACACGCCAGAAAACGCCGATCCCCCACCCCCCATGGCGTGATTTGGCTTTTTTTTTTTAAAAAAAAAACCCCAAAGCGTGTTTTGAATCATGCCAAAATGGAATATTGTTGGCCAATCACATGCATCCCTCTTTTTCTTGACCAATTCTTTTTTTTTTACTTAATTCTTACACCCCTTTTAACATAATATCCACGTCCCCACTACACTCATTTTAGAAAAACGCCCAATAATGCCCCTTGCTGACTGGACTGCCACATGACGGAAAACGCCCAAGAGTGGGGGCATTATTCACCTTTACCACTACGCATGGTCTAATAAGTTTTTTTTTTTTTTCAACATGTTTGAAATAAAACATAACCCATGCTAGTTTCATTCATAAGTAAATTTGTTAGAATTACAGCTCTATTGGTCAGGCTTAGTCCCTTTCTTGTTTGACTTTTGCAGGGAAGACCTACAAGGTGGACTTGAATGTTGAAGCAGCCTAGCATTCAGGAGATGAAGATGATGATGACAATGATTGGGAAGAGGGCTAATTTCTAGAAATCGTCTGGTTTTGGTTTGGTCGGTTTTTTTTCAGGAATTGTGTTGAAATGTAGAGAAAGTTTGTCTAGATACGCGTCTGTGGTATGTTACATGTTATGAACATAGTTGAGATGTTTACTAATGTTACACATTGTTTCATGTTATATGCATCTTTCGTTAGTTAGTTTATGCACCAGTGAATATTTGATGCACGACATTTATATACTCTTAAAAACCAAAGTCGGTGGCCAATAGGATTGTGCCAACCGACGTTAGTTTTACTTTAAGTAACTTAAAAAGGCAAAACCCGATAGAAATAAGATATAGTCCAAAGTGGTAGGCATGCTTTAAGTTTAACCATTTGACGTGAGTTCGAGTCTGTTTTGCATATATTTTTTATATGCTTCCAGGGGCGGACCCATCTGGCCATCTTAGCCCGTGGGCGGGCGGCCGCACCCCTTAAGAAAAAAAAATTTAGTGTTATTTTTCGTGAAAAATCCCGAGCGCACCCCTTGGAAAATTCTGACCACACCCCTTAGAAAAAAATGTTAGGAAATTATATAAAAAAAAAATTGTGAACACGGATTTAAACCCGACCCAATTATGTAAACAAGTTAGCCCAGTAATCTCTTTAAATAAAACTTGTATTCCTATAACCTAACATCAAGCCCAATTATATAAGTTTATGTTAAAGCCCAACCCAAATAACTAAATCAATTAAACAAAACATAACCCAAATAACCCAATCTTCCATTCATCTCCTCCCGCCCTCCCCTCTCTGTTGCCAGCGAACAAGAAACAGAACATCAACCTGCAGACTCTGTTCGATCAGCCACAAATCTCACCGGAAATTGCAAAAATTCCAGCCACAACAATACCGCACTCTTGAATTTATAGAGCTACCTTGATTTGTTTTTAGTTATTTTGATGTTTATCTAGACGCCTAAAATTTTTAAAAATTTTCCGCACCCCCATGGAAAAATTCATGGCTCCGCCACTGTGTGCTTCTATATTTAGTGTGCCTTTTTGTCTTTCTTTAATAAGTTTTCACGTGATTTTTTTTCCGTGAATTTACAACGTGTGCGATAACTTTCTTTTCAGGTTTCGCTTCTTTATATATAAGATTTTCAATATATTTAAATGCTCTCACTACAACGCGTTAGTTTACGTGATGGTTTTGATTTTGTTATACAAAGTTTCTAAGATGTTGATTAATTATGCGGTTTAACGAGCCACAATGTGTAAATGTTTTGTTTTTTTCTACTTTCATATTTTTTTTCATGAATATGACAACTTGTCGACATAACATGAACGCGCGATAACTGAGTTCTGTTCCGAGAGCGAGTGACAAGTCGCAACGCGTGGGGAATTGATAAACTTATTTTTAATTGTTATATATTCGTTTTACGCTTCAAAGATATGAATTCATGTTTTGGATGTAATTTTTTTTTTCCGGAAAGGTCGGTGGCCTATACCACCGACATAAACAACTCTTATACTTTGAAAATTGTCAATTACACCCCTTATACTTTCTACAAACTCTATAATTCTAACGTTTCAAGTTTACACCCTATATTTTTATTCTTTAACTTTAACGAAAAAAAATATTTTCTCACATGCTTATTTTTATGTACACGTAGGTATAAATTTACATTTCGACGTAAACATTATAAATTTACGTTTTAATGTAACTTTTTTCGAAAATGAGTGAGGTCAAATATGATACGATTGCATACTTATTTTTATGTATATTTACAGTTGGTCTACGTGTTGAAGTAAATGAAAAAAACAATATTTTACCACGTGCTTATTTTTTGTACGTGTTGGTATAAGTCATGTTTCAATGTATTTTTTTTCGGAAATGAGTTTGGTCAAATATAATACGTGTTCATGCTTATTTTTATGTATGTTTTCGGTTGGTCTACGCACGTAAATTTCATTCGAAAACAAGTCGTGTCAAATATTATATTTTTTTTTCATTTGACGGTCTAAATTTGAGTTATTGTACATTCTGACTCTTTTAAGTCTTGATGCAAAGGTAAGGGTGGTGTAGTGTTTACGTAGAACTCTCACTAAACGAACCAACTCGAATTCGATTCCCTTTCTTTTATACAATATAAATTTGATTTACATTACTTTTTGTTGAAACTGCAATGCTTATATAGGTTATACTGAGTTAGATCGGATACGTTGGAACATGCGTTTTCATATCACGTATGGACTAATCTATCCGATGTTTGCAATAGGCCCGCGGCGCAACGCCCGCGGGTCATATTGTTGAAGAATCTTTAATGTATGTATGTCATGGCCATGAGTTCCACAAGCATGGGATAATCTTTTTCTTCTTCGACAACTTTCAAAAGTGTATATGTATAGAGGCGCACCTTGCTTGTTCTAAGATGCACATAACTAATACTTCTGAAAATTCTAAGATGCGCCAACATGCAAACGAATATCCATCCAAGATCTGTGCACAAAATTGCCACTCGCTACAGAATACTTGATGCATGGCTGATTGACTCAACTATTTTGTCATCTAATTACTCGTCGTTACGCGCTCACTAGCCAGTAGACTCAGTTGTGCTTTTCTTTCTTTTTAGCCAATAGGTTAAATGACTATCTAGGACTCTAGTGAAGAGTGCTGGTGAATCAAAGAAGATTTTTTAATTAATAATGGAAAATAAGACGTTTATAATTATGCCTTTATGGTTAAGTACTTCCATATAGTGATTGTATTTTTAAAACGTATACATCCTTCATGGAATTATGCCTTCCTATAATTCAGCCTTCCGGGTTGGGAAATCACAGTTTGTATCCCCTTGATAATACTTAAAACTACAGGAAATGCATGATCAATTTAGGGATGGAGTTAGTGTGTTAGCAGAGATAGCACGGGCTACCCCTCAACCCCGTCTTCACAGTGTAAAAATACCTCTTAAGTTCGTCTCCATAGTGTAAAAATACACATCAACTTCGTCTCTTTTATACAAAAGATACCCCTGATCCTAATTTTTTTATACCTCTAAAATTTTAAGATAGATCCGTCATTGCCATTAATTCTAGTGATGAGAAAAATATAATTTTTTCAAGAACCCATCAACAACACAAATTGACGCGAGTATAAATACCCTAAAATATTGTAAAAGTGATGTGCCATGTAATTCTAGATCCGCCAATTATGTGTTTTTATACTTTTATTCACATTGCCGAAAATATCAATATATATTTGGTCTTTTCAAGGGCAATTCGGTCTTTTGCACAAAACATTCTCTCCCTCCGTCTATTCCGCCACTGTTGAATTCTCGGTTTTTCTTTCCATTTTCAATCCTGCACTCCCTCTATAGACTATACGTATATATGCATGTACGTATACATACACATTCATTCCAAACCCTAGATCAAAACATGAATCATCAACACATCTGTTTTCATCGTCACCGTCACCGTCGCCGGAGCCAGTTTTCTTCTCCGTCACCGTCACCATTGCTGACGTCATCCTCCACCGTCTATCACCTCCTCCTGTTCACCTTATGTATTACTACTACTAACCATTTCTTCATAGATAACAATCCTATACACACAGCGATGGCGTTTGATCTGAACACGATAACTTTCGATCAAGGCTATGTTCCTCTGTTCAGCGACTTTAACATCGATCGATCTGAAGACGATACGAACGTACGTCTCCTCCTCAATCGTCAATCCGGTACGTGCGGTTACTGTTTTCGAATGTTTTTGTTGAAAACTGATTGTTATTTTACGTTTTCGTAAGATTTGAATATAAACTGTAACAGGATCTGGTATTATATCATCCGATTATTACAATTATGGATTCTTCAGTGCCAAAATCAAATTGCCGACGGAGAATACAGCAGGCATTGTGGTGGCGTTTTACGTACGTAATCATAATTCATAATTTATAAATCATCATCTCTAATTTTGAGGAATTAGGGCAAAAAATGAGAAAACAAAGGCAGTTTTCGTATTTGATTATTATGTTGAAAATGAAATGGAATGGTTTGGTATATGCAGAGTAGTAATGTGGATGTGTTTCCTAAAAGACATGATGAATTAGATGTGGAGTTTTTGGGGAATGTTAGAGGGAAACCGTGGAGGTTTCAGACGAATGTTTACGGTAACGGTAGCACTAGCCGTGGCCGGGAAGAGAGATACCGCTTGTGGTTTGATCCGAGTAAGGAGTTTCATCGGTACAGTATTCTTTGGACACGCAACAAGATCATGTAAGTTTGATGCATTCTTTTGAATCTGTTTTCTTTCAATTTAAATGATTGCTTATGGATCAACTTGTCAATGTGAGCAAATTTAACACAAAATTGATGGATTTAGGCTTATTCTAGCTAAAGGGGGTCATGTAAAATACATATGTTTTACATCCTATATTAGCTTCTTTAGAAGTAGTACAATTCATGTTATGAGATTTAGTAATAACTAGCTAGTGGGTACAAAATTTGCAACTAATCAAAAAAGAATTGAGAATATAAGATGAACTCATTGTGTCAATAAAGTATAAAAGGTGAAATATGTAGACAGATTGTGATAAATGTCTAATCTCATTTTCGTATCATCTCATGTTTGACCATTTTTGCGACTCGCCTCTGAGCTGTCATTTTCATCCAAAAAAATTGGAATCTTGTCATTTAAATCTGTGTGGGCCAAATTTCGAGGGACGAAAGTAGCAATAAATTGCCAACAATGTTGGCATTTTACTCGATACGAAAATATAACCCAAAATAAAGTATGTAGGTGATATAAGATAAATAAAAAATTAAATACGTGGAAAAATAAATAGCCGGTCAACTTTGTATATTTGTAAGGTATTATTTCTAATGATATGTTTTAATAGGTAATGAATTTTTATTAAAGTAAAAACTTGTATAAATATAAAAAAATTGATCATCTTGGTATTATGTTTTTTAGACGTGTGGATCAATGAATAATGCTACTAGGCATGCGAATCCCACTTTGTGTATAAGTAGCAACTCATAAGTGATAAGAGAAGGCTTTACTTTAACTAGACACCCTTGAATATGTTAAGTCTTCAAGCTCTTTTGGACTTTGACCTCATAAGAGATTATTACGCACCCGCTAAATGTGGCTATTTTCTCTACTCTTTCTCCAATCACAAGAAAAGGTTGGCCTCAAATTATCGGTAATCAAATTAGTCACTTTTTTCTTTATGAAATACATATTTAAATCTATGTTTAGTCACTTTTTTTCCTTTATGAATTACATATTTACATGGTTACAATAATAACATCATACATGGTCAAATCAAATGAAAGGAAGCAAAAGTATATCTATATATTTATAGCTTTTAAACTTTAAAAAAGTTTAGTGGTGTTTTCTAATTTGTTTTGTCCTTTATTACTCACCATAACTATAATCAGACTTAAACCTAAAAAAAGAAAAGAAAAACTAATAAGAATAAGGGTTTGACCAATTTTGCTCCCTTTCGGCTAGTAGATTAACCTAAGGTTAAGATGAATAAGGGTTTGAACCGGATTTTTTTTTCTACTTAGGTGTCAAGAGACCGAAAGGGATATATTCATTCCTTGTCTACTCTTTTCTTTAAGAGGATTATTTGTAACATAAGTATAACTTCACAACCCATTAGGGACAGATAATCCATATCATAAAAAAGGTCTTAACTGTTGTGTGTTAAATATATCTCTATTACAATTGTTTACCTTTTAATTAATGATGCAATATGCTAGACAACTATTAATCCAATAGTAACCGACTTTTTTAACTAGGCTCATATAATCAATGTTTTAAAAACCAATTTATACCGGCCGGTTGAACCGGTTAAACCGGATGCCAGAAGCTTAGTCGGTACGAATCATACCGGTAAACTGAGGGAATGGTAAGGAAGTTGTACCGCCGGTAAATTAGATTATACCGGTTTAAACCGGTATACCGGTACCAGGTCAAAGGTTAAAATGAGGAAATCTTATATGGGCACAAAAAGGTGACGATTTAAAAACCTAGCGTCTAAAAAGGTAACAATAGTGAATTTTTGAATTATTTTTTTATTATGGATTAACTTTTAGAATATATTTTTTTACTAGGTTAGACCACCCGTAGTGGGCGTGTTTTTTGAAAAAAGTTGAAAAAAATGCCCTCAACACCATTACACTAAGGTAGCGTTCGTTTCATGGAATGGAATGGAATGGAATTAGGAAGTTTTTCTTTGTAAAATTGATCTTGGTTGGGGGAGGGAGGAATTTGAAATCCCATGAATTACTTTAATCAATGAAATTTGTGACTATTTCAACATTCCTTAGAAATCCTTCACTCTAATGAAGGAATGGAATAGAATGTTGAAATAGTCACAAATTTCATTGATTAAAGAAATTCATGGGATTTCAAATTCCTCCCTCCCCCAACCAAGATCAATTTTACAAAGAAAAACTTCCTAATTCCATTCCATTCCATTCCATGAAACGAACGCTACCTAAGCGTTTTGGGGGGTTATTTTTGAAAAAAAATTGCCTTGGCGTTATTATTAAAACGCTGCATCCTCCATTCCATTCTTGCATGTAGCCAATAGAAGGAGTTGGTTTGACCAGCCAATGATCATTTATTAGGTTTTTTTTTTTTTTTTTTTTTTTTTTTTTTTTTTTTTAATGATTGGAAGGGACATTATTTAGGCATTATTCCTACTACGCCACTTTTGCTATAATGCCTCAATGCTGATTAGGATGCCACGTGTCGAATAATGCCTCATGGTGAGGGCATTATGTTGGTTCACCACTACACATGGTCTTATAACCCCGTGTATTACACGGGTTAAATAAATAAAAATCAAATAGTTAAAAACGAAGATTTAACAATGATAAAACGATATTTTTAAGACGTTTTTCTGATATCCAAACAAAATTTTGTGTCATGTATGATCAAAACTTGTGATGTTTGTCAATTTTATAAATGGGTTATTGGATTTTATCACTCTAAACTATTGGGTATTGGTCGTTGTCACTCCCAAGGAATTTTTTTATTTGTATTATTTAGTATATAAAGTAACATTTATTTAACCCGTGTAAATACACGGGCCACAGGGTTTAATATATAAAGTAATATTTATTCAACCCGTGTAAATACACATGACACATGATTCTAGCTTAGTATCATTATATATAGCATAACAAAAGAAATATGCATATAATAATACAGTTGTAACATTACTTCATCAAATATTAACATGCGTAATCATTTTAAAAGAAAATCACATGAGTTGTATTTTTGGTAGTTTTGTGTATTTTACCACGTGTATTTAAGCATATTCAAATTAAAAGATTTAATATAGTAAAATTGATAACTTTATTCGTATCCATAATTTCTTAAATGTTTGAAATATATATTAAATTTAATAATTAATAATAATTATCTATAAGTAAGAATGGTCTAGAATAATTATAAGTATCCCTATATTGGTTTCTTTTATTATATAGTAAGATAAGATTGTGAAATGATAGTTTTTGATTATTTTTTTGAGTAAAATTTGTATCTTATGGATTTATAGGGTTAGTTAGTCAACCCGGTTAAACCCATGGTACAACCCAGTTCTACCGGTTGAACCATTTCTGAACCTAACCCGATACGATTTAAAAACAGGTTTTTGAAACATTGCATATAATTGCTAGGCAACTAAATAAAGTCCAACAAAAGTTTTTTCCAGTCTTTTGAGTCATAAATGTAAAAAACCAAGACACAAGACATTTTGTTTTTATTAATTTTTTGTACTATTTAATTTCTTCAGATTCTACGTGGATGAAATCCCAATAAGGGAGGTTTTGCGAGACGAGAACATGGGAGGAGACTACCCATCAAAACCCATGTCTTCATACGCCACCGTATGGGACGCCTCAACATGGGCCACCGGTGGCGGCCGTCACAAAGTAGACTACCGCTTCGAACCCTTCACCTCCGAGTTCCAGGACCTTGTCCTCCAGGGCTGTCCAGTTGACCCCACCGATGCAGCCTCAACCAACTGCCTTGACGCCATAGACGAACTCGAAGCATCTGAATTTGCCACCATCACTCCACGACAGCGCCAAGCCAAGAAGTGGTTTAGAGAAAAATACATGTATTATAGCTACTGTTATGACAGAGTAAGATACCCTTCTCCGCTGCCGGAGTGCTTGTTAATCTCATCCGAACAAGAACTGTTCAAGAATAATGGGAGGCTAAAGAACCCCCCACGATTTCATCGGTATCGGCATTCCCGGGGAGGCTCACAGCGGCAACCCAATACGACAGCTGCATATTAGCCCATGTCAGGGGTACTTGCATTATATATATAGGGCACGACTTAAGTAAAAAATAGCGATAACCGCACGCATGTACCTGACATATAATGGAAAGACATAGCCGTATTGCATAAAACATAGATACAACTGTTTATACGGTTATGATTTTCAAACTTTTATGGATTTTGTTCGATTCGTGACGCCAAATCGTACAAAATCCAATTCAACCTATGAGTTACATTTTGGGTTTAAAAAAAGAACATAAGATTTTTTTTTTTTAAATAAGGGAGAGGGAAGAAAGAGAAGTTGTTAATCACACAGAAAGCATCCTTTTAACAAATATAAATTTCAAGTATATTTTCACACAATGAAAGAAAGAAGAAAACAATCCTTGTAGAACCCAAGATGCTCAAAAGGAGCAGCATATTAAATTGCTTCTGACCCGTAGATACATTGGTATGAAGTCAAACTGCAACGATTATGACCACGATGCAAAGCACAATCGCGACTATCACCAAAAGCAAGCAAGTCTGCACAAAAACAAGGCATGATCATCAAGATCAAAGAAATGGTTGGCTAAACCAAATTATTAACAAGATTTTACTTACCATGGAAGAGTTTGCTCTTTGAGTTTTTGATGCTTGCGCGAGATGAGATCTCGCCTGTGCAGTCGCAGCGTGAGAATTCTCAACGTTGGAGCCAATATCATCTGCAAAAAGAAACAACTCAGGCATCAACCACGAAATAGAATGTGTTGAATGTCATCGAGATTTTTATATTTTTAATGCGTATAACCCCGCATAGACTCGATTACATATTGTATTTGAAATCATAAATTAATATATTGATTAATTATTAGAAAATAAAATGAACCAAAAAATGCTTACCGATCATAGCTCCTTGCTCATGAACCAAAACAGCAAGATCCTTAAAAATCTCGTTTACCTCGCCTATTTGGTTCTGGATTTCTTGAATCCCTTGATCTCTTTCTTCAATAATAGCCTCGTTAAACGCGATCTCATTGTCCAACAGCAAAACCTCCTGCCTGCACACACAAAACATGAAAGAATTCAGCACACAGCTGCAGATTAACACCTAGAAAGTTACATTAATACAAGCAGAGCTCACCTTCTAGATTCCATAAGAAGAACACGCTGTTCTTGACTTCTGTCCGAGCCTATATCCATTTCACTGGCTGCATAACTGCACATAAAACTATAACAATCAGTCCTCCATACAATTCCCTAAAAGTACGACTGCAAACGAAACCTAATTTACCTTGAGGGAAGAACAGCTTGAGGAACAGAAGGAGTGTAAGCCGTCTCCCTTTCAGCTGCAAGGCGCTGGGCCTTCTGAAACTCTTTCAAAGCCGCTTGAAAATCTTTCGCAAGTTTAGCATCCGTAATCTTTTTGCTCACCTGCACAATTACCAAGCTCCATTAGCATCTCAAACAGCAATACAAAACAACCAACCATCAAAATACTAAAACCCACTTACGCTAACTTCCGCATGATGATCTGTTTCGCTCGCTTGCTTGAGTTTTTCCGAAGTATCTTTAACCAGTTGGCCAATATGTAGTCTTGACTTATGCCTACCAGTTAATAACAATCAATAACTAATTAAGTAACCTCAATGTCAACATTCATCAGATTAAGTAACCAATATGTAGTCTTGTCTTGTGTCTATCAATTAATAACAAACTATAACTAATTATATAGTCATGCAAACAAATAGAACCTATAACTAATAAATAAGTAACTAGCTATTTCTCAACTTTAAAAGTTAATTCCTAAATCATATCTTATCCATAGTTGTTAATGGCGAATAGCGCCGCCAAGTAGCAATAAGGGACCATAGCGTATAGCGATAAATAGCAGGCGTAGCGATACACTAGAAAAAAAAAATTATATGTATATTCTATCAAAATACTCTATATATATATATATGCTATTTTACAAAAATAAAAATAAAAACTAAAATACAACTATTTATCGCTATATTTAATTGCTATTTATATTGAAAAACAAAAAAAGTGTCAGCCATTCACGCTATCTATCGCTACAACTCTAATAGCCCTAATACTAGACCTATATGCTACGTAACGCGCTATAACTATCGCTACGATCGCTATTGACAACTATGATCTTATCTCAGGATATCGTTTTATAATTCCTAAATCTTTGTTACTAACACCATTTAATAGTTGACTTATAAATCAAGAAAATATAAAACCAAACCCTACTCAAATATAATCACAAGTAATAAATACAATTCAAAGCAACACAAAATTCAATCTATCAACAATCAAAATTACAAACCAAAACATACAGTTTTTCCCTTAGTTCATGGGTATCTTTAGGTGTTCCAAGAGTTTTAACCAGCCGTTGAAACGAGTTAACAGCCGTATTGATCTGAAATATCCCGGACGCAATAGCTTGGGTCGGATCTTGTTGCTTGAATCCATTGGTGTATCCGACCCGCCTTGTATTCAACGGACGACCCGCTTCCAGATCCTGAAAGCTCATCTTATCTAATTATATATAAACCCTAAAATTCGATTTTTTCTTTACGAATTGAACCTTGAAATCAATCAGTAATTGTGATTGAGATGTAAAACCCTAACGAGCGAGCAGGAGATTGGAGTTTGAGATGAGGATTATGGGGTTTATAGGGATCGGATGATGAAGAATTTTAAGGCGAAAATTTTGGGGAAAATTGACGCAAAAGCAATAATGAGGATTAAGGAAATAGAAATAATAAGGGGGTGGTGAGTTGTTGTTGTTGTTGTTGTTTGTATGTATTTGACGCCGGCGCGTGTAAGTTGAGGGACACGTTGGTATTTTAATATTGTTGGATGAGAGGCCATAAGTTTTGAATGGTGTGAATTGGATTTTATTAAATTTGTTTAGATTTGTCAATGGGTTTGGTTGGTTATTTGTGTTCCGACTTTTTATAATTAATTAACTAGATTATAGGCTCGTGTATTATATGGGTTTGAGAATAAAAATTATATTTAATCTAACTTGTAATAAAAGACTCTAAATATTGTCACAGGGCATTCTCTTATTCAACCTTATAAATTTTATTTATATTTGTTTAATAAATTTCTTTTAATATTAATATTAATTAATAAACATCATATAGATATCATTTATTTTTATCCTTATCTTTATCTAAAATTATAAATAACTTCAATTTTATAATTTAGACCCTTTGTTTTTTATTTTTAACATAAAGATTTTCATCTTTTCCAATTTAATCCCAACTTTTTTTTATTTTCAATTTTGGTCTACCATACTTTTCATTTATCCCAAGTTTTTCGTTTCATTCTAAATTTTGTGAGTTAACGCATCGCAACTTGCGTGTGGGGTTCAAAAATTTTTCGTATATTTTTTTCCCGTTTGACTTACCCGTCGTGTCACACCTATTTTTTCTGTGTTTGACAAGTTCGTCCAACACGAGGGTCCTGGATGGACTTAGTTAATTTTTTCTATGTTTTACGTTTCGGTTTAATTTCTCAGCAACGAGCGTGCGTGATTCAAAGATTTTACTTTTGTTTTTCACTCGACGTTATTTTTTTCTCATTTTTATTTATTTTGTTTTTACGAGCTTTTCCGGTGTTGGTGGTCGCTGACAATGGTATAGTATTGCTATACTTAACACAGTTTTATGACAACCGCTGCAACGCAGGGGGCTTAATACTAGTAACTTAATAATACACGACTGATATGTGTCATATTTACTTTTTTTAATCAAATATTGCAAATATATGATAACCATACCATATTTACTATGGTAACCATTTCATTTCCTTAATTATGTGATTTTATTGGCATTTCTAAACTATTTTGCACGTTTCTAATTTTTTTAGCTCACGAAACATTCTTATAAATATATTAAGATAAGTCGTCCTTGATATAACAATTATGTCCCCATCTTACTATTCAATCTGCTATGGAGTTGTTAAGCCAATGTAGATACACGTTTGCTTTATTCTACTACTCTTTTTGTCACGCCCCAACTGATGACAGAATCATTAGGATGAGACGAAATAGATTGCAAGAGACTTCATAACACTATTTGTGACAATATTTAAATCAACTATTTTCATTTCATAATAAAATTGTCAACACATTACAAGAAATTCAAATGACAACAGTGTTCATAACATACACATAACAAAATTGATACAACAATTTAAACCTAAGACGTCTAAATGTGTATCTAGGCATCATCGCTACTTCGTTTCATAGCATCATCATCCTCAACCTGTAACATGTTTAAAATAATTTCAATGCAAAAGCAAAGGCGAGTACACAAGGTTTGAATAAGTATAGCATAAGTATAAAAGCATTTTCTCGAATCCACATGGCAATTTGTAAACAAGGTAACTAGCATGCATAGCAATACGTCAAACCCAAGTGTCCACTAGTATTTAGCATCCCTCGCCACAAAAGTGACGAGACCGTTTAGAATAAAGACTTAACAAGACCCCGACAGGTGGTGTGCTACTCCTATAGCGCTATATATGTTAAGTTGAGGGCTTAGCAAAGTTAATGACATATAACATGTATAATCTAGCATGAACCTAAGTAAACAAGTAGCATGTATAATAGATTGAGAGTATAAAGAATGGTTAAGTGTGTGAGGGTGTATCTTGTATAATAACATGTTACAACCCAAAGTGTCTTTAAAAGTAAATGGGTCAAGTGTACTCACGGTTTTGCAAGTCTTGAACTTGAGAATCCGCGAGTGGGTTGTTTTTTTATTAGGAGGTTGGAACACCAAGTCCTTCTATATGAAGTAAACAAGGCGTATGAGTATCAGAGAGTAACGGTAGATTAAAGATTTAGGAATTTAAACAATGAGAACTTAAACATATGAAAATAACCATCCTTAACATATGATGTTTGGATGATAAACTTACTACTTGACAATGTCCATTTGTTCATCATCAAAGGTTCTGTTTGTTAAGTATATTACATATTATATACATATTATTATGTCCAATATTTCAAGCATGAGGTGGGAGGATAAATCCTCCATTCAGGAACCTCTTTAGAGTCATAGAAATCATGTAGGAGGTAGGAAGAAAAGTCTTTTATTTAGGCACCTCTAAGTGTTCACCACTACACTTGATGTTATGAACATACAAGAAGGGTCATGAACTACAAGTAATACAAGAATACTAAACACTAATCTATAAGAAATCATCAAACAATGTGTGGATTTTATGTAGGACAACCTAAGTTATTCCTAAATCACACTTACATTAAGTCTTGAACTTGAACATCACTTGTGGGTTAAACCCTTGAACAAAACAGAAAATTTGTGAGGATTAATCCTCTGATTTTGAATGTCTCAACCTTGTTTTTAAGCCTAACTAACCATAGAAGTGGTTATAAGCATAAGGACATAGGTTTGAGATGAGTTAGACTCAAGTTTGAACAAGTTTAGTAAAGATTTAATCAAAACAGAAACGAACAATGAACTTTGGAGCCTTTTTGGCGACGTTCCAGGGACTGGTTTACTGTGAAAAGCCCACGGAATCGAAGCTAAGGTCAACCAAGCACATAGGAAAAAGAATGAAGTAAATCGGACAAGAAACGAGTGAGTTATGCTCACTTTTGTGAAGTAGGATGAATCTGCTCGAACACTGATTTGCAGCTGCGCTTTTTGAGAGTTTTAGAGTGATTTGGATGAGTTTGTAAAGTGATTTGAGCTTGGATTAGCTTGGTATTTATAGGGGATGATGATGGTTAGTGGTTGTGAGTTATTAATGCAAGAAACACAATAAACAACTCAACAAGCACAACATGAGTGCCCAATCTCGTAGCTGGGAAGTGGAATCTGCGGATTACCACCTTTGGTGACCCATGACGGTCACAAGGGGAGGAGGCCGCGGGGCGCGGCGCCCTTGTGGCTGGTCATAAGTTTTTTTTTTTTTTTTTACAATTTAGGTCCTTATAGTTTATAATTAGGGTTTTAAGGGTATTTTATGCAATATAAACAAAGTTTGTGGGTAAATGAAGTGTAGTTAACATTAAATAAACATAATGAAGTATGATTTGGCGTATGAATGTCATATTTAAGTATCGCACACGATCAAAAGACGTTTTATGCATAAGTTTCACATTTTTGCAAGTTTGGCACATAGTTTCCAAGAATTTTGAATAAGCATCAATTGTTTCACGAAATTAAATGTATGAGCATGTGTAAAGTATATTTAACACGAAATTAAAGAAATAAGAGTTTTATTTATGATCCAAGTCTCGGATTTTACAACGATTACAAAGAAAGAACGATTATAAGAACACAAGACTTCCAAAAATGGAAATACAAGCAAGACCATCTAAATATGGAAAGTACGAAGAAGCAGGGCGTTACACTTTTTTGTTACATAGCTTGGCTTTGTTATGACTTGATTTGATTCTGGTTATATTTTCGTTATATATAACTTTTACATATTACTGTAACTTTTTATAAGTATATTTTATTTTTTCTCAGAAATAAAAACCATAACATCAAAGTGGTTAATTATGAAATTGCATTGACCATTTATTAAGATTTAGACGAAGTCACGACCAAAAATAAAGTTCCATTTGCTACATCCATTGCCTCTCAAGTTGCATGGTTGAAAATAATTTAGTTATGTAAATTTGTGCATACATTATTATTATTATTTTTTGAACGACAAATTTGGATCACTGACGGACCACTGAAGTATCATCGTGCCACCAGCAGAACCACCCGATCATATCCATCTCCACTAGGCAATAATGCCTATACACCAATTCAGGAGGAAACCCAATAAATCTGGAAAAACCCCCTTTGTGGGAATCGAACCCATGACCTAATGGTCATAAGCCTTATCCCACCCCCAATACCACTAGGCTATAATGCCATGGGTGTGCATACATTATTAAATTATATAATTTTAATCCTCAAACCTGTATAATACACAAGTTTATAACCCATGTAATGAACAGTAAAATTTTTAATAAAACTCATATCGAACATAGATTAAAATAAATATGTTGTAATATTGTACTCAGAATTTTATAAAAGTTGTTCTAAAATGGAAAAATAATTAAATTAATGTGATCTTGGAACTTTTAAATATAAACAAAATTAAAAACATATAAATTAATAATAATAATAATAATAATAAATCATACAAATAAATTTCCTAATCTGAATTTACTTACGTACATGATTTCCCCACATTCGTTTAAATTTATTAACTTATATAATATCATAATATCATAATATATATTTATTTGGAATCTTTTATTAATAGTTAGATATTATACTAGGTTAGTTCCCCGTGTGTTACACGGGTTGAACAATTTAAACTATTTAATAAATATTTTGTGTAAATGCAAATCAAAGACGGAGACATTTATATACCAAATTGACATAAATGAGTTAATATAAAGATGATTTATGTTAGTATTATAAAATTTATCAAAGAAGCATGTAATCAAACTGTTGTTGAAAATAATATAAAAATAAATATATTATATAATACTTATTACTGTATTTACTTATAAATGTCACGTAAACTTAGAGAATACCGTATTTGAGTTAAGAGTTGAACACGAAAATTAAAGTATATAACCAATAAACATTGATTAATGTTTTTGTTTACCCCTTATAAACATTTATAAATAGGTTTTACCTTTAACTACTTTAGTTTAATAAAATAAATAAATCATTTATATTATATTAATTTATATTTAGTGTACGTCTTTTGTTAATTTCAGAATAAATAATTTTGAAATCTAATAAATATTTCAAAATATTATATTATCTCCTATACGAATTGTTTAAATTTATATTAAATTTAATTTTATAATTATCTTTTAATTAATACTGATAATCTATAATTAAGTAGGATAGAGGGGAAAAAAACTAAAAAAATAGATGGCTTTAATAAATGACATGTGTTCTCTTATTGGTTTCTTTTATTATATAGTATAGATTATATTATTTGATACACTTATATTAGTTATAGATAATTTATATATACTCTAATTTTCAATATTTGTATGCATAAAGAGTTGTACGTTGTGCTTAGTCTTAGTTTTGGTGTCTCAGTTTCTGTCATTGGGTAGTGTGCACATAAGCTCACCGTCCTTTTCATATGAAATCCACATACCATCTTTCTCACACAAAGTCTGGATAGAGAAAGAGATCGGGAGAAAGGGAATCAGGAGATCCGTCCACACTCCGCTTGCGGCCAATATCGATTACGACGGTGATGATAGGGTTAAACGAAAATGAACACGAGGGTGGTTCCGACGAATGGTGGCGCATCAGACCCGATCTCCGAGACACACAACTAACCTAAAGCTCATCCTAGAGCTCGGTGGCGGGAGATCTGCTGTTCGATGAGATCCTGTTTCAGTTGTGTAATCCCTAATTTTTAGTTTGTGGTTATTGCTTTAATTTCTATTGTTTGTTTGATGATGGTGAGTATCGGCTCATCTGAGAGTTTTTTAAGTTGTTATTTGGTCAGATTATTCGTCCGCTTGCTACGATTTTGTGGTTTAAGAAAAACGAAAAGTAAGGTGTGATGTTGCAAGTTTGCAGTTGGTTTGAAAGATTAGGGTTAGGAGATTGTTGGTTCTGTGTTGTGTTATCATAAGGTAGAAAAGAAGAGTTGCGTCTATAGATTAACTTTAGGGTTTGTGTGTGTTCATCGTATAAAGAAGAAGTAGAAAAAACAATTGGTTGTTTGTTGTTGTGGCATGGAATAGAAAAGAGTATGTGTAGTATGCAGCTAGTATAATAGAATATTAGGGTTGGTGTTTCTTTGTAAGTTGTAGAAGAAGAAGAAGAAGAAGGGTGAATGTGTGTTGGGTTTGGGTTTTAACAGAAAACGAATAAGAAAAGTAGAGTGAAGGTGACGTGATGGCTGCTTTTCCTTAGGATTGTTGTTGTTAAATGAAGTAGAAGAGGAAGTTTTGATATTTATGAATGCAGTTTGGTAGGATTGCTGATGTTATTCTGGTTAAACCGGTTCTCCCTATGTGAACCGATTACCCGTCCAATGATTTCCAATGCAAGTTAAGTTCGGTGATAGTAATTAAATGGGTTAGTCGGGTTAAGGTTGAATTATTTAATTGTGGAGTATTAATGCTAGGAATTCATAGTTTTAATATGAAGTTTTATTTAAATATTCAATTGTGATTTGTGAATATGGTGTGGCTAGCCAATCCATATTGAGGAAAGAGGGAAGTTAAACATCATGAAGGAATTTGATGAAAAGACAATCTGGACTAGTGATCTTATTCCACTCATGGCATGCTATCATAAAGGTTTTTTACTCTATGCTCCTTGCTTACCCTTTGGAAAGTTAGTCTGATTTTTATTTTCACATGATTGGAATATGGTTTTTCTTTCAGAAAAGTTACAACATTCGTTATGGACCGCAGAAGTTATAAATTCCAACCTTATATCAGGGGATTCTTTTCTTCCTGATGCTATATTGTCTAAGAAGTTCTTTTTTCGAAGAATATGGCAAGGGAAAGAGGCACAAGCAGCTGCACGTGAGGTGACATATTCATCAATCTCTCTATGTAATGCGTTGTCATGTCTTCATACTAATAATTGAAATGAATTATATGCAGGTTTTTTTGGCAACAGATAGTGATGCCACTCCTGTTATTTGCTTCCTTCTTCAAGAACAGAAGAAGTTGCAAGCAGTGAGGCTTCAGTGTGTTGAAATGGATAATGATATTCTTTATGATATTACTAATGCGTTCTCTATGTAATGCGTTGTCATGTCTTCATATTAATATCATATTAGACCCGACATGAGCTGGAGTATACTAGCCATCGTAGCAGCTCCTGTTGTTGTAACTCGTCCAAGGTAGATGATGTCTATTGTTATTTTATCTTTTAAATGAAAATATGTATTGAAATGTTTAGCATTAGAAACTATTATACTAGACATAGAAACATTAGCAATTATATTAGACATAATTGGTGTAAATCTGATCGATTGCACGCCAATTTCGTTGCCCGCGGCGCAACGCGCGGGTCACTTTTCTAGTTACTAATTAAATTTGAATTTATACGTTTATCTCTAACTATATTAATTAATATTATATTATTATTAAAAGTGAGGAAGCACGAGAGAGTGACACGTGTACAAAAGATTTTTATTTATTAGTATAGAAAGATTAATATACTGTGTTGCTGTTTAACGTTGTGGACGTTCAAAAATAGTGTTGTTGTTGCTCAACGTCGTTCACACCATCCCGTTCATGGTGTTTACCATTAGTTTTCTTAGATCACACGGTGTGGACGTTCAAAAATAGTGTTGTTGTTGCTCAACGTCGTTCACACCATCCCGTCCACGGCATTATTCAAAGGGCAGGGGAATCTCCACCATCGTGAAGGAGATTTTGCAGACAATGTGGCACGCGGTTAATGGACGTGATGTTAGCCGTTTTACCTCCAACGGTTAACTTTTAAATTTAAAAGAAAAATACTTTTTTTTAATTTATAATTTCACACTATAAATAAAACCACAATTCTTCAATTTTATACCAACTTTTCCACTTCAATGTCGTTCTACTTCACTAAAAAAGACCGACAATGGCAGCCGTGGCGTGGACCGAAGAAGAGGATATTGCACTTTGCGAATCGTGGGTCGAAGCTTTAAGCAATCACACGCCGAGTAGGCGCACGAGCGGTCCTTTTTGGAGGACAACAATCTGACAACACTTCCAAGCCTATACGAGTCATAACAACCGAACTGTCGACTCCCTCTCGGCTCATTTTAGGACGATCCGTCTTGATTGCGAAAGATTCGAGATGATCCACAACGCCGCGGAGATCGAGGGTGGTGATCTCGGGGAGGACGACATCATTCAAGTGGCCCTCATCAACTTCAGGCACGTGCACAACCGTGAATTCAGGCTCCACTCTGCGTGGGAAATCATTTGATTTTTTATTTAAATTATGTATTTTTTAGTTTCTTATTTTTTATTTTATGTATTTTTTTTAAATGTATGTAATGTTTTTTTTTTTAATTTTGGTGTTTTGTATTTGTTTAATAACTAGTAATATATTTATAAGTTTTTAATACATTTTGTATACAGCTACTACTTCTAATAAAGCATAACCAACTTATGCCACATGACATTTGCTTAAACCATTACTTGCCACGTGGCACCTTAAAATCATCCCCTAATTCTCTTTAAGCGCCAAACACCTTCAGCAGTTTCTTTCTCCAATTCTCCTTTCTCAGTACGCTACCTTCACACGCGCTCTCTCTCTCTCTCCAATCAATTCAGTGTTGCCAAAATTATGAATCCGTTTCTATTTCAAATGAAAAAACCCTAAATGTTAAGAATCATCTACATTCGTGAACATAACTCACCGGATTTCTCTCTGCCGATCTAGGGTTTAACAGTGATTCCAGGTATGTATCAAAAAATGTCTATCTCATATTTGAATTTCGAAATATCAACCTATGATGCATCTTTTTAAGGAATTTAGGGTTTTTTCATTCAACTTTATACATCATATTCTCAGTCAATCAAGGTATGTATTTTTGTTGTTTGTGGATTGAATGCATTTACGTGAAGGGAGTTAAAGCCCTAACTTAATTTCTATTCTATTGTTGTAATTTTTTTTGTTTGTGAAGTCAGGATTCAGAGGATAGTGCTTCAGTCTAAAAGTTGTCACTGACTCATTTTACGATTTTTGTTAATGATTGTCATCTTTGCTAATCAGATGAGATAATTGAAAATAAATAAGATGTAGAAGTGTTTCTTTGAATGTAGTAGGTGTAGACATAAGAGGGATTGGTAATCTACTGTTAAAGCTTTTCATTTGGAGAAGACAAGAACATATATCTTGACAACATGAATTTGTTGAATTTCATTTTCAGTTGATCTAGATAATTTAGTCATTAATCATTAAATATGTTTTTTTCATCTGCACACTCGTGAAATATCAATACCACTAAAGCTGAACTGGGACCTTTTTTAACGAGTAATGTATAAATCTTCCGTTTGTAATTTCAGGTGTTTATATAATCTATGACGGTCCTGTGCTTTGACACGGGAAATATCTTAGATGGTTACATTATGCTCCACCTTTTCAGTTCTTCTTTTATCCGTAAAAGTTTGCATTTTCATTGTCAATTCATGATGCGTGCGAAGTGTCGTATATTTTAGGTGTATATTTTAAGCCCTTTTTACACTTTTTAGCCAAGTTTTAAATTTATAAAACACGATATTTTACTAACACTAAACACACATATGGGCAAGTGCACCCATCGTGGACATAGTATAGTGTTGGTAAGATACCGAGGTCGTCCAAGAACACAAGAGCTTTTAGTACCGGTTTATCCTCAACGTCTAATCAAATCAAAAAGTTAGAAAAAGGTTTTAAACTAGAAAAATAAAACTAACTAAAATGTTGAAAAATAAAATAAAAATAAAAACAGATAAACAAGATGAATCACTTGGATCCGACTCGTGTGTAGTTTAACCTTTGATTATTTCCGCACTTTTGCACATTTTAAGAGATTATCTTAGTTATTGTAGCAGGCCCCTCTTTTGAAGGTGACGTTACCCTCAACCCAGTAGTTTGAGTCAGCAAGGATACAATCCTAAAGGGTCGGATTATTGAAAGATAATTAATTAAGTTATTAATGCATAATGTGGTAGGCCCCTCTTTTGAAGGTGACGTTACCCTCGGCTAAGTAGTCTGAGTCAGTAGGGATACAGTCCTAAGTAGCCGGGTTAAAGTTTTAATAGTAGTTTAACTTATGAGGGGATCAAAGAGTTTGGACCCCCGCCATCCAATACCGGTGGGTATTGAAGGAGATCCTACTAAATTTGACCCAGGTCCTTTGCAGGATCTATACACTGAACAATGGCAAGACTCTTACCAAACCGTTCCCTTAACCCCCGACCAGGTAGCCAACATATCTCCATATAGACCGTGGAGATATGAATGGTGAAAATCTTTTATTTTATATAGACAGTAAAATAATGCCAAGACACCACAGACAAACGATAAGGAAGAATCACCTTCAACATAAGAAACTAGTTATTAAAGTCATTAATACATAACCAAATAAAAAGTGCGAAAAGATTAAAAATAAAAAGTATTACACTAAACACTTGTCTTCACCAAGTGATGTAAGAGACTTAGGCAAACATGGCCTTTGATTGTCAAGAACTCTTACGATCAATCTTGGATCCCGAGATAACTCACATACTCTATGATGGACAATGGATGGTGGTGGTGGATGATGGTGTTGTGATGGTGGTGGGTGGTGGGTGATGTGTGAGAGAGGTGGTGTGCCAAGGGATGAGTTGCAAGTGATCCAAGCACTCCTATTTATAGGCTGAACAGAAGCTCGGGCACGGCCCCGTGTCTGTTGGGCACGGCCCCGTGTCCATCCTTCTCTCTTTCTTCATTAATTGCAGTTTGTCTGCATTAGTTGACTACGCCCCCATGTCCGCTGAGCACGACCCCATGTGTAGAAGCATATCTGTACTATCAAGATTTGTCTGGATTCTGCGAATCTTATAGTTGACCACGGCTCCGTGTCCGCTGAGCACGGCCCCGTGGTGGGCGATAGAAGCTTCTACAACTTTGTCTTTTCTGCTGACACTTGGGCACGCCCCCGTGCTAACTGAGCACGAGGCGTGTTCAACCTTCTGTTCTCTTTGTTTTGCTTGGGAAGATGCTGTCGGGGGGTCGGGCATGCCACGTTTGTTCCTTCTCTTGTATTTATGTTAGATTTAGCTGCCTTTTTGCTTCTTTTGTTTATTTGAGCTCATTTAATCCTGAAAATACAAAAGAAAGACAAAAACACACTTTTTCCAACATTAGTACTAAAAAAGGGTTAGTTTTATGCCACAATTGATGTAATTTATATGTTGCATTTTGTGCACATCAAATACCCCCACACTTGAATCTTTGCTTGTCCTCAAGCAAAACTCTTTATAATGTGGCTTTACACACCCAAATGGACTGGGTAAAAGAGAAGGTTTTGGGCTTGTCATAGAGTGTCGGGATTTCCAAGATTCGTTATTAAGTTTTATTTTTATTTATTTACAATCCTATTCGTCATGATTTATTAAAAACGTTTCATAAGATAAATTACTTATTAGGGCACAACATGCCTTTTTTTAAAAATTCCATTTATATGCAAGTTCACATACCTCACGGGGGATCACTCAACACTCGGCCGAAGGTGTATTTTTAGTGAATCACTCGAGAGCGGCATGGAACTTATTCCTACCATAAGCTTGCCAAGCAATCAATCCTCCTCATTTTTAACTATACACCTTTGTAAATATCAAGAGGACTTTTTGGGTGAAGGGTTAGGCTTGGGCTAAAGGTGGGTGGTTGGGTTAGTGGTTAGTAAAAGGGCGAAAAGCGTCGGTTTTCATAAGACTTCGTATTTTTCAAAACTTTTTATTTTGATGAAGCATTTCAAACAAAGTTATTTTTGATAAACTTGTTTGTTTATTTCTTTGGCTTCATCCTCATATTATTATTTTTTTTCAAGTCTAAGAAAATCCAAGCTTTGTTACTAAAACAAAGGGTTTAAAAGGAAAAAAGTTGAGGTGGGTAAAAGCGTGTTTGAATTGTGTTAAGAAACGAAAAGGTTTAGGCTCAAAGGGGTTAACTAGGGGGATTTTGGGTAAGTGGTAAAAAAAAAAGAAAATAATGGTGTAGAAATAAAAAGGGTTAGTCCTAATGCCTCCATCATTTACTTACTCGGGTTTAAGTTGGTAAGGACTGGGAATGTATCGTCGTGGCAAGTTCTAGACTTGTAAGAACCAAGCGGCTATTCACACAAGAAACGAAAAATGAGCATTTAGTTTAAAGATATGTATTTATATGCTCAATAAAGGCTCAAAACTCACTTTTGTGGGAATGGGTTTTTATGTGATCAATTATATATAATCAAATTTTAACTAAGTTTGTCCTGTCGTTTCATAATTTTCTTATGTTGGTTCTTTTTATCATGACGCTATCGGTTGTAATTTATGAAAATATAACCTTTTTAGAATTTTGAAATTACCAACTTAAACTTAGACAAGTAAAAAAAATGAAAATTTTTGAAAAAAATTCGGGGTGATTAGCGGTTTCAATAGAGTTTTGTGTAAGGCTTGTTAATTAGGACTTGCAAGATTCAAGGTTTTAGCATCCCCCCCACACTTAAATTACACATTTTCCTCAATGTGTCCCAAAAATAAGTTTTTAGGTTGACTGAATGTGTAAAAAGGTGTAAAAAAGCAAAATTTTCTGTTACTGGGCGTCTGGACACGGCCCCGTGGTGTCCGGGCACGGCCCCGTGTTCAGGTGCCAGTAACAAAAGTTTGTAAAAAGAAACAGAAGCCTGGACACGGGGGCGTGTTCAGTGAGCACGCCCCGTGTCCAGTTACCTGAACTGGGCATTTTCTGCAGATTGTGCAGCACGGGGCCGTGTTGGGCGGGCACGGCCCGTGCTGAACTTGCTGTAACGAAGAAAAATTTGTCGGATGGTCCTGTTTTCGTGCATGGGGCGTTGGTGCAAGTTTCCCTTGTTATCCTTCACCATCCCGAGTGTGTTTTATCCATTACAACATCATCCAAACACCAATTTAACTAAAACCATCATTTCATTTAAGTCATAGAGAGAATTACATAACCTAGAAAGTTAAAAATAAAGAAAAAGAAGAAAAAGAAAGATAGGAGTTAAACTAGATAGGTCAAGTGGTGCATAAAATCATTCTAAGGAGCTCTACTTTTACATTAAGAACCAAAATTCCGAGAATAATTTTCCGGTATCTAAAAGTTTGGTAGAACTCCGGCCGAGGGGTGTTCCTAGATGTTGTTAAAGCCATTCTTCTATCTCTCTCAGAAGGAAGAAGGCGGCTTCATTCTCCTCAACATCTCGTGGAGGGGGAGTGGCACCAACCGGAACTCCTTGTAGTATATCACGAGGAGGCCCCGGGTGCACGATGTACTATTCGGCTGGTATGATGACTTCGGGCACCACGTTCCATGCCCTTTGGGTAATGACCGGTACCAAAGGAGGAGAGGCGAGAATGTTCAACCTTTGGTGTAAAAGGTTGACCTCTCGGAGACACCCATATAGTCCCACTGTTAAGGGATTAATACGGTCGACCAACGCTTCTTCCACCCCTGTCATTTCATCAATAGCCTCTCTTAAAGCGTAAACATAGTTTACAAGAGAGTCTTCTACCATTGATGACCTCCTTCCATGTCGGTTGTTTCTTGAGTGTGATGAAGATGTTCCGCTAGTTCTGCTCGCCATTCTGAGAAAACAGACCGAAAAGAGTTCAATTTTTATGGAACAGTACCTCGGACACGGCCCCGTTTTCAATGAACACGGCCCCGTGTCCAGTAGTCAGTAGGTTTTTTAGAGCAAGGAATCTTGGAGTTTTAAATTATTTTTCCACTTGTAAGTTGTTTTTAAGCATAAATAATTTAAAACAAAGTTGTATACTTATTTTAAGCAAGATTCCTTGAATAATAACCTTACAAACATCACAATAAAGCTTGGAATCATGGAGATTTCAAGCTTTAATGGAGGTATTGAGTGAAAATTGAAGAAGAAGGCAATGAACAAAAGTGGAAAAGACAAGATGGTTGTTGAGAACCTTCTTTAGAACATACCTAGGATGGTATGAGTGAAGATTTCAGCAGATCTTTGTCTTTGGAGTGGTCCAAATGAGCAGGAATCTTACTGCATTTATAGAAAACGACAGCACGTTGCACACGGCCCCGTGTCGGCTGGACACGGCCCCGTGTGCAGACAAAATCCTGACACATTTTGTCCGTATTCTGATGAAAATCAGAAAAGAATCTTTTAGTGGACACGGGGGCGTGTTGACCCGGACACGGCCCCGTGTCTAGAAGCTGTCTTAAGGATTTTCCGATCTCTAAGGAATTTATCTTGATCGGGCGGCTCCTTACTTGACGGGACAACCCCAAAGTGCCTAAGATACCTTAATTGCTCTAGATTAAGACGAGAACGCAAGAGGTTGTCGGTGAGGGTGATTCCTATGCTAAATGTAGGTGGACAAGTCCACCCCTTTCCCGGGCTCTCGTTAAAGAAGGTGTATGCCGAATCGCTCAGGTCTATGTATGCACCGAACAAAGTCGATGGAGAGTCCTTCACGGCACAATCGGCACAGGGACGACTATCGATCAAGTCCTCGCTAGAGTTGGAGGTAATATTAGGAATATCAGAGTTGTTTGAATGCGATCCCAACAATTCTTCTTTGGTGTCGTCTTGAGATGAATCAATAAAATCCATCCTAAGTTCTTTTAACCAATTAAGAATTAGAACTTCTAATTGAAATAGTTCATCAAGAAGCATTTCTCCTAGAATGTCCGGTTGAGCGCATTCAAGGGAGAGATAGGGATTATTTTTACTTTCGCCCCTC
This sequence comes from Helianthus annuus, assembly GCF_002127325.2. Classification (NCBI taxonomy): domain Eukaryota; kingdom Viridiplantae; phylum Streptophyta; class Magnoliopsida; order Asterales; family Asteraceae; genus Helianthus; species Helianthus annuus. The sequence goes on from NC_035445.2 coordinate 60,265,234, forward strand.
TTAAGGTTATAGGAAAACAATGGGTCTATATAATGGGGCTTATAATTTAGAAAATAACATTTTAATTCTTCATGAGAGCCTCCACATATTTGACACCACGTACCATAAGAGTGCCGAAAGTAAAAAGTATCAGTATCACTCATGTTTGTGTCAGAAATTGCCATCCGATCAGACAGCCATCCGATCCAGTGATTAGTCTGACACTTTATTCAATCTCGTTACTCTGCCCGACTCTTATCCTGTTGTAATCTAATCAGGCTAATTCTAAAAAGAGCTCCCTTTGATCCAATAGCAGTTATACTATTTAACAATCACTGTGAGTATACTCGATCCCCTTTTTACTTTAAACTTTTGGGGTGTAGCATGTATTCTATGAAACTTAAACTTAAACCTTTGAAACTTATACTCTATCCTATGTGAACATGAAACTTGTGATTCTTGATTCTTGACTCTTGACACTTTGTGCTATGTGACGTTTAATCCAGAGTGTAGTTCCGCCTTAACAATAGTAGCGCTATAGGAGATGCACCTCTCCCATTATTCTCGGGGGGTATTGTTAGGAGGATTCTAGTTTACCTTGAGTCTTGGGTAAACACTAAAGCATCGGGATACTTGGGCTATCACTGCGTGGACTGCGACACTAGCACGGCTGAAACTATTTTATTGCTTGCACTGTGGATATGAGTTGTTTTAATCTATTATTCTATTATCAAACTTGTATACTCGCTAATACTTTTGTATTGATAATTTAATACATGTTGCAGGCTGATAGGATGCTTGGAATGCATGGAAATCAATCTAGGAGATGCTTAGAAACGTCGCCTAGTTAATTTAGTCTTTTGAACAATTTGAACAATTTATGATTGGTTTGTAATGTGATACTTGTGACAACGTTTGCTAGACATTGCATGAAATCAATTAATCTTTATTGAAACAATAGTTTTATGGAAATTCTCATGAGCAATCTGAATGCTTAGTGCTCGCACCCCGATGTTTCCGCCATCGGTTGGGGTGTGACAGATTGGTATCAGACCCATAACTATAGGGAATTAGGATAAGTAGGAATACTTGCCCTAGTCTATAGTTCTAGGAATCTTGACTCTTATTTGTTGTTTAAGACTTATGTATTCTACCGTATCTGCTTCCTAGCAGCACATTTCCCTGTTAAACTTACATGCCTTTCCTAAGGCTGATACAATATACACTTGATGCTTTGGAAACACTGTTAATCAGTTTTTGTATTTTGCACGAGATTTACCCTCAAGTCAGGAGTGACATCCAAACCTTGATGGGAAATCTCCCTACTACTCTAATAGGTCTTATCTGCGGGTAAGTACCGACGCTATTTAGGGTACGATGTTGTCAAGTTAGAGGTGAAACTCCGATCTTGATAACTAGTCCCACTCCTTGATTTCCATATCTCGCCAAAGTCTCGTAACTTCCGATCAATTGAGTACGTGAAATGACCAAAAGGACGAATATCGTAGGCCTAACATCGATGACGTATTTGTCTAAGTAAGTCAAAACACGCTACCTCAATTCGAAAGGGGTTCGAATCACTTTGGTTAGTCACCGTTCCTCTACCCGGAACACTCTATGTTTTATGAGCCTATCTTTTATGCTATCTCGATTTTATGTATGGTTTTTAAACTCTATTCTTCGTTTATTTTGACTCTTTATTTGTTTTGAGACTTTTAAACGAATCACACGTTGTCCGCAATCTAAAACATAAATTCTAATCTCAGATCTAAATAAAATTATGAAGCTTTATTCTATGTGTAATCTATGTGATAATGTGATTGTAAGACGCTAGATGTAACATGGCATGGAATACGAGGGGAAAGTGACGTGTCCGAAGCATGGTGGATACGCCGCTGGTACTTCCTATATATAAGGGTCTGTTTGGTATGGCGTAATGGAATAGACGGGTGAATGGAATGTACGAGGTAATGGAATGGACGATGTAATGGAATGGATCATTACCATTCCATGTCTTGTTTGGTTACCATACGAGAATGAAATGAATCATTAATTTGTGTTGTTTGGTAGGAAAGAATAGTCGAAGGAATAAAATCAGTGATGAGTGACAGTAGTCGATGGTGGTGGGTGGTGATAGGTGGCAGTGGTAGCGATGGTCGGAGGTGGTGGCAGTGGGTGGTGGCGGGGGTAGAGGTAGGTGGTGGCGACGACAATGGTGGTGGGTGACGGGGACGGTGGTGGGTGACGGCGACGGTGGTGGTCGGTGGTGGAGGTGGGTGGCGGCTGATGGCGGAGGCGGGGGTGGGTGGCCGTTGTGGCGCGGTGGTGTCAGGGGTGGTGGGTGGTGGCGAGTGACGGCGGGGGCGGAGATGTGGATGGTGGGTGACAGTTGGTAGCGGCGGAGGTGGGTGACGACTGGGGTGGAGGTGGGTGGTGGTGGGGGACAGCTGGGGTAGAGGTGGTGGTGGAGGCGGAAGTGGGTGACAGCGGCGACGGTAGTCACGACGACAGCTATGGCAGTAGTGGTGTCGCCCGTGAGTGAGTTATTAAAACCAATAATAATTAATAATAATAATAATAATAATAATAATAATAATAATAATAATAATAATAATAATAATAATAATAATAATAATAATAATAATATATCTTTCCATTCCTTGAATGAATGAAAAAAAAACACCACCTTACCATGGAATGAAAATTATTATATTTGGAAGGTTTACATTCCTTGTGGAATGCTCCATTCCATTACCACTTGACAACCAAACATGTTTCTTTTCCTTCCAATAGAATGATCCATTCCATTCCGCCTTCTATTCCTTCATACCAAACGCTACCTAAGTGTTTCTTGCATATTACCAACTTTCGTACCAAGTGCCATGCGAAATTTAGTGTCTGAGGTGGGATTCTAAAGCTATGGAAGGTCTATTTTATGTATTCTATGAGAAACTTATGTGAAATCTATTGTGTACTCTAGTGAAATCTATGTGTAAGCTACGTATGTGTGGAAGGAGAAGCAAAATACGAAATGTAACCTAGCGCCGAAGACGAGGGGGAAAGTGGCATGTCCGAAGCGTGGTGGATACGCCACTGGTACTTCTTATATATAAGCGTTTCTGGCATGCTACCAAGCCTTCGTACCAAGTGCCATGCGAAATTTAGTGTCTGAGGTGGGATTCTAAAGCTATGGAAGGTCTATTTTATGTATTCTATGAGAAACTTATGTGAAATCTATTGTGTACTCTAGTGAAATCTATGTGTAAGCTACGTATGTGTGGATGGAGAAACAAAATACGAAATGTAACCTAGCGCCGAAGACGAGGGGGAAAGTGGCGTGTCCGAAGCGTGGTGGATACGCCGCTGGTACTTCCTATATATAAGCGTTTCTGGCATGCTACCAAGCCTTCGTACCCCACGCTTAGTGAAATTCGTAGTTTTGTAGGCTCGGGTTTGAGTGATTGAATCTACCTTGTTAATCTATGTGGTTGAATCTATCTGGTTAATCTATGTTTTGAGAAGTGGTGGAATCGAAAGCAGTGGTTAACGAGGCATGACACCGACGACGGGACGGACGTGGCATGACTGAATCATGGTGGATACGCCGCTGGTACTTCCTATATATAAGTGCTTCCGTCATGTTGCCGAACTTTCGTAACACGTGCCATGCAGGATTTCGTTGTTTGTGGATTGTTAGCACGAGTCTATGCGAAACTATGTGAATCTATTGGAGTCTATTGAATTTATTGAATCTATCAGAGTCTATTTAATCTATCGAATCTATGGGAGTCTATTGAATCTAATGGCATCTATTTGAAATCTACGTGAATCTATTAGAATCTATTGTAAACTATGTGAATCTATGATGATGATGATGATGAGTGTATTCTACGACACGTAACATGACACCGAATACGAGGTGGAAGTGATGTGCCCGAAGCGTGGTGGATACACCGCTGGTACTTCCTATATATAAGCGTTTCTGACATGTTGCCAAACTTCGTACAACATGCCATGCGAAGGTCGTGGGTTTTGTGGTATTGGAATCTATGTGAAACTTGAATCTTGAATCTTGTGAATCTTGTTGAGTTTTAGTCTATTGTGTGTGAATCTATATTATGAGGCTTCGTGAATTTAGACTTATACGATCCTCTTATTGGATCTTTAGGATGTCTTCTCGAAAGCTATCCGACACTCTCAGGAAATCTAGGGAGAAATCTCAGAAAAAGTTGATGTCGTTCATGGCCGACCAGATTGCTCAAGTCGTGCCAAAGACCATCTCTGAGCTCCACGGATCAAACACCCCTCCATCCTCCGTGGACTCCAAGGCTGAGAAGCAAAAGCCTACTAAGTTCAACTATAAGCATTTCATCTCTTGCGACCCTAGGTCTTTCACCGGCAGTGATTGGGTGACTGCTATGCTCGAATGGTTCGACAGCATCGAGGTTACTTTCATTAACAGCGAATGCCCAGACCACTTAAAAACTAGGATGTGCAACTGGGATGTTTCAAGGAAGAGCGTTGGAGTGGTGGTCGAATGAGAGAAACATCCGTTCAAATGAAGAAGCCTATGCTCTTCCATGGGCTGAGGTGCGAGAACTAATGATGCTTGAATTCTGCCCTCCTCATGAACAACTGAAGCTTGAAGAAGAGTTTTGGCATCTGAAGCTGGTTGGTGATGATAACGTGGCTTATATACCAGATTCAAGCAGCTTAGCTTGATCGTTCCTCACTTGGTTTCGACTCCTAAGCGAATGATAACCAAGTACATCAATGGTCTACCTCCTGCTATGTGTGATTCTATTGAAGTAGCTCAACTGGAAACTATTGAAGAAGTCTATCGTTTGGCAGCAAGTTTGAACAACAACCGTGTGCGTAATAAACAGTTCGCTACTCCTGCTCCCTCCAAGTCTGCGAACCAAGTTACCCAGCAGCCAAGCGACAGCAAGAACAAGAAAAGGAAATCCCAGGGTTCCGGATGTAATGCTATTACTCCTGCTGTAAACCCTGCCGCTACACCTGCTCCTGCTACTGATGCTGCTAACCCTGCTGCTCCCGAAGCTAAGAAGCAGTACACTGGTTCTCACCCAAAGTGTACCACTTGCAACTACCATTATCCTGCTACTTCTGTATGTCGTTTGTGCACCAACTGTAATCGCTATGGTCACACGACTCCCTACTGTCATCAAGGTGACCCAGCCCAGCTAGCTCAGCAAGCCCCAGCTCAGGCAGCTCTACCTGCACCTCCAGCACCTCTGCAGAACCCAAGGCCAGACAACGGTGTTCGTGCATGCTACAAGTATGGAGATACTACCCACCTCCGTAACCAGTGTCCTCAGCTGAACCAGGACCCGCAGCCAGCCGCTCGTGGACGAGCGTTCAACCTTAATGCAAATCAGGCTTGTAATGACAATGATGTTGTCAATGGTATGTTCCTTGTTAATAACCTTTATGCTTCGATTCTATTTGATACTGGTGCCGATAAAAGCTTTGTGTCCGTGGAATTTGAGTCTTTGATAAACTGTACACGCTCCAAGTTACCTAAGTCATTCTCTGTTGAGGTCGCTAATGGTAAGTCGATTCTTGTGAATTCTATCGTGCGTGATTGTTCCTTGATTCTTAACGATCACGTCTTCTCTATTGATCTTATACCCATGAGTTTGGGTAGCTTTGATGTTATCATCGACATGGATTGGTTGCGTAAGAACCATGCCGAAATTATGTGTCATGAGAAACTTGTCCGTTTTCCTCTTCCCTCTGGTGATACTTTGATCGTCTATGGAGACCAACCTTCAAAGGGACTGAGATTGATTTCGTGCACACAAGCGAGCAGAAGCTTACGTAAACAGAACCCTGCCTTCTTGGCCCACGTGGTGGAACAAAAAGGCAAGGGGAAGAACATAAGCGATGTTCTAGTGGTGTGTGACTTCACCGATATCTTTCCTGAAGATCTTCCTGGTCTTCCTCCTCCCAGATCCGTTGACTTTCGTATTGATCTCGTACCTGGTGCGACTCCTGTCGCCAAGGCTCCCTATCGTCTTGCGCCTTCCGAGATGCAAGAGTTATCTAGTCAGCTACAGGAATTACTCGATAAGGGTTTTATTCGTCCAAGTACCTCCCCGTGGGGTTTTCCCGTTCTGTTCATCAAGAAGAAGGATGGTTCCTTTCGTATGTGTATCAACTGCCGTTAACTTAATAAGCTTACCATGAAGAATCGTTTCCCTTTACCTCGTATTGATGATCTTTTTGACCAACTGCAAGGCGCGTCGTGTTTCTCGAAGATTGACTTACATTCTGGATATCATCAGCTACGTGTCCTCGAAGATGATATTCCTAAAATGACGTTTCATACTCGATATGGACACTACGAGTTCGTGGTCATGCCTTTTGGCTTAACTAACGCGCCTGCAGTGTTCATGGACCTTATGAACCGTGTGTGTAAACCTTATTTGTATCGTTTTGTGATAGTCTTTATTGATGATATTCTTATTTATTCTAAGTCTAAAGCTGATCATGCTCGCCATCTACGTCTTATGCTTGAACTTTTACGTGGTGAACGTCTGTATGCTAATTCTCTAAGTGTGAGTTTTGGATTGATGAAGTGCAATTTCTTGGTCATATTGTTAGTAGGCAAGGTATTCATGTTGACCCTTCTAAGATTGAGGTAGTGAAGAATTGGTGTACGCCTAAATCCGTGTCCGAGATTCGTTCTTTTCTAGTATTGGCGGGTTATTACCGCCGATTCATCGCGGATTTTTCTAAACTCACTGTTCCTCTTACTATGCTAACCCAAAAGGAGAAACCTTTTGTTTGGGGTCCCGAACAAGAGGAATTCTTTCAAACTCTTAAGAACCTCCTGTGTAATGCTCCTGTGTTAACTTTACCTGATGGCAATGACGATTTTGTGGTATATTGTGATGCCTCGAACCGTGGATTGGGTTGTGTGCTCATGCAACGAGACAAGGTTATTGCTTATTCCTCTTGTCAACTCAAAGTACATGAGAAAAACTATACTACTCACAATCTGGAGCTTGGTGAGGTTATTTTTGCGTTAAAGATCTGGCGACACTACCTTTATGGTACTAAGTGTGTGGTCTTCACCGACCATAGGAGTCTTCAACATATATTTAACCAAAAAGAGCTGAACATGCGACAGAGACGTTGGGTGGAATTGCTTAACGACTACGACTACGAAATTCGCTATCATCCTGGCAAGGCGAATGTAGTAGTCGACGCCCTTAGTCGTAAGACCCATTTCAAGGCTATTCGTATCTCTAGTGATCTGCATGCTTGTATTCGTGAAGCTCAATTTTCGTCAGCAAATGAAGGAAGTCTAACTATTGAAGTTCATGACGCTAATGTGAATCAGCTCGAAACTAAATCTAATGGTCTTCAGTATTACCTAAATCACATCTGGGTGCTAGATCGTGATAATCTCCATAAGTTCATTATGATTGAGGCTCAGAAATCCCATTACTCTATCCATCCAGGTGCCGATAAGATGTACCAAGATCTGCGTACGACTTATTGGTGGCCTGGCATGAAGAGGCACATTGCTGTATATGTGTCTAAGTGCCTTACTTGTTCGAAGGTAAAGGCTGAACACCAGCGTCCTTCTGGACTCTTAGAGCAACCCAAAATCCCTGTCTGGAAATGGGATAGCATTGTTATGGACTTTATTACTAAACTACCCCGTACCTCTAATGGTTACGATAGTATCTGGGTGATTATAGATCGTTTGACCAAATCAGCCCACTTTCTCCCTATTCCTGAGGATTACAGAGTGGAGAAACTTGCTCGAGTCTATACTGATGAGATTATATGCCGTTATGGCATACCTCTTGACATAATCTCGGACCGTGATGGTCGTTTTACTTCGTGTCTTTGGCAAACGTGTTGATGCATATTTTGTCTATCGCCTTCGTCAATCCGAGTCGTAGTGAAAAGCCGGAAGAAATCAAGCGTATTATGTCATATTTAGTTAGAAATGGCAAGGTGGCAAACTTGTAATTAGTGTGAACTTTCATTTAGTTGCATTGACCATATAAATAGGAGTTATGTCATGATTTTAGATAGAGACTTTTGGAAGAGTTTTAGAGAGATAGTTGGAGAAGACTTGGAGAAGACTTTCTAGAGAGAGAAAGTAGAGAGAGAAAGTTGTAGATTTGTGATTCTTGTATCGATCTTGTCAAATTCAGCAATGGAATCACATTAGAAGTACGTTATCGTGTGTTCGGTCACGTTCGTTCACGGATTCCGCACGTGAAACGTTCGTTACGCAATCGAACGGTGCCAAAACCGGTCCTACAAGTGGTATCAGAGCTAGGAGCTCGATTGCTTGATCAAACACGTTGTTCTCGTACAGATTTCAGCCGATTCAGAGTCGATTCAGATCCGATTTCGTCGATTTCTTCATATTCTACTTGTTTCTTACGTTTTTTTTCTGAAAAACGTCAAATTGAACAGGTAAATACGGTCCAAATCGTCTGATTTTTGGATATGTTGTGCGTTTAGACCCGATCTAAAACTCTACCAAGTTTCAGCTCGAAATTCAAAGCCGTTTTGGAGAAATCGCAATTTTTCGAACCGAATTCGCGTCACATTTCAGGTCTGGAACCGCTCGTAATTTCAGGTCTGGAACCGCTCGTAATTTCAGGTGTGGAACCGCTCGTATTTCAGGTCTGGAACCGCTCCAAAGTTACATGTGTGAATCGCTCGAAATCAATTGTGGTTGGATCGCTCATTCGGTTTTAAGTTGAATCGCTCATAGTTACATGTGTGAATCGCTTTTCTGACCTTCGTTGGAACCGCTCATACGTCAAAGTCTTGAATCGCTCATTGTGTCAGTATGGATCGCTTATGAATCATCTTCTTCACGTGACTGACTGATCTTACAGGTTGTTTGTCGGTTGTGTATTGTGTCACCGCCCCACTCAAAGCCCACTCACACTTGTCGGCCAATCCAAAGTCTACCGCCCACTACCTTTTCGTGACCCAATCAACAATTTTTTCAACCGCCCCACTACCTTATAGAAGCCCAATCATTGGTTGTTACCCACCGCCCCCATAAACCAATTGGATTTTGTTTTCTTGCCGCCCCATTAGCCCATGTGTCTCAAACCAATCCATGGCACTATCTACCTTATAAGCGGCCCAATCCCCTTCTATTAATTTTCCACCTGCCGCCCCATTCAAAGTTGTGGCCCAATAGTGAAGCCCATGTTCACCGCCCCATAAAACATTAAACATCAAATTTCGGCCTTTGTAAACTATCACCGCCCCACTATCATTTGTTCCATCGTTGAATATCATTTGTCGGCCGGTATCACCACCCATTTATAACCCAAGGCCCAATTATTGATTAGTGTAGTGGACAGGAGGTGCCATCCTTTGAAGGTAAACACGTGTCGGGTGTGTTTTTGCGAAAAATGGCAATGGTATTTGATGAACAAGAAAACATTATGCTAGAGGATTTTAACAATTGGTATATGCGAACGATGGATACCGGTTATAGAAATGTGAGTACGGACACTTGGACTAAAAGCTTTGAACTATTCATATGTCAAAAGGAGGAAACGTTGAAAGAGATAGAAAATCGGTTTAAAATCTTAACGGAAAATATGTGGAATAGGGGTATTAAGTTGTCAAATGAGGAATATCTTTCAAAATTAACAACTGCTTTACCTGCTAAATGGGATGAGTTTATGGTTGAGCTAAAACAGAAAAATTACTTTCCCAAGCTTTCTCCACATCAGTTCTTTAATGAAGTTAGATCAGAGTGGTATAAAGAAGAAAAGAAAAAGAGGGAATTTTCGTCTGAAATGGAAAAGAATTTACATAGATTGGAGCTGGATGAACTCATTGAAGTAGATCGAAGAGTTTGTGGTTTTCTTGCAACAAAGAGTTCTCTGAAATATGATATCAAACGGAAATGTTATATTGATGATAATCTGAATCCTTTTGATGTTGTTAAACTCTTTTGTGCAGGAATCGACAAGATGGAAACAAAGGATACGCTAAAGATTGAAGAATCTGTAGAGTTTGGATCTTCAAGCTCTGCATCAGCATGCTCAAATTGTGACAACTTGAAGACCGATAATGACAAACTTGTCAAAGATGCGGAAAGTTTGACATCAAAAGTCAAGAAGTTGGAAGACGAGAAGCAAGCTGATATTAAACAAATTCTTATGGTTCAGGAAATGTGTGAAAAGTTGAAAGCTGAAAATGGCAAACTGTTAAATAATTTGAACAGTTTGACATTTGAAAACAAGAAATTGAAAGAAACGGAAATGGTTTTTGAAAGAAAAATTAAGAATTTTGAAATTGAAAAGGCAAAAAGTGAAAAAGAATTTCAAAATCAACTGAAAATTCTTGAAGATGGGAGAAATGTTTTTAGCCAAAACAATATTGAGAAACAAAAACTGATCAATTCACATCTTCAGAAAATTATAAGCTTGAAAAAAGAATGTGAAAGTGCTAAAAAGAAAATCAAAGAGCTTGAAAAAGAGTTTGAAAGCAAAAAGAAATCGTCAGAAGATGAGGATTTCTGGATTAAGCTTGAAAACAAAAATCTGAAAGCGAATGAGTCAAAATTTCAGGAACAGATAAAAGTTTTGGAAAATGAAAAATCTGTTCTTGAAAATTTGAAAAATGAAAATTCAATCAAGTCTCATCTTGAAAGAATATCTCAGTTTGAAAAAGAGGCTGAGAATTCCAGGAACAAGATTGATGAACTTGAAAAGAAATTGATAGGTTTTGTGACTTCATCAGACAGTTTGAAGTTTCCTTGTCCAAAACCAATCAATTCTGTTCCAATAAGTGACGATGTCACAAACTTTGACTCTGTCAAAGTTGAAGATTGTGATGTAAAATCTGATGATGAACATGTTAAAATTGAAAAACAAAAATTGTTTTTAAATTTAAAAGAAAAATTTCAGAAAACTGTTCTACAATCGACTGAAAAAGGTGAATGTTCTAAACAGAAACCTTTGAAGAAGAAAGTGGAACAGAAACAAAAAGATAATAAAAGTTCATCAGATCGATCATCCAATCAAAAGAAAAAATTACAAAAAGTAAAAAATGAAAACTCAAAAAATGTTGGTAATAAGTGGTGCAGGTCGGACCACAGTGCTTCAAAGCCAAATCCAGCAAGTTTGAGAAAAGAATATCACCAAGCCAAACAATGCTTTGATCTGAGCGTTTGGACTCAAAATGGTGATAGGTACGATAACAGAGTGTGTTACAGCTGCGGCTATCATGGACACATTGCTGTTAATTGCCAGTATTGGAGTTATGAGACCAGGAGGTGCTTTAACTGCAACATCAAAGGTCACATTGCCAGAGATTGCCCGAGGAAAATCGAATGAAAGATTGAGGGCTAATTTTCAGAAAATGGCAAAAATTCCAGTCAAAGTCAAGCCCCAGGAGCAAAAGGTTCTGAAACCTAAAGTTCCAGTACAGTCAATTCAGGAAAAGAAAGTTAAACTTTCACAGGGGCAGAAAGACCGACTGAGGAAGAAGAGGAAGAAAGCGAGAGAGTATCTCGAGAAGATTTTGTCCTCGGGTTCACCGGACACAATGAATAAAAGTTCTGATGAATCAACTTCCTCGATTGCAAAGTCAAGCAAGACAGATTCATCAGATACAAATCTGAGGACTAAAGAGGAAGAGAAAAAGAAGAAAAAGGTCGGCGATGAATCTGACAGGTCAAAGTCAGACAAGCCACCTTCAGGCAATGATTCTGGTATGGTAAAACCAGAGGAGCCATTGGTTGAGGTAAAAAAGGAGAATTCAGGTTTAACAATGAATGATGCAAATTTTCCATCATTGTTGAACAAGAATTCGAAATCACCCAAGGACCGTCAGGCTTGGGTGAATCTGTTTAAATGAAAAACCTGATTTGCCGGAGATCCCAAGATGGTATCGTGGATCATGAATCGGCACATTTCTTGAGAAATTTCACTTTGGTGATTTTTCGCCTCAAATGTGGTAAATCAGGGACATTAAGTTGTACTTGATTTTCTACAGGTGGTTTATGGTAAACTGGAAATGATAAATCTTTAAAATGTTCGAAGAAAACAAGATGATGAGATAACCCCAAATCTACAAATGGTTGGAACACAAACTAATTTTTCCGGAAAAACCATTTTGATTGAAACAAACTTAAGTGTTTTGAAATCATTATGGGAAAATAGTTTGTTGAGAGGGGGAGTTCTGATTGTTTTTGCACAAGAATGGTGAATTGAGGTAATTCACATAATGTTGTCAAGTTTCTTGTATAGTTTGTTTTCAATTTTTCTTCAGAAAATCAAAATTGAAACATATTTTGATTTTAGGGGGAGTATTAAAATTTTGAAAAATTTAAAAAAATTGAAAAATGAAAATGAGTTTTGTTGCAAAAAGAGGAGATGATAGTACATCGGTGGACTATCACAGCATACTAGAGATTTGTAAAGACAAAATTGTTTTTAAACAAGTCTTACTAATGATGTGTCAGTAGGCTTCACACAGTTAGTAAATTGTATTCGAGATATAAACATAAAATCAAAACTTACTTATTTTGTGGGGAACACTACTTGGATATATAGGTAACCCCTGAAATCTCGTTTGAAAGGTTTCTTATTCTGGAATACTAGGTTCTTGTACTCAATTGATGTCTGGGGTATTATTCCGGGACTTCTGCTGAACGGTAGTTCTGACCTAGTCCCTGGCTAATACTTTCTTCATATGCTTGAAACATAGCATAAAGCCCTCAGCTGATTAGACAATAAAATTGATGATCAGTTGTTGTAGCTGAAAAGATCCTCTAAAGGGGACACACTGCTAAGTCGAAACTGATATCTCTCTGCTGAACGGAAGTTCTGACCTGAGATCCCTCAGTTCTCGCATTTTTCCCCTAATTTATATACAGATATCATTTGTAGTTATACTTACCTGTAAATCAGAATATTGAGATCTGGATACGGGAGTATATTCAAGAGGTGGGACACTCAAATAAGTCTAAGTTCTAAAACATTAAATACGTATCTTGAATCAATTGAAAATTTGTGTAGAGGTTTAAGTGGACAACAATACTGACAATCAGAAGTAAATTTGTTTTTAACATTTGCTGATTAATCAAGATCAACGGTGTTGGTGATATGTCTCAAAAAACCGATATGATCCTCTTGCACAATCTCTCAAAAATTAGTGTTCATTTTTGTATTTCATTAAATTCAAAAATCCAAAAATATTATATTTTTGTTTGATATTTGAAAACTTCAAAAAGATTTTCGACAACAGAGTGTGAAGAACTGATTTTCGACATTTCAAGTGTAAAACATGTTGAACTTGTGGTTTGGGAGAGAGTGTGAAATTGTGAAGATTTGAAATGCAAAATTGGTTCATTAACTTGATGACTAAGTTGAATGGTAACCTACAGTTTGGTCTTCATAATTTTTCTTATATGATTTGCTGATTCATTAAGTTGAACTTCAAATTATATTAGTTTGTGATAGTGTGTTTGAGATTTGCAGGTTTCTGATCCTGTTGTTACGGATAGCCAGGAGACTCATCAGAACCAGAGAAGAGCTTAAACAGAGAAAGCCAGGAGTTGATTTCAATGGTGATAACGATTTCCAGACAGAGATCCCAGCATGATGATAGGGGGAGTCTGACGAAAGTTAGAGCCAGAGAAAGATCCAGGCATATGATTCCAGGCAGAGTTCCTGAAGAAGATCGAACAAGATTGAGGTGCTGTGAATGATTGAAGACTCTCACTGAAGATTCCGTCAACATTCAAGGGGGAGTTTGTTAGTGCAGTTGTCTGTCGACTACATCTTTGTTCGAGTCTTAGAGAGAGAGAAAGACAAGTCATTATGAGTTTCACTACGAGATTGACTACGGCAATATCCAAGGGGGAGATTGTTGATGCATATTTTGTCTATCGCCTTCGTCAATCCGAGTCGTAGTGAAAAGCCGGAAGAAATCAAGCGTATTATGTCATATTTAGTTAGAAATGGCAAGGTGGCAAACTTGTAATTAGTGTGAACTTTCATTTAGTTGCCTTGACCATATAAATAGGAGTTATGTCATGATTTTAGATAGAGACTTTTGGAAGAGTTTTAGAGAGATAGTTGGAGAAGACTTGGAGAAGACTTTCTAGAGAGAGAAAGTAGAGAGAGAAAGTTGTAGATTTGTGATTCTTGTATCGATCTTGTCAAATTCAGCAATGGAATCACATTAGAAGTACGTTATCATGTGTTCGGTCACGTTCGTTCATGGATTCCGCACGTGAAACGTTCGTTACGCAATCGAACGGTGCCAAAACCGGTCCTACAAAACGTTTCAGTCCGCTATAGGTTCGCACTTGAATATTAGCACGGCCTTTCATCCTCAGACGGATGGTCAGACTGAGCGTACTATTCAAACCCTAGAGGATATGCTCCGTTCTTGTGTCATCGACTTTGTTGGTAACTGGGATGTACATTTACCATTGATAGAATTCTCGTACAACAATAGCTACCATTCCAGTATTCAGATGGCTCCTTTCGAAGCTTTATATGGGTGAAGATGCCGATCTCCTCTCAGCTGGCATGAGGTTGGAGAAAAGTAGTTCACTGGCCCTGAGATTGTTCAAGAGACAACGGATAAGATTCTTCAGATCCGTGATAACTTGATCAAGGCTAGGAGCAGACAAAAGAGCTATGCTGATAATAGGCGGAAGCCTTTGGAATTTGCTGTTGGTGACCGAGTTCTTCTCAAGGTATCTCCCTGGAAGGGAGTAGTTCATTTTGGAAAGAAGGGAAAGCTTGCTCCTCGCTATGTGGGTCCTTTCGTGATACTTGAAAAGATTGGCAACGTAGCATACAAACTCGACTTGCCACAGGAACTAAACAACGTGCATCCAGTGTTCCACGTATCCAATCTACGTAAATGCCTAGCCAACGAGGGACTGTAGGTTCCTCTTGAAGACTTGCAAATAAACGAAGCTGTCCAATTTGTGGAGAAACCGGTCGAAATCATGGATCAAACTGTCAAGCGTCTGAGGCGCAGCAAAATTCCCATTGTTAAGGTTCGGTGGGAAGGAAAGCGTGGCACCAAATTCACCTGGGAATTGAAAAGTGATATGAAGGCTAAGTACCCGCATCTCTTCGAGCAGTCTTCTTCTAAGATTTCGGGGACGAAATCTCCTAAATGAGGGGAGACTGTAACGCCCAGCGTCCCTAAACTTTAGACACTTGGCAAGATCAGTCCCTGAACTTCTATTAATTGTCAGTTTTGGTCCCTGTAGTTATGTGATGTTGATACTTTGATACTTTTGGTATGAATATTATTGATATTGATGCTTGATTCTTTATTCTAGATGCTTAATTCTTGACACTTAAACTATGAGACTTGATACATAATCTAAATACTTGACTCTTGATGCTTAATCTAGACACTTGATTCTTGATGATTAAACTAGATACTTGATTCTTGATACTATGGATTACTTATGTGGATTCTTGATACTTAATACTTGATACTTGGACTCTTGATTCTAGATGCTTGAGAAACTATGATTCTTGACTCTTGAAACTTATTTGGGGCTTGACTCCTTAGACTCGCGAAACTTGATTCTTGGTTGAACGAGAGACTGGAGTCTTATCACTGGCAGAATCTATGAAACTTTGAGACTTTAGTGTTTATGATGTAATCTAGTTATGACTTATGAGATACTTTTACCCAAACCATACGCAACGCAACGTTTAACATAACTCGTAAACGAATCAAAGTCAGGAACGCGGAAGGAATGGATTGGCCAAAGTGGCCATCCGATCGGATTGCCACCCGATCGGATGACCACCCGATCGGATGACCACCCGGTCGGATGACCACCGGAACGGGCCACCACCCTATCCACCTTGCACCGCCTTAATACCCTCTTTCACTATAAATTGACCTATCACATCACCATTTTGAGTGATGTGACAGCTCTGCTCGACCAAGACAAGCGCATTCTTCATTTCTTCATTTTCTCATCGATTTCGGTACGTTTTAGACAAGATCTTTGTACTTTCTTAATCTACACATCATTCTCTACATGATTCTCACTTGAAATCACACTTTTCACAGAGAAATCTCTTGGATCTGAGTTCTTGAGGGTGATGTCATCATGGGGGCTTGTACAAACTGCCATGTGACGTCATTCTGAGCAAGATCTAGCTCAGATCCAAGCCATTTCATACATTTACACACTAAATCTAAGCTAAATCTAGACTTTTCATATAAAACTTGAGTATCTTCATCTTTTTCTCAAACATTTACTTTCTTCGGTGGAAACGCGTCTAACTAACTGTAGAGCTGATGAATAGTCTAGAGTTGGTGTTGATCTGAATCCTTACCGGAAAGGACGAGCAAAGCATGGTTTCCGACATAGACCCGTCAGAGACATACGAATGGTTGGACAAGGGTGGTTCCTACCGATCATAATGATTGATAGCTGATAGGATTACCGTTGTCTCAATACGTGTCGTGCCATCACCACTACGCTAGAAACTTAGAAATTTTACAAAATGATAAACAAGAACAAGGGTCGCCTGATCGAGCGGCAACCCGATCGGACAGCCACCCTATCAGGTGATACTTGCCTTTTTGTCTTGAAACTTGAAACTTTTCAAATACTTAGAAACTTATTCAGAGGCTTGGAAACATTGGGAACTTTGATCAACTGACAGCCCGATCGGACAGCCGTCCGATCGAGGTGACACCCGATTGAGATGACCAAATCAATAAACACATCCGGATCGAGTGGCAACCCGATCGGATTGCCATCCGATCGGACAACCACCCTATTTCACTCACTTATGGATTTCCCTCAAGTGGCAACCCGATCGGATAGCCATCCGATCGGGCAAGCGTCTGTCCCCTCACACACAAGTCACCCAACCGACTTGCAATCCGATCGGATTGCCATTCGATTAGACAGCCATCCGATCCAGTGATTAGTCTTACACTTTATTCAATCTCGTTACTCTGCCCAACTCTTATCCTATTGTAATCTAATCAGGCTAATTCCAAAAAAAGCTCCCTTTAATCCAATAGCAGTTATATTGTTTAACAATCACTGTGAGTATACTCGATCCCCTTTTTACTTTAAACTTTTGGGGTGTAGCATGTATTCTATGAAACTTAAACTTGAACCTTTGAAACTTGTACTCTATCCTATGTGAACGTGAAACGTGTGATTCTTGATTCTTGACTCTTTGTGCTATGTGACGTTTAATCCAGAGTGTGTAGTTCCGCCTTAACAATAGTAGCGCTATAGGAGATGCACCTCTCCCATTATTCTCATGGGGTATTGTTAGGAGGATTCTAGTTTACCTTGAGTCTTGGGTAAACACTAAAGCATCAGGATACTTGGGCTATCACTGCATGGACTGCGACACTAGCACGACTGAAACTATTTTATTGCTTGCACTGTGGATATGAGTTGTTTTAATCTATTATTCTATTATCAAACAATTATACTCGCCAATACTTTTGTATTGATATTTTAATACATGTTGCAGGCTGATAGGATGCTTGGAATGCATGGAAATCAAGCTAGGAGATGCTTAGAAACGTCGCCTAGTTAATTTAGTCTTTTGAACAATTTGAACAATTTATGATTGGTTTGTAATGTGATACTTGTGACAACGTTTGCTAGACATTGCATGAAATCAATTAATCTTTATTGAAACAATAGTGTTATGGAAATTTTCATGAGCAATCTGAACGCTTAGTGCTCGCACCCCGATGTTTCCGCCATCGGTTGGGGTGTGACAAGAGCCATGTACTCATCTCCTGTAATGGTTGTATTGAACTTAAGACATCGGTGGAATCTCGCTTGCATAGATTAATATAGTTGTTCATAGGAGCGAAGGTATTGGAATATTTTTGGGGGTGTACAAGCAGATTTGTGTGTTTTAATTTTTATATATACAAAGTTTGGTTCATTTTTATAAAACAGTCAAAGACGTCATATTTTGAAATTGAAAAGATAGGTATTAAAAAGATAAACATTATTGAGTTATACATTATTGAGTTAAAAGACACGTGTTAAAACCCTTGGGATGTATTCATATAGAGGTTGATCATTTGGTGTTACGAGGGCTACATGCGTCGATGATCTAGTGTATATTGGTTGACCACCATTCATCATCTTCCCAGTCGTCGTTATTTTTCTGGTCAACGCGGTTGTTTTCCGGTTTGGAGGTTGTAGCAATAGCTCCCTGGTTCTTGTTTGTCTGTTTTGTTGGGTTGTTCGTCGACGTTGCTGAAATGGGATTTTGTTCGTTAATGAAAATGATGTTGACAATGTAAATGTAATTGATTTGTAAAAGTTGAATATGTTTTGGCGTACCAGATGTGGTTGCTTTAATGTGCTTTGCTGGGAATCCGCTGGCGGGTTATACTCACTAACAAATGGTTTTATTACAACTGGTGTTTTCCTTTTCTTATCATGCTTGACTACTGGTGCGGTTTCTGTTTCATGGGGACATGCGTGTTACGAACGTTTGAATGTGGCATAGAAATAAATTGTGTGTAATTTTTTTTGAAGTGTGGTTGGTGCTGTTGACGTACCGGGATGTGTTAGATTTGGTTGCTTAGTTGTTCCCTCCATTGTTCCGTAGTTGGTTCCTGGAAAAGACAATGGATTAGTTCTAGTAATATGTTTCCGAAATCGTTATCAGGAATTGAGGCCATGATTTCCATCGTAACTGGCCAGACGTAACAATGAACATCCGTAACAATATGACCCATTTCAGTTTTCTTTTAGACGAAAATAATCCACTGGTTTTCTTTCCATTGTAGCCCAGTGAGCAAGTTGAAAAGAATAGTAAGGCCATTACAACCCACCATATTTTGGTAAAGTCCAAATGAACCGATGTATGTAAATGTGAATTAGGATTGATTTTGTAGTACCTATAGGTGTAAGCAGAAGTACACTCTACACATAAAAGAGGTTGTAAAGTAAATTAAATTGAATATATTATTGAATCCATCACTCATCCATGCAATGTGAGCATTAGTTAATGAAACATAAATACTAATTCACAAAGTTTAATGTTTCAAAGTTTGGATATTCTTCTTCCTGAATAATTAGATGTATTAGCATGGGGGGAAAATACGGTTTTGATGATGTGCGGGCTAATTTAAATGAGTTGGCGACACAAGCGTCTTAGTGAAGATTGCCCCTATGTCTCCTTGAAACCAATTCCCTGCGTAGAAACGGTCCAACGGGTTGCCTTCTGTTGGAAATCCATAGAGCTTTCTTAGGCCACTCATAAGATACCACATTCCGTTTGTCATTAAGTGTGTAAATGTCACCCATGTTGAGAATGGTATGCGAGTCACTGGTGGTGTTGAGAGGACGTTGTACCAGCGATCGCCGTTAAGTGTCCATAAGTCTGCTAACTTTTTAGTCCCGCCACTTGTAATCATTGGAAGCATTTGTAGTGAGTCTTGTACGTTTGCCAAAAACCCCTCATAAATGAATGTCGGTGGAACTGGGGGAATGGTATCTCGATAATCTTCTCTGTGATTGCATTGAATGCAATAATGACGTTTATAACACATCCCAAGATTCTGAGATTGTGAAGTACAGAGTGTTTCCACATAAACTCCCATGCGACCAAATGAACATACATGTTGCATATTCTTGTTTTGTGTCGAAAGGTATTTCTCTCCAGGTTCCAAAACGCCTGGAGTAGATCTGGGCCGTAGTGACACCTGTTGATCTCTTTATATGTGATCCGTTGTAGTCGTCCTAGGGCCCTTTGTATAGACCAACCGCATCTGTGACATTATTATAGAGTCCTTGGTCGGCATGGGTGACGAGAAGCTTGTACGCAGTAGTGGTTGGGTTCCAGAGCGCTAACTCATGGGTTGGTTGCAAACTTACACAAAGCAAACCATGCAGGTGGGCTAATGTTGCGATGCCTTTAAGACCGGTGGGAATGAGAATTGAATGTTAGTCGGGGTCCCATAATCACCAGTTTTAAAGTCCATTGGGTAAATAGAGCAAATCAATAGACAGGTTAACAATGTTTTTTTATTACATGGAAGTAGCGAGCGGGAGCAATGTTCTCTTTAGAATGCGTGCGTCGATAGTAATGCACACCAGTCCTTGCAGACACTTTTACACCTGTTCACTTCCTTGGTTGGTAGACGTGTTAGTATTCCAAAAACAATTACTTCAACACCTAAAGACATGGTTGGGTAGGGACCTGTTGGTGTTTAAGAAAACGCAAGTTGTGAGGAAGATGATATGATGATTATGGTTATGGTTATTTTCATGTAGGTGATAAGATAGCAAAGTAGTTGTCAGTGGGAGGAGGCCCTAAGTAGGATACACAAGTTTTGATAAAAACGTACTGTTTGTCAAGTTGAGGTGTTTAGTATGGTTGTTAACATAAAATTTTAGAAGTTAAAAAATAATAATTTTTAACCATCTTGTTGTGAAGCGATATGACAGTTCGATGGTTTGGTTTTTATGATTATATTTTTGTACGCATGATGCAAAAACCAAAGTTATATTATCAAATTTACATTAGAGAAAATCAAATGAAGACAAAGTTTTTATTTATATACGAATTCTACGTATTAAGCTTCCCATAATCTCGGTCAGGTTTGACCAAGGTTTATTAGTTAGGAAGTTTGAAGGTAAGATGTTTAAAATGTCATACGGATTCGATGAGTGGGAGTGGAGTCTGGGTGTATAATGGTGAAGTAGATGAGGTCAAAATCTGTTAATGGGTCAAACAGAGGACCTTTTATGTTGTATCATCTAGTCTGTGGAAGAAATAGTGTAGGGAACATTTATGTGGTTGTTCTTACGAACAAGATGGAATAGGAAAATCTGTCACACCCCCAAAAATCCACCTGCGGAGTATCACCGCTTGGGAGCGTGACTGACCAGGATCAAGCCACCAATCATACAGAACATTGTATAAAGTAAAAGTAATCACATTATAATCCAAACCATTTCCATATGAAAGGTGTTTCCAAAACATAAGTAAGTTAACATTGTTTAGCGGAAGCGTATTATTGTAAAACCCATAGCAAATAAGTATCAGACATCAAAAGTGTTTAACAAGGTGATCACGATCCAAGCCCCACAACGACCAGCTCCTCCGTGTGCAAGCTCCAAGTACCTAACGATCTGCAAGGCATGTAACAGAATGATCAACAAACTAGTTGAGCGAGTTCACATAAAGGAAATGCGTAATAGTAAGTTCATTTGTAATAGGTGGCTCTACTGGGCCGTTTGTATATTTTACTGTGGTGGTGTTCCACGTTTTCCTGTGGTGGTGTTCCACGTTTTCCTGTGGTGGTGTTCCACGTTTTCCTGTGGTGGTGTTCCACGTTTTCCTGTGGTGGTGTTCCACGTTTTCCTGTGGTGGTGTTCCACGTTTTCCTGTGGTGGTGTTCCACGTTTTCCTGTGGTGGTGTTCCACGTTACTGTGTGGTGGTGTTCCACGTTTTCCTGTGGTGGTGTTCCACGTTTTCCTGTGGTGGTGTTCCACGTTGTATAACCACTAGACTACTCGTAACTATAGGTATCCTTCACAACCGAGGATAGTAAAGTGGTAGTCTAGGCATAGTGTCAATAATGTATCTAATCAACCTTTCAATCCCATTCCCAACACCCCGGGAACCCCATGCCTTGGTAAGAGTGTGAACTCACCTTGGTTTGCTCGGTATGCTAAATAAGTACACGCGCTCACAGTTAATCAATCACGTCCTATTGTATACACGTATAGCAAATCAGTTCATGGTCGGAATATTACGCATGCAATTAATTGTTCACACAGCAGTCAGTTTGCATATCAGCACAACACGTAGTATTACACAAACATGTTCATCACCAAGCATGGCATGTCAATTAATTCAACATATGTTCAATTGTTCAAGACATTATGCAAAACCCTAGTATCTTTCGATCACAATTATCCTAATTATCTATCGAGTCCAACACTTAACTTTCGGACCGAAATGCTTTGTTTCGAACCATTGTTATCTTTCGACCAAAACCATCTTTCGGTCAAGGGTATGGTTCGGTCAATGCTATCTGTCGGTCAAACATCTGTCGGTCAATCTATCCTTCGGTCACTAACGCTATGGTTCGAAGGATAGGTATCTTTCGGTCCAACAATGGTTCGATCAATAAGTATCCTTCGGCAAATAACAGTTACGTTGATCCGATTAACCATTAACACAATTTTCACAAATCTGTTAACATCAACAAGATCAAACAAGCATGCATCTCATGTTTATCAAGAACCCTAATCTTGAAACAAGGTCATTCAAACTATTCGATTAACACACATAAGCCGATTACATAAGCGTGTCCGATTACAATATCTTAAATCACAAGTTATCATCGAATCGTATCACCAATCATCCATTAAACAACATAAATTTCCTATCCGATCGATCACCCTGACTGGATTAACTAACCGATTAACAACACGATTCGAAATCATGAAATCATTTAACCATAATCACAACATATCCAATGTGCATACAAATTCGATTAATACCCATACGCAATCATCATACAAATCAGTTAATATACAACCAGCCTATTTACATACGATTTGATAATTCCAGAAATCATGTATTGTGGACACTAACCGGGGTAGAAAATAAGAGAATCGATCAGCAAAAATCTTCGTATGAGTTGTGGTTGCCGTCACAGATCAAAAGTGTTCTAGGGTTTTTCTTAGAATAATAACTATCAGTTTACATGCATCCTTATATATACGTATCACAGTAATGGGCCAAGCCCAACAGAACAACTGGGCCGAAACATATCGAAGGATATGTTTCGTGATCCTTCGGACCGAAACAAGGTCGAAGGATATGTTTCGGAGTCTTCGAGTCGAAGGTTATCCTTCGAGGTCCTTCAAGTCCTTCGACTGTATTTTATCTTTCGGACAAAATGTTATTATGATATTTATGATAATAACAATAATAATAATTCTAATATTATTATCTATCACAGCAAATAATCACATATAGGCAAAAATGACAATACATTTCAGTAACACACAATTCGTACAATTTAAGTCTACAATCCAAACAACTAAACAGTCAAAGTCAATGCGCATTTAATGTGAAGGTGAAAGTCAAAAACTCGAGTTGTCACATTATCCCCAACTTAAAAGAAATTTCGTCCCGAAATTTGGTACGCACTCACTGAGGAAGCTAGGTAAGTTACATCGTTCACTGGTTTTCCTGGGGTGTCACATCATCCCCCCGTTGATTTGGAATTTCGTCCCGAAATTCAGTAGTAGTAGCTTCAGCCTCAGTAGTGGATGCATTGGTTTCGAATAACTGGGGATACTTTTCTTTCATCTGATCTTCGCGTTCCCAGGTATACTCTGGACCACGCTGGGAGTTCCAACGAACTCGAACAAGAGGGATTCTCTTGTGTTTGAGGACCTTAACATCCCGGTCCGTGATTTCAACTGGTTCCTCGACGAACTGCAACCGCTCGTCGATAGTGAGTTCCTTAAAAGGAACTATAAGGGTCTCATCTGATAGGCATTTCTTCAGATTCGACACGTGAAATACATTGTGAACTGCACCGAGTTCAGTTGGTAGTTTTAATCTGTAGGCTACTTTACCAATCTTTTCTAAGATTTCGAATGGTCCGACGTACCGCGGATTCAGTTTGCCTCGTTTACCAAATCGAACCACACCCTTCCAGGGTGAAACTTTCAATAAAACCCGGTCCCCGACCTCAAATTCCAATGGTTTTCTACGCTTGTCCGCGTAGGCTTTCTGACGGTCGCGTGCTGCCGCCATGCGTTGTCGTATCTGTGCTATCTTTTCCGTGGCGTCCACAACAATATCTGGACCCGTAACTTGACTATCCCCCACCTCTGCCCAACAGAGAGGTGACCGGCATTTACGTCCGTACAATGCCTCAAATGGAGCGGCTTGAATGCTGGTATGGTAACTGTTATTGTACGAGAACTCCACCAAAGGGAGGTGCTTTTCCCAGCCGTTGCCGAAATCGATAACACACGCTCGAAGCATGTCTTCTAGAGTTTGAATCGTGCGCTCAGACTGCCCATCCGTCTGAGGATGATATGCTGTGCTCATGTCTAATCGTGAGCCGAAAGATTTGTGCATCGCTTGCCAAAGCTCTGACGTGAATCGTGCATCGCGATCCGAAATAATAGAGGTGGGCACTCCGTGCCTCGAAACGACTTCCTTCAAGTAAACGTCTGCTAAAGTAGAAAACTTATCCGTTTCTTTGATAGCCAAAAAGTGAGCAGACTTTGTGAGTCGATCAACGATTACCCAAATAGTGTCATTCCCACGCTGGGATCTAGGTAAGCCCGTAACGAAATCCATGGAAATTTCTTCCCATTTCCACTGCGGTATCTTGGGCTGCTGAAGTAGACCAGCTGGCTTCTGATATTCGACCTTGACCCTCGCACAGGTCAAACATTTTTCAACGTAAGTAGCGATGTGAGCCTTCATACTAGGCCACCAATAAGTAGTGCTGATGTCGTGGTACATTTTATCCGACCCTGGATGTACCGAATAGCGAGACTTGTGAGCTTCATCCATTACAAGTTCGCGTAAACCGCCATAAAGTGGGACCCAAATACGCCCCGTTACATAGTAAGCACCGTCTTCCTTTTGTTCCATGCGTTGCCTTGAACCGCGTAAGGCTTCAGCTTTAATGTTTTCGGGTTTTAGTGCTTCAATCTGAGCAGCTCGTATCTGTGCAGGAAGACTGGACTGAATGGTAAGCTGTAGCGCTCGCACGCGCTTAGGTAAAGTGTCTTTCCGACTGAGGGCATCAGCCACAACATTGGCCTTCCCTGGATGATACTTGATGGCACATTCGTAGTCGTTCAGAAGTTCAACCCATCTTCGTTGACGCATATTCAAATCCTTTTGCTTAAGAATATGCTCGAGACTCCTGTGATCGGTGTAAATCGTGCACCGGGTACCGTACAGGTAGTGTCGCCATATCTTAAGCGCGAAAACAACAGCTCCCAGCTCTAAATCGTGCGTCGTGTAGTTCCGTTCATGAACCTTGAGTTGCCGAGAGGCGTATGCAATAACTTTATCCCGTTGCATCAATACACAACCAAGCCCTTGTATCGATGCGTCACAATAAACCACGAAGTCATCCGTGCCCTCGGGCAGTGAGAGAATAGGCGCGCTGCAAAGCCTATCCTTTAAGTACTGAAAAGCGGTCTCCTGTGTATTACCCCATCTGTAAACGACACCTTTCTGTGTAAGCATAGTGAGTGGTTGCGCGATCTTGGAGAAGTCTTTAATAAATCGCCTGCAGTAACCTGCCAAACCCAAGGATTGGCGTATTTCTGTCGGTGTACGCGGTGCAGGCCAGTTTCGGATCGAATCTACCTTGGATGGATCGACATGTATCCCATCCTTGTTCACTACGTGGCCTAAGAAGTGAACTTCACGAAGCCAGAAGTCGCATTTAGAAAGCTTGGCGTACAACTGTTCCTTCCGAAGGAGTTCCAAAATAAGACGAAGATGCTGCTCGTGCTCCTCCTGACTCTTGGAGTAGATCAGAATGTCGTTGATGGAGTCAAGAACATTTTGTCTAGGTAGGGTTTGCACACTCTGTTCGTAATGTCCATAAATACGGCGGGTGTGTTCAATAATATCAAACCATTTATCACATCAATCATAAAATATAGTAGTTGAAATAATTCATAAAACCCAAAACATTTGATGTTCAAACCAAACTTTGTTCGAATAGCGGAAACATAATAATGAAAAACCCCAAAAAGAAGTCATAAGTTCAATTAGCGTTCATTGCGTCTCCTCCTCCTAACATGAAAACTCGACCTCTTGCCTCGTTGCCATTGTTATTGTTGTTTCCCCCGTTGTTGTCGTTGTTCCCGTTGCCCTGGTTATTGTTGTGGTTCTGATTCTGGTTCAACTGAGGACAATCGCGTTTGTAGTGTCCTTCTGCCCCACACTGGAAACATCCCCGGTTTCCACGCTGTGGTTGCTGCTGCTGGTTCTGTGGAGCTGGCGGTGGGAGTTGCTGGTTCTGATTTGCAGGCCGTGGACTCCTACAGTCTTTGGCCTCATGACCCATCTTGAGGCATCTTTGACAACGAACCTTATTACACTGGCCACTGTGATGTTTGTTGCAGGTGTTACACTTTGGAAGGTTTCCTCGATACCCTCCTTGTTTATGGCTGCTAGAGGAGTGCTGACTTGGACTCTGGTAGCTGTCCGTCTTTCGCTGCTGAGACTGCACCTGCACTGAAACTGACCCCTTGCTAGAATCCCCCTCCCATTTTCTTTTACTTTCACTGGGAGTAGCAAGCGTAGTAGAAGCAGTAGCGGTAGTGGTAGCACTGATACGCTTTGGCAGTTTGCCCTGGTCTACTGCCTGATCTGTGATGTGGTGTGCAAGGCGCTGAATTTCCTGGATGTTGTTGAGGTTAGCCGACGTCACGTGGCTCTGGATTTCTGGCGCCAAACCCTTGAGATACAACTCAATGCGCTTGTATGGTGGGTCTACCATGGTTGGACACAGCACAGCCAACTCATTCGACCTCTTGGTGTAAGCTTCGATTTCTGAACCCACCATCTTCAAATTGTACAACTCATCCTCCAACTTGTGGATGTCTTCTCTTGTGCAATATTCCCTCTTAATCAGTTCTTTGAATTCATTCCAGGGTGTGGCGTTAGCAGCTGCCAACCCTAAGATCTGCACTTGTGCGTTCCACCAAGTGAGCGCAATCCCTTCAAGTGTGCCAGTGGCGAACTTCACCCTGCGAGCCTCAGGGCATTCACACATTTCAAAAACCGACTCGAGCTTTTCAAACCAGTGGAGGAGTCCAACTGCCCCCTCCGTGCCACTGAACGAGCTAGGACGACAGTCCATGAAATTCTTGAATGTGCACCCAGGTTGTTGCTGAGCGGGTTGACCTATTGTGTACGAATAGGGCAAAGTTAAGTACGAGAATTAATGTAGGATCTAAAGATCCTAGTGTTTATACTGCAGGGTATACTACCTGCTTGGGCGGCTGCAACTGCCGCAGCAACGAGAGCCTCTAGCTGGGCTTGAGTCATGGTAATTCGTGCGGCCATTGATCTTCACATCAAAGGCAACATAAGTGAGAAAGGTTCGCGAGTAGTGCGATGACAGAAGAGTGTAAGCACATAAGTATTCTCATGCAATGTCAAGTTGTGAGCAAGGTAATGTAAGCATACTACGAGCAAAGTTCTATGCAAATTCTAGCATGTAGGCAATAAACATAAACCTTATTACCTAGGAAGTTGAGTCTTGCACGTGGAGCGAAGCGTCGTTGTGGATCGTTGAGAGCACTGTTCTGGTTATAGTCTGGTTTTAATAAAAACGTTTTTCCATATTAAAACCTAGTTCTCTATAACCAATGGCTCTGATACCAATCTGTCACACCCCCAAAAATCCACCTGCGGAGTATCACCGCTTGGGAGCGTGACTGACCAGGATCAAGCCACCAATCATACAGAACATTGTATAAAGTAAAAGTAATCACATTATAATCCAAACCATTTCCATATGAAAGGTGTTTCCAAAACATAAGTAAGTTAACATTGTTTAGCGGAAGCGTATTATTGTAAAACCCATAGCAAATAAGTATCAGACATCAAAAGTGTTTAACAAGGTGATCACGATCCAAGCCCCACAACGACCAGCTCCTCCGTGTGCAAGCTCCAAGTACCTAACGATCTGCAAGGCATGTAACAGAATGATCAACAAACTAGTTGAGCGAGTTCACATAAAGGAAATGCGTAATAGTAAGTTCATTTGTAATAGGTGGCTCTACTGGGCCGTTTGTATATTTTACTGTGGTGGTGTTCCACGTTTTCCTGTGGTGGTGTTCCACGTTTTCCTGTGGTGGTGTTCCACGTTTTCCTGTGGTGGTGTTCCACGTTTTCCTGTGGTGGTGTTCCACGTTTTCCTGTGGTGGTGTTCCACGTTTTCCTGTGGTGGTGTTCCACGTTTTCCTGTGGTGGTGTTCCACGTTACTGTGTGGTGGTGTTCCACGTTTTCCTGTGGTGGTGTTCCACGTTTTCCTGTGGTGGTGTTCCACGTTGTATAACCACTAGACTACTCGTAACTATAGGTATCCTTCACAACCGAGGATAGTAAAGTGGTAGTCTAGGCATAGTGTCAATAATGTATCTAATCAACCTTTCAATCCCATTCCCAACACCCCGGGAACCCCATGCCTTGGTAAGAGTGTGAACTCACCTTGGTTTGCTCGGTATGCTAAATAAGTACACGCGCTCACAGTTAATCAATCACGTCCTATTGTATACACGTATAGCAAATCAGTTCATGGTCGGAATATTACGCATGCAATTAATTGTTCACACAGCAGTCAGTTTGCATATCAGCACAACACGTAGTATTACACAAACATGTTCATCACCAAGCATGGCATGTCAATTAATTCAACATATGTTCAATTGTTCAAGACATTATGCAAAACCCTAGTATCTTTCGATCACAATTATCCTAATTATCTATCGAGTCCAACACTTAACTTTCGGACCGAAATGCTTTGTTTCGAACCATTGTTATCTTTCGACCAAAACCATCTTTCGGTCAAGGGTATGGTTCGGTCAATGCTATCTGTCGGTCAAACATCTGTCGGTCAATCTATCCTTCGGTCACTAACGCTATGGTTCGAAGGATAGGTATCTTTCGGTCCAACAATGGTTCGATCAATAAGTATCCTTCGGCAAATAACAGTTACGTTGATCCGATTAACCATTAACACAATTTTCACAAATCTGTTAACATCAACAAGATCAAACAAGCATGCATCTCATGTTTATCAAGAACCCTAATCTTGAAACAAGGTCATTCAAACTATTCGATTAACACACATAAGCCGATTACATAAGCGTGTCCGATTACAATATCTTAAATCACAAGTTATCATCGAATCGTATCACCAATCATCCATTAAACAACATAAATTTCCTATCCGATCGATCACCCTGACTGGATTAACTAACCGATTAACAACACGATTCGAAATCATGAAATCATTTAACCATAATCACAACATATCCAATGTGCATACAAATTCGATTAATACCCATACGCAATCATCATACAAATCAGTTAATATACAACCAGCCTATTTACATACGATTTGATAATTCCAGAAATCATGTATTGTGGACACTAACCGGGGTAGAAAATAAGAGAATCGATCAGCAAAAATCTTCGTATGAGTTGTGGTTGCCGTCACAGATCAAAAGTGTTCTAGGGTTTTTCTTAGAATAATAACTATCAGTTTACATGCATCCTTATATATACGTATCACAGTAATGGGCCAAGCCCAACAGAACAACTGGGCCGAAACATATCGAAGGATATGTTTCGTGATCCTTCGGACCGAAACAAGGTCGAAGGATATGTTTCGGAGTCTTCGAGTCGAAGGTTATCCTTCGAGGTCCTTCAAGTCCTTCGACTGTATTTTATCTTTCGGACAAAATGTTATTATGATATTTATGATAATAACAATAATAATAATTCTAATATTATTATCTATCACAGCAAATAATCACATATAGGCAAAAATGACAATACATTTCAGTAACACACAATTCGTACAATTTAAGTCTACAATCCAAACAACTAAACAGTCAAAGTCAATGCGCATTTAATGTGAAGGTGAAAGTCAAAAACTCGAGTTGTCACAAAATCAAATCATGAATTTGCAAAGAAGAAAACAAAAACTTTGAAAATAATACCGACAAACGTTTGGCTGGTCCAAAAGTGTAGTCGACGCTGCCAACCCAGCTGCTTTCGCTTACTTTTTCCAAAAACCGTAGTTACCAGTTCCACCCAAAAATGCTTAAAAACTGGCTGAACCGGACCCTGCCAAGTCTAACTAACCTTAAATGTAGTAGAGGGTGTAGGATTTATAAAACATAGTCAGTGGTTTCCAGCTGAACCAAACAGTATGGTTCAAACAGGTCAATATCAAACTGGGGTAATTTAATATGCATCCCTACGTTAAAAAAAAACATTAAATTATCTTAAAACCAAAATAGTAATACATGTCTTTCAATATTGTTATAACATGATATGAAAGTGCCTGATTCTATTATGCCTGTAAGTTATTGTTAAAGGTCTGGGCTTCATTTACTTTCTAAATGCATAGTGAATGAATTTATAAAAATGACCATCTTTAATAATTTTGACCCACATTAATAAAAAGTTAGATGTGCATAAAGTCCACAGAAAAGTCAACTGTTTTTTATAAAGCAAACCAAATTTTCTTTGGTTCAAACAGGTGACTTTCAAGCTGGGGTAATTTCATGTATTCATCCCTAGTTTCGTAATATTTGAAATGCGTCTAAATTTGTAGATACGTAAAGGATTCCAATAAAGACCAGCGTCTAAAATTTCGAATATATTCAAAATTAACGTAATGTCTATGACAATGTAGGTAATTGATGATAAGGCCTATGACAGTAAAACCAGACTTATGTTGAAGTTATGAAAAACCAAAATTCAGCCTCTAATTGATAGGATACCAAAACAGGACATAATTCACACCCGAGATATGGGGATTCCGGTTGCAGGGGTATGGAATTAAGGAGCCATGAATTGTTGAAATTAAAAGTCAGTGGAAGGGTTATGTACAAGAAAAAGTAGAAATTCACAAGAAAAGTAGAAATTGAAACCTGAGTGTAGCCAAATCAAACTGCAAATGAGTACCCAGTTCCATGATGGGTTCGATGTTAAATAATTGCTGGTATGAAACGTATGTGGTTATTGATTTCAGCTGGGAATTAAATTGGTGTATTGAATTAGGTATTGTGTTTCAATGTTTGGTTTGAATGACCAGTAACGAATGATGGAGGAAATAGAAAGAATGGAATTCCTTTGCGGATGTAGAGATTCAATCATAAAGCCTAATTGAAAGAGAACGATTGAGCTGAAGAAACTGATGATAATATTCAGAGGATTTCATATCTGAAGGGGGATGTAAGGAGAGCAGGACAAAATGGGGAAAATGTAAAAATATAGGGTTTTATTTGAGACTTTTAGTCTGCCATCTTAAAAAATTGGTGTTATGTTACTATTTTGTACATGTGAAATGCTTTATATAGATGTATAGATAAAGCTTGTATTATATATACCCTAATGTATATGTTAAGGTGTATTAATAAACTTATAATACAATGCATATTGAAAAAATATATAGTGCACATTAATTAAGTTATTTTTATGTTTTCAACGCCTTCTTATATACAATAAAAGGTCATATTATTCATTCCTTTTGACATCTATAATTCTATCAACGTGGATCAACACTTTTAACCTTACAATTTCATAGCATAAACATTTGTTTAAAATAACAAAACTATACATGAAAAGACAAAAACTTTACCCCAAACTAATATATTAATTATTAAAAGACAAAAACTTTACTCCAAACTAATATATCAATTATTAAAACAAAAATAATAAAAACATTAAGATGAAAATACAAAAATAAAAAATCCAAATAAATGTTTCATCGCAACCATGACCACCATCACAAAATTCCATCTCTGTCGTGATAGAATCACTTGCGGTAGTGTTTCACGATGATCACTGCAATCAGATAGCATGTCATAACGTAGTGCCCCTCTACCCTCACAACCAATCGTACTCTAGTGTCGACAAGGAATTTAAATCATCATCAAAAGGTATAGGAGGCAACGATGGTGTAAATGGAATTATTATCTATACATTATCTAGAGTTAATTGTCCGAATGGTCCCTGTGGTTTACCATTTTTTTCACCTTTAGTCCCCACCTTTTTAAAATAGCATGTTTGGTCACTATGATTTGCTCTGTTGTTACTCGGATAGTCCCCAGAGTGGATGTGTGTTAATTTGCTCAGTTAAGTTGGTATGAAATTACTAAATTACCCTTACAATTAATAAACAATAATTAAAATACTAAAAAACATGTAAAGATGGGTGTCCCGCTCTGATCTTCTTCCTCTATCCCTTTCTCTCTAAAATCCATCACCACCTGCACCTTAAACCTACCACCACCTCCAGCTCCAGTTCCACCGTCAACCCACAACCACCACCTCCACCGTGGAATCGATATGATCATTTTGTTTGCGAGTTAAACACATAGGATTGTTACAGATGAGACACGTGTGATTCGTTTCCTGATGAACTTGGAATCGATATGATCATTTTCTTTTTCCTTTTCGTTGTCTTGATTGTAAAACGTGATGCTCTTCCAATCCCTAATCACATTAATCTCTTTCAAAATTCAGCACCTGGTTTTTCTTGATCTTGTATTCAACCATCACCAGCGTGTTCTTCAATCAATAAAGCACTGATCTTGCTCAACAAACTTCACAATCTTGAAACAAAACTTTAGAAGAAGATGAATAGGCGATTCTGGACATTTGATACTTTAGTGGGTGATTTTCTTGATCTTTTTATAGCATATTTCTTACTTTGTGGATCAACAATTGCTTTGTTTGCTGTTAAGTTTTTAGGTTTGTTTGGTTTGAGTTTGCCAGTTAATAATAACAATGGTTTGTTTGGAAACCCTATTTCTGGTTTTAGAAGTTTGCTTGTTGATTATCCTACTGATAAGGTATCTGCTGTTCAGTTTTCCGCAAATAGAAAGTTCCCTTTTGATTTTTTGTTCTTTAGGGCTCAAATTTTAACTTGAATGGTGAATTAAATGTTGATAGAGGTGTTGGTAATGAGTGTATGGAGTTAGAGGGTGAGGCGTCATGTGGGTCGAAATCCGATGGGCAAAAAGTTAGGAGTAGAATTGGGGATTCGGGGATTCTGATGGATAAGGAAAGAGGGTTTGATGTGAAAGGAAACGGGGTTTTGAATTACCGGTTACGGGGCGGTTTTAGACAGAGACGAAAGGCGGTTTTTTATAGTGGGATGCAGAAACATTCGTCTGTATCGTCTTCGCCGAATTGGATTACATCATCAGCAAAGTAGTAATGATAACGATAGCGGTGGGACAGATGGAAGCTCAATTGTTTCTGGTTCTAATAACAGTAACTGTGAGTATTCTCGTTGACAGTGGAGGTGGTGGTTGTGGGTTGACGGTGGAATTGAAGGTGGAGGTGGTGGTGGGAAGAGAGGAAGAAGAAGAGGGGGCACCCATCTTTGTATCTTTTTAATTATTGTTTATTAATTGTAAGGGTAATTTAGTAATTTCATACCAACTTAACTGAGCAAACTAACAGACATCCACTCTGGGGACTATTCGAGTAACAACCGAGCAAATCATAGGGACCAAACATGCTATTTTAAAAAGGTGGAGACTAAATGTGAAAAATGGTAAACCATAGGGACCATCTGGGCAATTAACTCTATTATTTGTATATAAAACATAAGAAGTTGAATAGTGACTTTTTCGTTCTTTAGTCTATTTCGTCATTTAGTGTAAACTTTCATTTGGATCTGTGTGGTTTAATCATTGTATTATTATCTATATATAAAACAGTAAATTGCCGCAATCAACCCTGAGGTTTAGGTCTGTTTGCCTGTCACACCCCAACCGATGGCGGAAACATCGGGATGAGACGAACAAATTGCTCAAAACTTCATAACACTATGTGAATATAAATTAAATTCAAATTTCATTGCAATACTAAATGGTCATATAAGATTCAAATAAAAAGACAACAATTGTTTTCAAAACAAACATAACATCAAAATGAAGATTAATCTAGGTGTGTATCTAAGTCCACCTAAATTGCATTTCTTCTCAACATCATCTCATCAATCAACCTGGAACACACTACTAGAAAAGTGGTTATTTTGCTACAGAATTTTCTTACGAAAAAAAATGTGTCACAAAGTTTAACACATTTACTACGCATTTCCTACAGAAAGAAAGCCTTGATTTTTTTAGCCAATTTGTGACGCAATCGCGACTGAAAACCTAATTCTAAGTATTGCGTCGGAAATGCGTAGCAACTTGCTACGCACTTACGACGGATGCATTATATTTGTATTTGATTTATATTTAAACGTTTAATTATTGTCGTTATTAACTATTGCGTCGAAAATGCGTAGTAACTTGCTACGCATTTCCGATGAAACTATTATTTATTTGTTGGAATTATATTTATATGTTGAATTCATTTAAATATTAGTTGTTGCGTCAGAAATGCGTAGCAACTTGTTACGCATTTTTTACAAAACATTTATTATTATATTCGGATCATATTTAAATGTTTAACTAATATTATTATTAATTATTGCGTCTGAAATGTGTAGCAACTTGCGACGCATTTGTGACGGAACATTTATTATTATACTTAAATTATATTTTAATGTTTGATCAGTTTTGTTAGGGCATGGATTTTGTGCTAAGGATCATCTATCCTGAGACTAGGCATGGATCACGGGTCCTTAATGGCTGATGCAGAGAGTCTGAGGATCACGAGTCTGAGGATCCAGAGTCTGAGGATCACGAGTCTGAGGATCACGAGTCTGAGGATCACGAGTCTGAGGATCCAGGATCCTTAACAGAGTTTATGTTTTGCACGTTTTTAATGTGTAAATGCAGATAATGGACGTAGTGGACCACTCCTTTGCTGGAATCTCGTGGAATATGCTTTTAGGCACGTGCATAATGAAGAAATAACCGTTAGTGGTGGTCATGGGTGACTTCCACCTTTTTCGGGAAGTTAGTTAGGTGGTTTTTTCTTATCTTTTTAAGGGGAAAACAGCTCATTTGAGGCACAACTCGTGCACACCACACAAAACACGAATTCTCTACAAACACTTAGCAAAAACACACACTTTCACTAGCAATTCAATGTATTGAGCTTGTTTTCTTCCGAAGTTGTACAAGAATCACTATTGTTTTTGCAATACATTTGGTGATCGGTAGTTTCCATCACCCGAGATTTTTTATGCCGGAGATCTTCTAAAGATCAAGGGATTTTTCCTCGTATAAATCTCGGTGTTCATCGTTGATTTCATATACTTGTTGTTCATACAATTAATTCAAGCATCATACCCCGTAACAGAGAGTTTGGTTGCATTATCCTTATGTGATTTTTGACCAAAACAGTTTGGCGCCCACCGTGGGGCAATTGGTGCTTCAATTCTGAGAAATTTTGTTCATTTCATTCATTTCGGTTCATTACCTTCAACCACATGGCTTCTCAGGGAGAACTTCTCCAAGTTCTATGTCGGCGGTCACTTTTTCACAGGGCATTCCGCCTTTGCATCATCTCCCCCTTGCATTCCAGAAGAACGCTGAGAATTCTCCGAAAAAGACAACCCCCGTTTTCACAAAACCAATTGTTGTTTCTTCCTCTACACTTACTAACAGTGATTTTTATGCTTTGATTGTGCAGATGAAGGATCACATGCAGCAGGTCAAAACTAATGGCAGGATCCTTCGCGAAATTGATTAAATCAGTAGAGGATCACTCCCCTTTGATGTCGAGGTCGCTGAATTTCGACACTCCGGTCATAACTTCCCAGCACTTTGCAGCTCCACATGTCCAATACCAGGGTGGATCAACAGGAATACGTTCTGGATCATCGGCAATGTCTCAGGCTCAAGGATCCTCTTTCCAGCCTTTAGGATCCTCATTTCAGCATCAGGGATTCTTCACCAGTTTAGGAGAATGCATGGGGACGTAGCCAATTCAAGGATCCTCTCAGGTTCAAGGATCCTCTCAGGTTCAAGGATCCTCGCAGGTTCAAGGATCCTCGCAGGTTCAAGGATCCTCTCAGGTTCAAGGATCCTCACAGGTTCAAGGATCCTCTCAGGTTCAAGGATCCTCGCAGGTTCAAGGATCCTCTCAGGTTCAAGGATCCTCGCAGGTTCAAGGATCCTCTCAGGTTCAAGGATCCTCTCAGGTTCAAGGATCCTCTCAGGTTCAAGGATCCTCTCAGGTTCAGGGATCCTCCTCCCAGGTTCAAGGATCCTCTCAGGTTCAAGGATCCTCTCAGGTTCAAGGTTCCTCCTTCCAGGTTCAAGGATCTTCATCTCAAGTTTCCGGATCCATGGATTATCCTCTAAGACCTACATTCACAGCACTTCAAGGATCCAACATCTTCCAGGATCAAGGATACTTAAGGAGTGTGCAACCCGGAAGTTCAGATGTTTATCTAGAAGACTTCATACCAATGCAGACCATTGCTTCCTCTGGTCCCTCGGTTATGCCAGAATCCCGCCAACATGGATTCACATCTGGAATTCCAAACTTGAATCATTCAGGAGAGATACCGAAGAGGTTTCAGACACCAAATCTGGTTGCTTGTGCAAGGGCTTTGGATCCACACTTACAGGATCAGCGTTAAAATGGCTGCTAAGTCTTCCTCCTTACTCTATTACTTCATTTGCTAATCTAGTTAATTTGTTTAATAGCCAATTCTCGTGCAGTAGGAGATTTGAACGATTAACTAGTGATTTATATAGGGTAACTCAAGGTCATAATGAATCACTTAGAGATTACATAATTAAATTCAGTAAAGAATCCTTAGAAATCCCTAACTTAGATATTGCGACAGCTCTAGAAGCCTTTAAAATGGGTTTACTTAGGGATTCAATGTTCTATGATGATCTTGTCATGACCCCTTGCAGGAACTTTGATGAGGAAAGAAACAGGGCCCTTAGGTTCATCCGTTTAGAGGGTGAAAAAAGGATCCACGAGAGATTGTCAGGATCCTCAAAGCAAGACAAATAAGGATCCTATCTCATGGATAACTGATCTAAGCAATACTCCAAGCGTGACAACCAAAGTGTGCATGCTGTGGAACAAGAGGAAGATGATCAGGGTTATCCTCCTATTTCTGAATATTGTTTTTCTGCTGATGATAATGAACTAATCCTTTCTATGCAGAGTTTAGGTGACAAGGTTAGGTGGCCAAGGAAGAATGACAAACCGCCTACCACCAAAGACGAGTCGAGATGGTATGCTTACCATGGGGATTCTGATCATCTCACAGATGAGTGCATAGCATTAAGGAAGGAGATAGGTTATCTTTTGAGCAAAGGATACTTGAAGGAATTGCTCAGAAGGAAAAAGTCAAGGATCAAGTATCCTGAGAAAGTTCCTGAAAAAGCTTCTCCTCCACCATCCGATGCTCAAATCATCCATTTCATCTCCGGAGGTTCTCAGCAGCTAAGAGACGTGCAAAGGAAACAAAGATGGAGAATGGGGGCAAACCTGTTCGGATCTCCATCCTTACCCAGCAGAAAGTGATATCATATGATGAGGATAACTGTGCGGACATTCAGGATCCTCATCACGACGGTGTAGTTATTATATTATTTATATCTAACCATTTTGTTCGCAGGATTCTCATTGATGGGAAAAGCTCAGTGAACATAATCCAGTTGGATGTCCTCAATAGAATGGACATCCTTGAATCCGATATTATCCAAAGATCATCTGTCCTTGTGGGATTCAGTGGAGAGACAAAGATTACATTGGGGGACACCAAACTTCCTATCTACATAGAGGGAGTGAATTATGTTAAAAAATTCTATGTTATTGATTGCTTATCTTGCTGTAATGTTATCTTTGGCAGGCCATGGATACACGATATGAAGGCAGTCCCCCTCAACCTATCATCAATGTGTCAAGGTCCCAACTCTATGAGATATGGTGAAGATAGAAAGTGATCAGCTGGAGGCAAAGAACTGTTACACTTCTTCAATGAAGCCAGCCTCCAAGGAGCAAGACGTCATGGAGGCAAGAGAGCAAGACGTCAAGGATATTCTGTTGAACCCAGAGGATCCTGAATCCAAAATTTTTATAGGATCTGGGATCCAAGACAGTATTGAGTAGGATTTAGTATCCTTCTTGGAAAGAAGAAAATCTACCTTCAGCTAAAGCAGCAAGTGTGATCCTGGTTAAGGATCATGAAGGCTCTCAACATCCGGTATACTATGTAAGTAAAATTCTACTTGATGCTGAGGCCAGGTGTTCTCATTTAGAGAAATTAATTCTTGATTTAATTATGGCTTCTGCTAAACATAGACATTATTTAGAAACTCACACCATTATTGTGAAAACTAACCTTTCTATCAAGAATGTTCTCAGGAAACTTCAAATGTCAGGTAGAATGGCAAAGTGGGCAATCAAGCTTATTGCATATGACATTAAGTATGAACCCAGGACTGCCATTAAGTCCCAAGCTTTAGCTGACTTTGTGGCTGATTTCAGTAGTGATCTACAAAGGGAAGCTGCATTAGAAGTTCAACAACTTGAGAAGACCAAGGATCCTTAGATACTCTTCACGGATGGAGCTTCAGATGTTAAAGGAACTTGACAAGGCACACTACTAAAATCGCCACAGGGGGACATTATAACCCAATCCATTGCATGTGAATTCCAAACCACTAATCATGAGACAGGAAACTGGCAGATTCTTTTGCTTTTTTCAGTCTACCACAGGTACCCAGGGAAGAAAATGCAGAAGCTGACGCTTTAACTAACCTTGGATCATTCCTAAAGATGCCAGAAGATGTGAAAAATACTCATCACCCATGTTTTAACTCCTGCAATTGAGGATCACGTAGTCATGGAGATAGTGGAGGATTCTGCAATCATACCTGGTGATCCTGCACAGTCGAATTCAGGATCCTGGATCCTTCCAATCCTAAGATATATACAACATGGAGAGATCCCTACAGGACAAAATCCTAAAGCTTTCAAAGTCAAGGAGACTGTGGAAACCACACTGGGGGCAGAGCACTATTCTCAAGGATCCTTAGAACAGGATACTATTGGCCTACCATGAAGATGTATGCTGTGGATTACACAAAGAAATGTGATGCTTGTCAAAGACACAGTAATATTCTACACCAACCAACATAACATATGCATCCTAAGAAGAAGCTTTTGCTCAAAGTCGGAAAAAGGAAATGGCCAGTTATCAACAAAGAATGGCTGGAGCATACAACAAGAATGTCAGGATTAGAAGATTTCAAGTTGGTGATTTTGTGCTAAGAAAAGCATTCCAGAACACTACAAATCCTTCTGATGGCAAGCTAGCACCAAAGTGGGAAGACCCCTATCTAGTTGAAGCTGAATCAGGAAAGGGGGCATATCTTTTGTTAACAATGGATGGTGATCTTCTACCAAGAGCTTGGAATGCTGTTCATCTCAAAAAATACTTTAAGGATCAGGGATTGTAACACCTCGAAAAATTATGTCCAATAATGCATTGACACGTGTCATAGACTTTGGATATGTGAAAACATACTTTAGAGGGACTAAAGTTGACAAACAGTGAAAACTATGGAACGTAAGGGTCCAAAGTGTCAACAATGGATAAATAGACTCTACAATAACCCTACATAATGTTTATAACCTTAAACGGATGGATCATGGATCATACGATGCGGAAATTGCACGAAAGTGAGGAATTACAAACTACAGGGGCTAAAAGTGTCAACATGTTGAATTTATACCTTTGAGTGATCTTTTAGCAGACCCGAAGCTTTGTAATGCTAAAATATACTCACTAGAATATGTGGTAAAAATTTCATGAAGTTTCGTTATCGTATGAGAAAGTTATGGCCAAAACCGTACTTGAGGGGTTAAAAGCGTCAACGTCGAATTTCATGACTTTTCGGTTGAGCGCAAAGTTAACCAAGGACATTACCACGTTGGTAAATGTCCT
The DNA here is from genome assembly GCF_002127325.2 of Helianthus annuus. Taxonomy (NCBI): domain Eukaryota; kingdom Viridiplantae; phylum Streptophyta; class Magnoliopsida; order Asterales; family Asteraceae; genus Helianthus; species Helianthus annuus. The sequence continues at coordinate 60,304,893 of NC_035445.2, forward strand.
AAGGTTCTTAAAAACAAAGTTTGAGGGTTTACGAGTCAAAATAAATAGCCGAAACCTCGCGTGCGAAGACAGGGACCAAAGCTGCCAAGTTTGAAAGATGTTTGGACCTGCAGAACCCCAGGCGGCCCGCCTGGGCTGCCTTAAGCGGGCCGCATGGCCTGCCCAGTAACAAAAATTCGCGAATTTTGCACTTTGGGTCAGTTTTGTGAGTGTATAACAGCTATGAGCACCTCCCATTTGCACCAATAGATGGCCATGCATGTAAGGACACCTGGGAGCCTCTCATAACACCTGAATTCCCTTTATAATTCAGATCAAAGCTTCATTTGGGGGCACTTGTGTAGTAACCAAGAACACCACAAAGTTGCAAGAACTCACAAGGCTTTCCAGGAACAATCTGATCGACAAGGAAACTTCCAAGTGTTATCTAGGCTTCATTAGGACCTTTGTAAGCATTCATATCATTCTATAATTCGTTCTAGCTTTGATTATTAGCCAAAAGTCAATCCGTTGTTCATATAGTTTGACTTTTCGATTAAACGAGTTTGGCTCTGTCATTTCTCAAATTGAAACCACTTATAAGTTGGTATTTATGTGGGAAACAAACCCTCAAAAGGGTATTCTCTGATTCCCACTCTAAGCATGCTAATTGTCGAGTCAAAGTTGTTCTTAAAAAGTCAACAGGAAATGTTTTTGCGAAATATAGTATAAATGGTAATGTATATGACATGAAATCAGTTTGATCATCAAAATAACTTTATAGTAAATGTAAGAATGTGTTTTATCATAATCAACTCGACAATCCGTAGTATAAACTCGGATCGGAACCGAAAGTCCTATAAAACGACTTTTTCGTTGACTCTCGATTCGGATCCATGCATGCATGTTTGAGATCTGTATTGGAGTTTATTTTTGACCAATTTTATTTAAGTGTAACTTTCTAGAATTTTTACAACTTGAGTCTATGCTTAACCGATTCATATGCATGTTTCCGATTATGCTTAAAAGTTGACTATTTTGCCCTTTTTGATATAAAACGTGATTTTGGGAAAAGTGAAAGAGTAGAAATCTTTATTAATGATTTATAAACTTGCACCGAAAATTTGAGACCAGTTGGAGGTCCAGATTTTGAGTTATGGCCAATATCGTAAAACTATATCTTTATGTTACATAAACGGCGCATTTCGCGTATAACCTATTTGAGGCCACTTTTTGATATAAAACTTTTTACCCACTGATGTTATATAATATTTTGGGATTTTTGAAGATTTTTATTTAATTTTTGGCTGATCGTATCATAGGTCTATACGTTGATTCGGTTAGTGCCGGTTTTGACCGTTTAAGCCATAAAATGAGTTTTATAAATCCTTTTGACCCCAAACCTTTTTCTACTGATGTATTTAGTATATTTTCATATAATAACAGTAAGTATAAGATTTTGATCTCAGATTTCCAGTTTCGACATCTTTAGCCCTTGTGAAATTACTAAAATACCCCTACGGTGCATAGTTTGACTTTAAATGATAAGTTTTGTATACGGGTCATACTCTACTGTTATAATATATCAAATGAAGTATAATTACTGTATAAATCAGACCCGTAACCCAGATTTCCAATTTAACTCTTTTATAATCTTTTAAATGACCAAAATGCCCTTATAAGGCATAAATTGAGTTTAAATCTATTTGGGGCATAATAGAACATAACTTACTGATATTATATCATAATTAAAGCATATTATCTCAGGAAACTTGCATATGACTCTTTTGGTTACCCGTAACGCTCTTTTAGCGTTCGGTTCGGTTTATATAACTAGTTTGCATAAATTGACCGAAACGGGTCAAACGTTATCATTTTTGTCTCAAAATCCCGAATGTGTTTAGTATACCCATATTATACAAGTATTCAAACTTGTCGGGTCTAAATCACATTCTATCCGGTCTTTCGCTTAATCGTGCGCTTGTACCGTATCGTCCTTAAAACTAACCGGTCTAAGTTTAGGCTTAATTAAAGACCCATTAGTATTCTAATTGGTTATTTATACCATCGTTCCAGACTAGAGCCTTCCGGTAAATTGTACCTACGCTTACTTAAGTGAATACGGCTGAGTTATTATAATTCTTGCTATTTAAGACAGGAGCTAGCTCAGGTAAATACTCTTAACTTATTTTCCCTATTACGGGCTTGGGATACGGTAATATAAATACCGCATGGTCAGGTATGGGATTCGAAGACCAATGAGTCGGGAAATCCAAATAACCTGTTTTAATTCGTATTGCTTGACTGAAACATTGGGGGTTAATGCGACCGTGTCCTGGATATCCTTGACTCATTAAATGCAATGGCCACGACCTAAGCACGGGGTGTAGGCATACACCTGACAGATGCTTTATGCTTATTAATCAATTATACCCAATAAGGGATTCCCAATAAGGGAATAGTGGTGTGTCGGTTAATCTTGAACCGGCATAGGACCGGGCCCCGTATGTAGAGCAAGTTATGTAAAACTGATAACATGAGATATAGTTTGTCCCAAGTATAAATGATTAATCTTGCCTTGTGCATTTAATCAAGTGTCAAAATAGTTTTGTGCCTTGTGCGCCTAAACCAATTTTCATAATCTCTTTTCAAATGAGTCAGTTGAGTGTATTTACCAGTGAAAACTGACGTATTTTCCAAAGTCCAAGTGACAGGTACAAGTACGTAATAGGCTGGAAGCTGCTCAGGGCGTTAATAAGGAATCTTGCAAGTTCTAGGCGCCTAAAGTCTGTTGAACAACATTTAAGTTTTAAGATCCGCCTGTGGATCCTCTACTTTCCGTTGTAATACTTGATATTACTTTTGTTAGGGCTGGATTTTTACAATACATGATCCTCAAATGTGATCCTAACCGGTGATCCTTGTTTCTTGACAGATAGTGATCCTCAGCAGAGTCCCAGGATCAGGATCACGGACCATCATAGGATCCTCATACTAACAGTTGCTTTCGTTGAATTTAATGTTGTTTTGCAGGACATCTAGCAGGATCCGCTCTCAAGCATCATAATTAAAGGACACGTCTTTACAACCATGGCATGTGCTTAATCGGAGATGGACGTTGTGAAGGATATGGAAACATGGCATAATTTAAGGGCGATAATTTAGGCTAGATTTACTTTTATTTCTAAAGGGGTAATGAGCTGATTATTAGTCTTTTTACCTAAAATAGGTCACCTACACTTGTATATATAACACTCTTCTTCATTCGGAAGAACACACAACACAATTCTCACACGCTTAGACACTCGAAACTATAGTGATCCTTGTACTCAGCTCATTATCATCCGAAGTTGTAACTATATTTTTCTTATATTGAAGTTGGTGATCGGTAGTTGCCATCACCCGAGGTTTTTTATGCCGGAGATCATACATTGATCAAGGGCTTTTTCCTCGTATAAATCATTGTGTCTTTGCATATTTCTCATAAAAGTGATCCTTTACTTTTATAATTAACCAAGCATCATACCCCGTTTACATAAAGTTTGGTTACATTATCCTTGTGTGATTTTTAACCAAAACAGTTTGGCGCCCACTGTGGGGCAATTGGTGCTTCATTCATAAGAAAACTCTTTGTTCAAAATCATTTCAAAGAATTACATGGCTTCATCATTGAAAAACATGTCCACGGCAATGTCTGCAGTCACCTCGTCCCAGAACATTCTGCCTCCTCCACTGGCAGGATCCCAGAAGAATGCTGAGAAGAGACAAACTCCTACTAATTCTAAAACTCCATCTCCTTCTGCTATGAATTCTTATATTCCCAGTACTAGTGATGTATTTACTTTGATTTTGCAGATGAAGGATCGTATGCAGCGGCAGGATGAAACTAATGATAGGATCCTCAGGGAAATTGGAGATCTCAAAAGACAAAAGAGAACGGCAGAGGATCATTCCCCACTGATGCCCAAATCCTTGAGCTTTGATACTCCAATGATCACTTCTCAGCCATCGGGAATTCCAGACGTGCAAATTATGGGAGAATCAAGAGGATTGCACCTCGGATCGACAGCAATGACTCAGGCATCAAGCTCACACTTTCAACCGGCAGGATCCTATCTCCAGCATATGGGATCCTTCATGAAATCGGGAGCCTATCCGGGAACACAGCAGCTTCAAGGATCCTACTTTGTTCCAGGATCATCCCAGGGTCAAGGATCCTACTTTTTTCCAGGATCATCCCAGGGTCAAGGATCCTCCTTCGCTCCAGGATCCTTCCAGATACCAGGATCCTTCCAGATGCCAGGATCCCTAAAAAGTTTGCAAACCGGAAGTCTAGATGTCCATCAAGGGGACTTCATTCCAATGCAGACCATTGCTTCCACTGGTCCATCCGTCATTCCAGAATCCCAGCAACATGGATTCACTAACTTGAACCCAATGGGAGGTAACACTTTAAATAATCATCTTACTACTAACCATGGATTCATGCAGGATACAGGTGTCAATCGTGCTATGGCCAGGGAATTGCAGAAACTAAAAGATATGATCTCAAGTGTTCCAGGGATAGTCAAGCCTATCCCAGAGATTGCAGATGGAAGCCATAAGGTATCTCGCTTTGCACCACCAATTTGTGATGCAGAGGTACCCAAAAGGTTCCATATCCCTACTATGAAGCTGTATGATGGTACAACGGATCCAGAGGAGCACATAGCACAATACAGGGAGAGGATGGAGATCAATCCTATCCCAGAAAAGTTGAAGGAAGCATGCCTATGTAAAGGATTTGGATCCACTCTTACTGGATCAGCTCTTAAGTGGCTGCTAAGTCTTCCCCCTTACTCTATTACTTCATTTGCTAATTTAGTTAATTTATTCAATAACCAATTCTCTTGTAGTAGAAAATTTGAAAGATTAACCAGTGATTTATATAGGGTAACTCAAGGTCATAATGAATCATTAAGGGATTACATAACTAAATTTAGTAAAGAATCCTTGGACATTCCCAACCTGGATATGGCTACGGCTGTTGAAGCCTTCAAAATGGGACTGCTTAAGGATTCATTATTCTATGATGATCTTGTTATGACACCATGCAGGAATTTAGATGAAGTAAGAACTCGGGCACTCAGGTTCATCCGGCTAGAGGATGACAAGAGGATCCAGGAGAGACAAGTAGGATCCTCAAAACAGGAGAAGCAAGGATCCTCCTTCAAGAGCAACAAATTCAAATCCTACCATAGAAATGAGAACCAGAATGTGCATGCTGTTGACCAAGAAGAGGATGATGAAGATTATCCTCCAATCTCAGAATATTGTTTTTCCGTTGATAATCATGAACTAATCCTTGCAATGCAGAATCTAGGTGAAAAAGCTAGGTGGCCCAGGAAGAATGATAAACCATCCGGAACTAAAGACAAGTCAAAATGGTGTGCATACCATGAGGATTTCGGGCATCTAACCGAAGAATGCATAGCTTTAAGAAAAGAGATTGGATATCTGTTAAGCAAGCGGCACCTAAAAGAATTGTTGGGAAGAAAAAAGCAAAGGACTCAGGATCCTGAAAAGGCTCCAGCACCTCCGGCAAATGCACAAGTGATCAACTTTATTTCTGGAGGATCAGACATCTGTGGTACATCCTTCTCGGCGGCCAAAAGACATGCAAAGGAGTCAAAAATGGATAATGGAGAAAGACCTATTAGAACATCAAGTGTCTCAGAGGGGAAGATGATAACGTTTGATGAGGATGATCGCATTAACATTCAGGATCCTCATCATGATAGTTTGGTTATCACTCTCTTTATCTCTAACCATTTTGTCCGCAAGATCCTTATCGATGGAGGAAGCTCAGTGAACATTATCCAGCTTGATGTTCTAAAGAAAATGGGTATTCCAGAATCAGACATCACACCAAGATCCTCCGTGCTTATAGGATTCAGTGGAGAAACGAAGAAAACTCTGGGGGACATCAAACTCCCAATCTACGTGGAAGGATTACATAATTATCAAAAATTTTGTGTTATTGACTGTTTATCTTGTTGCAATGTTATCCTTGGCAGGCCCTGGATACATGATATGAAAGCAGTCCCATCCACCTATCATCAATGTGTGAAACTCCCTAGCCCATGGGGAATAATCAAGATCGACAGTGATCAGCAGGAGGCTAAGGATTGTTATACCTCATCCATGAAGCCAACCTCGAAGCCAAGGGAGCAATAGCAATTACAGTATCCTCCGAGGAATGTCTTGGAGGCAAGGGAACAAGATGTGGACGAAATCCTCTTGGATCCTAGTGATCCTGAATCAAAAATCTATATCGGATCAGGGATCCTTGGCAAGATGAAAGAAGACCTAATATCCTTCCTCAAAAGAAGAAAATCTACCTTTGCTTGGAAACATGAAGATATGACAGGTATATCTAAGGATATTATTACTCACAAACTTGGCATTGACAGGTCTATCAAACCAATCCATCAAAAAAGGAGGAAGTTTGCACCAGAAAGGAATGCCATTATCCAAAAAGAAGTAGAGAGACTACTTCGAGCAGGTATGATCAGAGAGGTAAAGTATCCAAAATGGTTAGCCAATGTGGTCGTTGTCCAAAAGAAAAATGGAAAGTGGAGGGTATGTGTCGATTTCACTGATCTGAATAAGGCATGTCCCAAGGATCCTTTCCCATTACCCCACATTGACTCCATGGTGGATGCAACAGCCGGGCATGAACTGTTGACCTTTATGGATGCATCATCTGGATTCCAACAAATTCAGATGGAACCATCTGACCAAGAGGATACAGCCTTTATGACCCCAACAGGTTTGTATTGTTATATTGCCATGCCTTTTGGATTAAGAAATGCAGGTGCAACATATCAAAGGCTGGTGAATATGATGTTCAAAGATCAAATTGGACAAACTATGGAAGTATACATAGATGATATGGTAGTCAAATCAAAGAAAGCTGAGGATCACCTAAGGGATTTGGAAGAAGCATTTGATATCCTTGATAAATATAACATGAAGCTTAATCCTTCAAAATGCCACTTTGGCGTTAAGGCAGGAAAATTCCTAGGATATATGGTAACTCAGAGGGGCATTGAAGCAAGTCCGGAGCAAATTAAAGCACTAGTGAACATCAAGTCCCCGGCCAATGCTAAGGATGTGCAAAGGCTAACAGGCAGGATAGCAGCTCTGAACAGGTTCATATCAAAATCCTCAGAAAGATGTAAAGTATTTTACGATATCCTAAGGAAGAACAAGAAGTTTGAATGGACTGAGAAACATGAGAATGCTTTACAAGCCCTTAAAGAATATATGTCCTCAGCACCAGCATTAACAAAGCCTGAAAAAGGAGATGTGTTATCCTTATATTTGGTGGTATCCTCAACCGCTATAAGTGCTGTTCTTGTTAAGGATCATGAAGGTACACAATATCCTATCTACTATGTAAGTAAGAGTTTACTTGATGCCGAATCCAGGTACTCACACCTCGAAAAACTTATCCTTGCATTAATCATGGCATCAACGAAGTTAAGGCATTATTTTGAAACCCATACTATTGTTGTTAGAACTAACTTTCCAATTAAGAATGTCCTCAGGAAACCAGAGATGTCAGGAAGAATGGCTAAGTGGGCAGTAAAGCTTAGTGCCCATGATATAAGATATGAGCCAAGAACAGCCATTAAATCCCAAGCATTAGCTGATTTTGTGGCTGATTTCAGTAGTGATCTACAAAAAGAAGCAGAATTGGAAGTCCAGCAGCTGGATGAAACCAAGGATCCTTGGATACTACACACTGATGGATCCTCAAATGTCAAGGGCACAGGGCTCGGGATACTACTAAAATCGCCACAGGGGGACATAATACCCCACTCCATAGCCTGTGAGTTCCAAGCAACTAACAATGAGGCTGAATATGAAGCCTTAATTGCTGGCTTGCAAATTGCTAAGGATATGGGGGTAAAATATCTTAAAGTATATGTAGACTCATTATTAATCACCAATCACTTTAATGGATCCTATGCTGTTAAAGGTGAAAAACTAACCAAATATTTAGAGATAGTCAAAGAATTGGCACTCTCTTTTGTTTCTTTCAGCTTAACACAGGTACCAAGGGAGGATAACACGGAAGCTGATGCATTGGCCAACTTAGGATCATCCTTAAAGATTCCAGAAGATATAAGTATCCCTATCATCCATATCCTGGCTCCTGCTATTGAAAACCAGGTGGCCATGGAAATAGAAGAGGATACTGCAGTAATCCCTAGTGAAGAAGCTCAATCTTATTTAGGATCATGGATCTCACCAATCATGAGATACTTGCAATACGGGGAGATTCCGATGGGAGAAAATCCTAGAGCTTTCAGGATTAAGGTATCTCAATTCACAATCTTAAATAATGTATTGTATAAACGATCTCTTGCAGGACCATATTTAAGATGTATCGAGGATCCTGAAATTGAAGAAGTATTGAGAGATTTCCATGAAGGAGATTGTGGAAACCACACTGGGGCAGGGCATTGTTCTCAAGGATCCTTAGAACAGGATACTACTGGCCAACCATGAAAAGGGATGCTATAGAATATGCTAGGAAATGTGATCCTTGTCAAAAACACATCAATATCCTTCATCAACCAGCTGAACTGCTACACCCTATACCATCCTCTTGGCCATTCATGAGATGGGGGATGGATATAGTTGGCAAGCTCCCTAAAGCACCTGGAGGAAACGTATTTATGCTTGCCATGACTGACTACTTTTCTAAGTGGATAGAAGCTGAAGCTTTTGCTCAAGTCAGAGAAAAAGAAGTTATATCCTTTATCAAAAGAAACATTATAACTAGATTTGGCATTCCCTCTGAAATTGTATGTGATAATGGTTCCCAATTCATTGGAAGCAGAACTACTAACTTTTGTGACAGTTGGGGAATCAAGATGATAACATCAACACCAGTTCATCCACAGGCCAATGGCCAAGCAGAATCCTCCAACAAGATCATCATCAACAATCTGAAGAAGAAGCTAGGATCCAAGAAGGGAAAATGGGCAGAGGAGTTACCTTATGTGCTATGGGCTGATAGAACAACTCCCAAGAATGCCACTGGTCAAACACCTTTTTCTTTAGTATTTGGGGCAGAAGCAGTGATCCCAACAGAGATGGTGATCCCAACCGCTAGAACCAGTGCTCGTGGTCCTGAAGAAAATGCTACAATCCTGGCTCAGGATTTGGATACTATTGAGGAAATCAGGGATCTGGCTAGGATAAGGATGGCAAGCTACCAACAAAGAATGGCTGGTGCTTACAACAAAAATGTTAGGATAAGGAAGTTCCAAGTCGGAGATATGGTGTTGAGAAAAACATTCCAAAACACTATTAATCCTGCTGACGGGAAGTTAGCACCAAAGTGGGAAGGCCCTTACTTGATTGAAGCCGAAGCAGGAAAGGGGGCATACAGATTGCTAACTATGGAAGGAAACTTGTTACCACGAGCCTGGAATGCCGTTCACTTAAAGAGATACTTTATGTGAACATGATCCTTCAAGCATGTGATCCTTACACTGAAGTATCCTCGAAGGATCCCGGTGATATCAGTGATCCTTACTCTGGTAATGTTCTTATCTTAAAACTATTACATTTCCTTACTTTTTACCTAAGGATAAGGATCATGTATCCTTCATCCTCTTCTCACGAACCATTTGAGTTATGATAGTTCAGGTATCTTCAGCATATCGTTAAAGATCTTCAAAAGCAACGCAGATCCTTGGGTCCAACCCCAGTTATCCTTGGGATTATCCCTAGTTTCCGCCAGCAGCGCACGATGATCCTGATATAGTTCACGTCTTTGGGACCAGTACCCACTTCCGGGGCTGACAACCTCATCGTACTGGCTATACCTAGGATCCTCCGTATAATGGTAGACGTACCATACATCCGTTCCTAAGGTTTCTAACGTTTTCACGTTAGCTAAGGTTTTGACATTTTCATGTCACTAAGTTTGGATAGTCGCCAGTAAGGGCCACACTCCAGTTTACATACGATCCTTTGGGCTTGTCCCCAGTTATCCTTTGGGCTTGTCCCCAGTTATCCTTTGGGCTTGTCCCCAGTGATCCTTTGGGATCATCCCCAGTTATCCTTTGGGCTTGTCCCCAGTGATCCTTTGGGATCATCCCCAGTTATCCTTTGGGCTTGTCCCCAGTGATCCTTTGGGATCATCCCCAGTTATCCTTTGGGCATGTCCCCAGCTACTAATTTATCTTTTACATTGGCTTAGTCCCAAGTTATGTTCCATTTTTTAGGTTCTCGAAGTTAAACAAATAAGGATCCTTAATCCTTATTATCCGTTAAAATTTCACTTATGGTTATCTTGATTAAAGGTTAGGATCCTAACTTGGATCCTCAGGTATGATCCTTGACTATTTTGATTATACTAAACAACCCTTACACTTTGACAACTAAACCTATGATCCTTGAAATTGATTGCTTCAAAAATTTTCAGTATCAGGATATTTGATCTAAGGATCATATCCTAAATTTATTAAACATGGTTTGCTCAACTCTTGTTACTCTAACAAATATGTTTCTAAAACAAACTGGAAGATAAGAAGATAAATAAAGGATAACAACACGAGATAAGCCAGAAAGATTAGAGTTATATTATTAACAAAAGGATCTTAAACCCTTTCAAAAAGTTGTCAAAATTGCCAACCCACATTTCTACCAGCAAAACGTGGCCCGTCCACATGGGTTGGCAAAGGGTGTCCATTATCTATGCGGTCTTAGCAGGTGCAGGAAATTAAAGGCGGCAGGATCACAAAGGCTTCATCCCCCAAACAGAGGATCCCTCCACCTTTTGTAATCCTACCTATTGTCCAAAGGATCCATGATCCTTGACCCTAAAAACTATTGTTCAAAGATTACAGACCATCAATTGTTTCAAATACCACAACCACAAACCACTACCAAGCTTAAAAAATTGGGCTCCGGCCTAGTCACAAATATCCATCATCGCCCAATCATGCAGCTTACACCTTTGCTGCTCCATCACCACCAGCTTCTCCACCCTGATCCTTGTCAGCATCACCGCCCTCCAGCATTGGGATCTCCTCTGCTTCGTCCTCATCCTCCAGCTCTGCCAATCTTGCCTTCCAACCCTCCACGTCCCATGAGCTCTTGTCAAAGGCAGGATCCTGAGCCTCCGCAGCCATTTGTAGTTGTATCTTGTACATAGCAGTTGTGGCAGAGACCTTGGCATCCTGGATGATCTCCTGCTTCTCGCCATCCATGTCAATTAGCCTTTGAGCAGCCTCATCCTTTGTAGCCCGGAGTTCCTTCTCAAGATCGGCTATCTTGAGATCCTTTAACACGCCCATTTGTTGGAGGTCGGCGATTTGGCTCTCCTGATCCTCGACGTGGCCAAGGTAGGTCTCAATCTCAGCAAGTTTCTGCAAAAGAGAAAAAAGGTAAGTTCAGGATCAGGTGATCCTCAAAAAAGCAGGATATACAGGCAGAATATACAAGCAGGATATTCGAGAAGGATAACCAACAGGGGCAATGATCCTTACCTCATTGACATAGTCAAGGAACTGTTGGCGGATCGGGGGAAATCCTTGGAGATCCTCAGAAGTCTTCCTCTTCTTCCCCTTACCTCTAACAGGTGCTTTAGGAGCAGAAGCAGAGGGACTGGCAACAGAAGCCTTCTTTCGTGAAGACTTGACGTTGGCAAGTTCATCAATCCCGAACTTGGAGGCAGACTTGGCAGACTTAGCAGGTTTCCCAGCGCCTACACAACCAAAACAAGATAAGTTCCCTTACTAACTAAACAATCTTACATATAACTTACTTTTTAATAAGGATACTTACTTGAAATAGTGGCAGATGCGGAGTATACTTCTTGAGAATCTTGGACGGTGACTTGAAAACTTCTGATTTCAGGATCAAGCTTCTTGAAAGCAAGGACCCTCTCTCTGGCAGCAGGGGTTAACTTGAGATGAGCAATGGAGATAGCTGCACAATAAACAAAAAACAAGACATTAGTGATCCTCATCATAAGAGACAAGTCTGATGGTGATCCTTCCAGGATCCTCTATCCTACCATGGGTGGCCCACTCCTTGGGCAGATCATTCCCATCAGGGAGGGAATCCCTTCTCACAAAGAAGAAACGACGCTTCCAGTTTGTGTCATTTTTGGTAACTTTCAAAACAGGGTGATCCTCCCCGGCCTTCCGTTTCAGCAAATATCGATGAGAACCAAACGTGGTAAGATCATAAAGCTCGGCCAGCTCTGCCATCCCTAAATCAATCCCCTCCTGCTCGATGATCCTCTCGAAGGTATACAAGACCCTCCAGATCATCGGCATAGCTTGGATATAAGATATGCCGGTCAAAGAAAAGAAAGATTGGGTGAAGGCCGGAAAAGGATACGAATATCCTATGGTAAATGGAGTTGCAGGAAAGATCACCCAGGTGTCTGAAACAAAGTCACTCAAAGCAGTAGATGTGAAGGATTTGAAAACAGCATCCGCCGGAAAGCAATGACAAATCCTATCTACATGAGCATCGGTAAAGCAACATCTCTTCGTAGGAGAGTCCTTAATGATCCCTTGGCTTTTCAGGGGACTGCTCTTCTCGTGATCCTTATGAGGAGAGTTTCGGAGCAACATCCTCACAGCAGAATAAAAACAGGGGAGCAGAAAAACAGAGCAAGAGAAGGAAGAATGAAAAGAGAAGAAAAGAGAATACCTGATCGATCTTCGGTAGAGATTATAAAGGGAAGTTATCTCGAATTTAAATGCAGAGTGATCCCAACCCTATCTCCTATTTATAATCATGATTTGCAGGGATTGTCACATCTATGACGTAAGGGTTGCAACAGCTAGTTCGAGATTAACGGCTAGTTATCCGAGTCATTCGTTGCAGATAAGATCAAAGCAAAATATAACTCGTTTATTTACAATAACTCCTCATATTGTGGGGGCAATTGTTAGGGCTGGATTTTTACAATACATGATCCTCACATGTGATCCTAACCGGTGATCCTTGTTTCTTGACAGATAGTGATCCTCAGCAGAGTCCCAGGATCAGGATCACGGACCATCATAGGATCCTCATACTAACAGTTGCTTTCGTTGAATTTAATGTTGTTTTGCAGGACATCTAGCAGGATCCGCTCTCAAGCATCACAATTAAAGGACACGTCTTTACAACTGTGGCATGTGCTTAACCGGAGATGGACGTTGTGAAGGATATGGAAACATGGCATAATTTAAGGGCGATAATTTAGGCTAGATTTACTTTTATTTCTAAAGGGGTAATAAGCTGATTATTAGTCTTTTTACCTAAAATAGGTCACCTACACTTGTATATATAACACTCTTCTTCATTCGGAAGAACACACAACACAATTCTCACACGCTTAGACACTCGAAACTATAGTGATCCTTGTACTCAGCTCATTATCATCCGAAGTTGTAACTATATTTTTCTTATATTGAAGTTGGTGATCGGTAGTTGCCATCACCCGAGGTTTTTTATGCCGGAGATCATACATTGATCAAGGGCTTTTTCCTCGTATAAATCATTGTGTCTTTGCATATTTCTCATAAAAGTGATCCTTTACTTTTATAATTAACCAAGCATCATACCCCGTTTACATAAAGTTTGGTTACATTATCCTTGTGTGATTTTTGACCAAAACAACTTTATATTCGGATTGTAATATATTTATCTTTTGCTTCCGCTGTGCATTTATAAGTTGTGTTGTTTGACTATGATGTTATCAACTACGTCACGGTACTCCCCACCGGGCCCACCGGTGACACGTGGAAATTCGGGGTGTGACAGGTTGGTATCAGAGCCAACATTGAGGGAATTAAACACTATCCTAATGTGTTTAATCTCAGTGACACAATTGCACATACTTGAGTCTAGACTTAACATAGAAATACCCTCATCTCTATTCGGTGAATCTTTGTTTTCAATTCTATATATTCTTGATATGTCGTCAAGCAAAGAAGCTATAATGGAAATTCTCCCCATTAGAAGCCTAGGGAAGGCTGAGCGTCGTACCGCGACCAGGATTAACGTACGACCAAGGAGGGGACATTCAGAACAAAAATGAAGAAGAGACTCCTTTTACTGAAGATCGTTTTCTTAAAAGTCTTTATAACGATAATTATCTTCTGGTCCCTTTGAGGACAACATCATTTCTTTTAAGTCCCTTTTTGGGCAATTCTATATCTCTTTTGAAACCATTGGGATGTTTTATCTAAATTTCATTTATTCAATATATAAGAATATAATATATGAAATAAAATTAAAGTAACATTCCTTTTTGCAAGATCTACCATTATTATAAGATGGCAAAATCTAAACAGGGACAAGACCTAGCTCAGGTGTCATTTAAGACAGAGCCAAGATGGTATCTCCATAATTATATTCAGATCCATAATTAACGTCTCAACTTAGGGTTGATCTGCGTTATGTTAAAAAGAGAATCTTAGGGGTGAAACCTAGCCACGTGTCGTCGCAGACATGGCCAAGATGGTAGAACCTGTCAAAAAGATTCCAAATTTATGTTAACATCTGAAAGTGTGTTAACATGCTGGGCAAATTGTGATGCAGTATAAATCACACAGGCCATCTTTGAAAATTGGGATTTATTTAAAACTCCCTGTAAGTAAAACAGCCATCCATTAAGGATGAAGTGCCTACGGGTAATAAATTTGAAAATTGGGATTTATTTAAAAATTCCCTGTAAGTAAAACAACCATCCATTAAGGATGAAGTGCCTACAGGTAATAAATTTGAAAATTGGGATTTATTTAAAATTCCCTGTAAGTAAAATAATCATCCCTTGAGGATGAAGTGCCACGGGCTATAATACACTGTCCGATTGCGACATCGACAGTTGTGATCTTTTGAGATTCCCCGTCCTAAGGGGGGTGAGCTATGCTCAAAGCCCTCTAGGCGATAATCTGGTCGTCATGTCATTTTTATGACCGCTGAACGACAATTGATTCAAATTAAAGTACTAATCCTGTCGTTATGTCATTATTATGGCCGCGAAATGACAGTTGATTTAAATTAAGTGCTAATCCTGCCGTCATGTCATTATTATGACCACTGAATGACAGTTGATTAAATTAATGGCACTGATCATGTCGTCATGCCATTACTGTGACCGCTGAACGTATCATCAGTGCAATGACTATATGTCTTAACATCTTACGAAATGTTAATTGATAGGCCCACGGGCCAGAAATTTTAATAAAGACAGTCGTAACCTATGACTCCCTGTCAGAAAAAGGTAATGAACTAGGTTCAAACCTCAAGGCTTTGATTCTCTGAAATCCTAGCTTATAATTTATAAATGTCCTTGTGACTAGGCCTTGGTGCCACCTTAATATCTGTAATGTTTTATAACTAGGATAAATTGTAATGCCTCGATTCTCAGAAATCATGAATTATAAATTAAACTTGTCTTCTCGACTAGGCCATTTGTGCTATTACTAACTTATAAATTAGGATTCGTGATAAAAATCCTGAATAAAATAAATATTATTCCTTTTCTGCTAAGTGTATGTATTAAAGGAGAATCTTAAAAGGTTTGACCTAGCTTGAATGTCATTGAAGACCTTGCTAAGATGGTAAAACCTGTTTAGAAGAGATTCAGATCCTGATTAACACTTGAAAACGTGTTAACACTCCCGACAACAGTGATGCGATAAAATCACGCTTGTCATCTCTATATTAGGAACTTCCAAACCCCTTAATTAGCCTATATAACCGATAGGAATCATGGCTAATAAACGTCGAACATGATGTACACGTCTAAACATCCACCTGGGATGTATACCTACGGGCGAAGACGCATACATGAAAAAGATAGTTTTATTTCATAACTTCTTGTCAAAACAATGAGTTATGAAATTTTCCTATCCAAAGGAATCATTGATTATGTTTTAAAATTTCCCTAGTGACAAGGCGTCTGTGCCATCAAAAAGTCCTTTGGAACAAGCCTTTATGCTATATAAAGTGTCGGTATGACATAGACAATCGTGACGTATGTCCCCTGTCTAATAAATATGAAGGATTATATTCCGTTCAAACTCCAAAGATGGTTTATCTAAAAACCTAGGCCAAGCATAACCAAATAAATTTAATACTATCTATTGGTCCATATGGTTGAGTTACACCATGACTATTTAATCGCCACGTTCGACAATTAGCTGTATAATTAATCAATTAATATTACATGGTTAGTTAGCCTTCAAAGCTTCATCACGGCTGACTCCTCTGGGGCTCACAATCATCTAGTTAGTCAGAATGATGTACATTGACTAGCCTTTGTGGCAAAATAAATTATCTTCCAAAAGATGACGGTTGTAGTCTTTGACTCTCTGTCCAAAGGTGAAGAACTATGTTCGAACCTTAAGATCTCTGATCCAATAAGATTGCAGCTTATATATTAATGCCTTAAGCGCCATATTTTGTATGTCCTTTGTGACAAGGCCTTCGGGCCTATGATTATTAATGTCCGTCATGACAAGCCTTCCAACTATCTAAAGATTGTCGTCATGACAAGGACAGTTGTGACATTGTGATCCCCAGTCAAAAGGTAGTGGACTCGGTCCAAACCATAAACACAATTGATGGTCCTTTTTGACCTAGGCTAAATATAATTGACATACTTTCTAGTAGCATACTATAAGGAAGTTATAAACCTAACAGCCATTATGGTTTAGTAATACCATGACTTTATAAATCATCCATTACGATGATTCCATAATAACTTGCATCTAAGCATATGTTATTCTTGGTGTTAGTACCAAAGCTCCAGAATGGAGATTTCCGATGAAGCACACAGCAATACAGCGACTAAAAACAAGGATGCAAATATAAATATAGATGTTAATGGCACTACTCTTCAGGCCTTGATTAGCGCAGCAATTAGTGAAGTTGTGGATAAGGTCCTTGAGAACAAAAAGGAACCGAGTGTCACTCACTCAAAGATCCATGCGAAAACGCATACATCAGCTCGTAAGGAGAGCTCCGTTCACTCTTCAGATGAAAAGAGCGAACCTCAGGAGTTAGTACTCCATGATAAGCCCCGTTCAACAGAAGGCGGGTGCACCTACAAATATTTCGTCTCATGCAAACCCAGAGATTTCAATGGCGAAAAAGGAGCAATTGATGCTATGGAATGGCTTGAGGAAATGGAAACGGTTGTGGACATCAGCGATTGTGCTGATAAGGACGTAGTAAAATTTGTTTCACAATCTTTTAAGGGAGAGGCTCTTATATGGTGGAGGGCCATGATGCAGTCCACGGGGAAAATTCCCCTATACCTTATGGGATGGTCCAAGTTTGTGGACCTTATCAAAGAGAACTACTGTCCACAACACGAAGTGGAAAAGGTGGAGACAGATTTTCTGAATCTCACAATGAAAAACCTAAATTGTCAGCAATATGTTACCGACTTCAACTCCCTATCTAGACTGGTACCCTATTTAATTACCCCGGAACCAAAACGCATTGCGCGTTTCATCGGTGGTTTGGCACCAGAAATAAAAGGGAATGTTAAGGCTGCAAGGCCAATCAACTACAGATCAGCTGTAGATCTATCCTTGTCTCTCACTCTAGATGTAGTGAGACAAAAGTCGCTCATGAATGAAACTAATGACAAAAGACAAAGGGAGGAGGATAACTCTCAGAATCCTAAGAAGAGCAAACCCAAGCTCAACAATAACCAACAGGATTCCAACAAAAAGCCTACATGCAAAACCTGCAAAAGAAGACATTGGGGGCAGTGTCGATTAAACCAAAAGATAAAGCAATGTGGCATCTGTAAAAGAGCTGGCCACCAGTCCCACGAATGTAGGGACATGAAGGATGCAAACTGTTTCAGCTGTGGTGAAAAGGGGCACATCAGTACTAATTGCCCTAAGGCTGCCAAGAAAGGAGCAGCTAGGTCTGGAAAGGATAAGAAAGGAACCGCCTGGACTACCGGTTGAATACCTGAGACAGTGCACATCGATAATAGCATTAGGTACGTCCTTTACCATTTAGCATTGATAGTGACTGCCAAGTATTTTTACATTGAGGCAAGGGATAATAAATCTTTAGCAAACCATAAACTTAGCAAACTCTGGATTACGTTCATAAGGACCCCATATATTAAATATGAGGTATAATCTACCAATGGAATCTTTAATGACCTCTCTCCCATCCTGGAGATAATCCTTTCATGAGGATCTGGAATACTCTTCCCCAAAAAGAGTACGACAATATATATTATTTATTTTATTTTATTATTTTTCTCATTGTTTTTCTATCGTCTGCGAATGCCAAACTATGTTTGATAAGAGTACCATATGAGGATTGGCCTATCCTAGTGTGTCCCATAGATTGCTTCCATGCCTGATCAGTATGGAGGTTTAATGCATGGGATCCCCGAAGATATCCCAATGATCATATTGTACTAAAGTCGACTAGTAGTATTCAAAGAAGATATCCAATATAAAATGTCCTTATAAGTATCTCTACTTAGGGCATCCTTGCAATGGTAAAGGGAATGTGTCATTTATCTGACACCGACAGCGATAGATGAGCCAAAGCCTGAGAATACGGAAATCTTTGACATCTCTATGTGTCATAATTAGCTTCTTTATAAGAATTACCATGTTTACCTTCTGAGAGGCAAGAGGATGTTAGGACAAACATCCCGCTTAGGGCTGCAGTTATTGTAAGAATCTTATATCTGTTACTACCAACGAAATAGGAAGAACTAAGAGCCAAATCAGTAAGTCTTAGATAAGGTTTCGTGAAGCCAAAATTCAAAGTTCTAAGAACTCCGACTTTTAGTAAATAAGAAAGACGGTTCATCTTGCTTATGCATTGATTACCGCAACCCTATTTAGGCAATAACTAGGAATCCCCGGTTGCTGCCGGAATCGTCGATTTATTCGACTAGCTGTAAGGAACAACTATTCTTTGAGATTAGTCAAGCAGTGGTTGGAATAACCATATCGCCTTAAGATAAGCTTTTCGGTAATAGTCGTTATTTAAGTATCAATGCTGCTCCTTTGGGAGACCTTGTATAGATAAGATGTTAAACATCTATTACTAGGCAGAGAATTGGTAAGTCCAATTATCAGGATCTAAAAGTTGCCTTGGAAACAACGAATAAGATCGAGCAAATCCATAACCATCTATAAGTTGCCAGTATTCGGCAGAGAATCAAGGATTCATGGAAATAGCAAACCTCCTAAGTTCCTGTTAAGAAATAAGGTTCAACAAAAGATGTCACCCTGGAAAGGTGTGCCAATCTGTTAATTGTCAGGCTAGTAAGCTCTGAATATATGAAATCATTCGAAGTAATCGAATATATTAAGATCAAATAACTTATGAGCTAAAACCTATTTAAGGAGCTTGGTGGAGCTCGCAATGTATTACACCCTAAGGATTAAAGGATATGCTTCGCCAATAAGTCAAGAAGCACTATCACATAACGGTTGGCAGACAGACGGACAGAGTGAGCGTACCATCCAAACATTGGAAGACATGCTTCGAGCATGTGTGAGTGATTCAGGTGGCAGTTGGGATAACCACCTACCCTTGATAGAGTTCTCCTATAAAAATAGCTACCATACTAGTATTAGGGCTGCGCCTTTTGAGGCCTTATACGGTAGGAAGTGTAGATCGCCTATATGTTGGGCTGAAGTTGGAGATGTCCAACTATCAGGGCCAGAAATCAATTTCGAGATGACGGACAAGATCGTCCAGATTCGCGATCATTTGAAAGCTGCCAGGGATAGGCAGAAAAGTTATGCGGATCCAAGGCGCAAAGATTTTCACTTCGATATAGGTGATAAAGTGCTACTTAAGGTATCGCCCTGGGAGGGGGTGATGCGATTTGGTAAGAAAGGCAAGCTAAGCTCGAGGTACATAGGACCCTTCGGGATTGTCGAACGTATCGGGTCAGTTGCTTATAAGTTAAACTTGCCTGAAGAACTTGGCGCTATTCATAATGTGTTCCACATCTGTAATTTGAAGAAGTGTTTCGCTGACGAATCACTGGTCATACCGCATACAGATATACACATAGACGAGAGTTTGAAGTTCGTAGAAAAACCGTTGTCGATTGAGGATCGACAGGTGAAGAAGCTTCGAAGGAAGCATGTACCTATTGTTAAGGTCAAAGGGGGTGCCCGTAGAGGTCCCGAATACACGTGGGAAGTGGAATCCACGATGAAAGAAAAATATCCTCATTTGTTTCAGTAAATCTCGAGGTCGAGATTTCTTTTAAGGGGGTGAGGATGTAACACCTCGAAAAATTACGTCCAATAATGCATTGACACGTGTCATAGACTTTGGATATGTGAAAACATACTTTAGAGGGACTAAAGTTGACAAACAGTGAAAACTATGGAACGTAAGGGTCCAAAGTGTCAACAATGGATAAATAGACTCTACAATAACCCTACATAATGTTTATAACCTTAAACGGATGGATCATGGATCATACGAAGCGGAAATTGCACGAAAGTGAGGAATTACAAACTGCAGGGGCTAAAAGTGTCAACATGTTGAATTTATACCTTTGAGTGATCTTTAGGCAGACCTGAAGCTTTGTAATGCTAAAATATACTCACTAGAATATGTGGTAAAAATTTCATGAAGTTTCGTTATCGTATGAGAAAGTTATGGCCAAAACCGTACTTGAGGGGTTAAAAGCGTCAACGTCGAATTTCATGACTTTTCGGTTGAGCGCAAAGTTAACCAAGGACATTATCATGTTGGTAAATGTCCTAAGGTTCTTAAAAACCAAGTTTGAGGGTTTACGAGTCAAAATAAATAGCCGAAACCTCGCGTGCGAAGACAGGGACCAAAGCTGCCAAGTTTGAAAGATGTTTGGACCTGCAGAACCCCAGGCGGCCCGCCTGGGCTGCCTTAAGCGGGCCGCATGGCCTGCCCAGTAACAAAAATTCGCAAATTTTTGCACTTTGGGTCAGTTTTGTGAGTGTATAACAGCTATGAACACCTCCCATTTGCACCAATAGATGGCCATGCATGTAAGGACACCTGGGAGCCTCTCATAACACCTGAATTCCCTTTATAATTCAGATCAAAGCTTCATTTGGGGGCACTTGTGTAGTAACCAAGAACACCACAAAGTTGCAAGAACTCACAAGGCTTTCCAGGAACAATCTGATCGACAAGGAAACTTCCAAGTGTTATCTAGGCTTCATTAGGACCTTTGTAAGCATTCATATCATTCTATAATTCGTTCTAGCTTTGATTATTAGCCAAAAGTCAATCCGTTGTTCATATAGTTTGACTTTTCGATTAAACGAGTTTGGCTTTGTCATTTCTCAAATTGAAACCACTTATAAGTTGGTATTTATGTGGGAAACAAACCCTCAAAAGGGTATTCTCTGATTCCCACTCTAAGCATGCTAATTGTCGAGTCAAAGTTGTTCTTAAAAAGTCAACAGGAAATGTTTTTGCGAAATATAGTATAAATGGTAATGTATATGACATGCAATCAGTTTGATCATCAAAATAACTTTATAGTAAATGTAAGAATGTGTTTTATCATAATCAACTCGACAATCCGTAGTATAAACTCGGATCGGAACCGAAAGTCCTATAAAACGACTTCTTCATTGACTCTCGATTCGGATCCATGCATGCATGTTTGAGATCTGTATTGGAGTTTATTTTTGACCAATTTTATTTAAGTGTAACTTTCTGGAATTTTTACAACTTGAGTCTATGCTTAACCGATTCATATGCATGTTTCCGATTATGCTTAAAAGTTGACTATTTTGCCCTTTTTGATATAAATCGTGATTTTGGGAAAAGTGAAAGAGTAGAAATCTTTATTAATGATTTATAAACTTGCACCGAAAATTTGAGACCAGTTGGAGGTCCAGATTTTGAGTTATGGCCAATATCGTAAAACTATATCTTTATGTTACATAAACGGCGCATTTCGCGTATAACCTATTTGAGGCCACTTTTTGATATAAAACTTTTTACCTACTGATGTTATATAATATTTTGGGATTTTTGAAGATTTTTATTTAATTTTTGGCTGATCGTATCATAGGTCTATACGTTGATTCGGTTAGTGCCGGTTTTGACCGTTTAAGCCATAAAATGAGTTTTATAAATCCTTTTGACCCCAAACCTTTTTCTACTGATGTATTTAGTATATTTTCATATAATAACAGTAAGTATAAGATTTTGATCTCAGATTTCCAGTTTCGACATCTTTAGCCCTTGTGAAATTACTAAAATACCCCTACGGTGCATAGTTTGACTTTAAATGATAAGTTTTGTATACGGGTCATACTCTACTATTATAATATATCAAATGAAGTATAATTACTGTATAAATCAGACCCGTAACCCAGATTTCCAATTTAACTCTTTTATAATCTTTTAAATGACCAAAATGCCCTTATAAGGCATAAATTGAGTTTAAATCTATTCGGGGCATAATAGAACATAACTTACTGATATTATATCATAATTAAAGCATATTATCTCAGGAAACTTGCATATGACTCTTTTGGTTACCCGTAACGCTCTTTTAGCGTTCGGTTCGGTTTATGTAACTAGTTTGCATAAATTGACCGAAACGGGTCAAACGTTATCATTTTTGTCTCAAAATCCAGAATGTGTTTAGTATACCCATATTATACAAGTATTCAAACTTGTCGGGTCTAAATCACATTCTATCCGGTCTTTCGCTTAATCGTGCGCTTGTACCGTATCGTCCTTAAAACTAACCGGTCTAAGTTTAGGCTTAATTAAAGACCTCTTAGTATTCTAATTGGTTATTTATACCATCGTTCCAGACTAGAGCCTTCCGGTAAATTGTACCTACGCTTACTTAAGTGAATACGGCTGAGTTATTATAATTCTTGCTATTTAAGACAGGAGCTAGCTCAGGTAAATACTCTTAACTTATTTTCCCTATTACGGGCTTGGGATACGGTAATATAAATACCGCATGGTCAGGTATGGGATTCGAAGACCAATGAGTCGGGAAATCCAAATAACCTGTTTTAATTCGTATTGCTTGACTGAAACATTGGGGGTTAATGCGACCGTGTCCTGGATATCCTTGACTCATTAAATGCAATGGCCACGACCTAAGCACGGGGTGTAGGCGTACACCTGACAGATGCTTTATGCTTATTAATCAATTATACCCAATAAGGGATTCCCAATAAGGGATTCCCAATAAGGGAATAGTGGTGTGTCGGTTAATCTTGAACCGGCATAGGACCGGGCCCCGTATGTAGAGCAAGTTATGTAAAACTGATAACATGAGATATAGTTTGTCCCAAGTATAAATGATTAATCTTGCCTTGTGCATTTAATCAAGTGTCAAAATAGTTTTGTGCCTTGTGCGCCTAAACCAATTTTCATAAACTCTTTTCAAATGAGTCAGTTGAGTGTATTTACCAGTGAAAACTGACGTATTTTCCAAAGTCTAAGTGACAGGTACAAGTACGTAATAGGCTGGAAGCTGCTCAGGGCGTTAATAAGGAATCTTGCAAGTTCTAGGCGCCTAAAGTCTGTTGAACAACATTTAAGTTTTAAGATCCGCCTGTGGATCCTCTACTTTCCGTTGTAATACTTGATATTACTTTATATTCGGATTGTAATATATTTATCTTTTGCTTCCGCTGTGCATTTATAAGTTGTGTTGTTTGACTATGATGTTATCAACTACGTCACGGTACTCCCCACCGGGCCCACCGGTGACACGTGGAAATTCGGGGTGTGACAGGGATCCTCAGCGATACCGGTATTCTGATTAAGGATCCAGGATCCTCAAAGGATATATGATTCTACATTTGGTAACACATTACTTTCATTTTCATTTTCATTCATTTTATACTTATTACTTATCATAAGTTAAAGATGTTAATCAGTTAACATCTATTTTCACAAATTTTAAGCTTTTGCAAAGTTGTTATCATTTTACAGAAGATCAAAGTGGTTGGCCAACTCTCCAAAGTTTTGGGCTTGTCCCCAGTTTGGGCATGTCCCCAGTTTCACCAGTAGCGCACGATGATCCTGGTGCAGTTCAAGGCAGTGCGACCAGTACTCGTTTTAGGGGCTGACAATTTCATTGTACTGGCTGTACCCAGGATCCTACGTATAATGGTAGACGTACCATACATCCGTTCCTAAGGTTTCTAACGTTTTCACGTTAGCTAAGGTTTCGGCATTTTCATGTCGCTCAAGTTTGGATAGTCGCCAGTGAGGGCCATACTCTAGTTTACACAAGTTATATGGGCTTGACCCCAGTTTACATCCGTTTATATGGGCTTGACCCCAGTTTACATCCGTTTATTTGGGCTTGTCCCCAGTTTATTTGGGCTTGTCCCCAGTTTGTTAGGCTTGTCCCCAGTTACTAACTCTTATCTTATATTGGCTTAGTCCCAAGTTGTATCCTATTTCAGGTTTTTGGAGACAAACAACCAAGGATCCTTGATCCTTGCCTTCCATTAAGGTTTGTCTTATGGTTATCCTGTTTATAATGATAAAGGTTAGGATCCTAACTTGGATTCTCAGGTATGATCCTTAACTATTTTGATTTTATTCATTATTCATTTGAATAACCCTTATACTTTGACAACTGAACTTATGATCCTTAAAATATACTACTTTTTGGAACTTTTCGACTATAGGATATTTGATCCTGGATCATATCCTAAAATTTTTAAACTTAATTTGTTTAACTTTTCCTATTCAGACAAATGTATATCACAACAATTGAAAACTAAAGGATACATACATAAGGATAGCAACACGGGAGATAGCCAAAAAGTTAAAGTTATTTTATTCACAAAACATTAAACCTTTTAAGGTTGTCAAAATTGCCAACCCACGTTTCTACCAGCAAATCGTGGCCCGTCCACATGGGTTGGCAAAGGGTGTCCATTGTTTACGGGTCTTTGTAGTGCAGAAAATAAAAGGCGGAAGGATAACGAGTGGCTTCATTCCCCAAACAGAGGATCCATCCACCACCCATTATCCTGCCTATTGTTCAAGGATCCATAATCCTTCACCCTAGAAACTACTGTCTAAAGTTATACAAGTTCTGACAATAAGGATCCTTGATCCTAGAAGCTTTACTTTTCATAGTTTGCTTATTCAGTAATAATTTATGAGGATATAGAATCCTAACTTGGATTCTCTTGTATTTTATATTCTAACTTTTTCTAAGCTGTAATTTGTCTCTTATCCTTTTTGGTTAAGGATCATTGATCCACATTTGTTCGAACACTTCAAGTTTTCTGTTAAAAGTTTAACATTATCATCAGATTTCCAATAACTTTCCAGTTGTTTGGCGATGATATCTTTGAAAATAGAAAGCATACATGAAAAATGAAGATGAAAGAAACAACAACAGTTGTAGCTAAAAATGTTTAATGTTATTACCCAATCATTATGTATCAAATCATCTGGCCTGGATTTCACCAGCAAAACCGTGGACCATCCACCCAGGCCGGATAAGGCTATCTAACAGTTAAAGTGTCTATGCAGAAATTAAAGTGCAGGAAGGTTAATAGCAAACTGTGTAGAAGGATTCATTCTCCACGAACGGAAGGATCTTCTGATCTGTAAAGGCACTTGAGGAGTTATCTCTAACTCTATATTCTGCAATGATGATTATAGCAGGTCTTATCAGTGACGACAGGCAGTGTAACAACTAGTTATCAGCAGCAACGGCTAGTCCGCTTCTGACGGAAATATGACAGCTGTGAATCCTTATCACAAGTGCCATATTGGGGGCAATTGTTAGGGTATGGATTTTGTGCTAAGGATCATCTATCCTGAGACTAGGCATGGATCACGGGTCCTTAATGGCTGATACAGAGAGTCTGAGGATCCAGAGTCTGAGGATCACGAGTCTGAGGATCACGAGTCTGAGGATCACGAGTCTGAGGATCACGAGTCTGAGGATCTAGGATCCTTAACAGAGTTTATGTTTTGCACGTTTTTAATGTGTAAATGCAGATAATGGACGTAGTGGACCACTCCTTTGCTGGAATCTCGTGGAATATGCTTTTAGGCACGTGCATAATGAAGAAATAACCGTAGTGCTGGTCATGGGTGACTTCCACCTTTTTCGGGAAGTTAGTT
Source organism: Helianthus annuus (assembly GCF_002127325.2). NCBI lineage: Eukaryota > Viridiplantae > Streptophyta > Magnoliopsida > Asterales > Asteraceae > Helianthus > Helianthus annuus. The sequence continues at coordinate 60,331,038 of NC_035445.2, forward strand.
AGGTGGTTTTTTCTTATCTTTTTAAGGGGAAAACAACTCATTTGAGGCACAACTCGTGCACACCACACAAAACACGAATTCTCTGCAAACACTTAGGAAAAACACACACTTTCACTAGCAATTCAATGTATTGAGCTTGTTTTCTTCCGAAGTTGTACAAGAATCACTATTGTTTTTGCAATACATTTGGTGATCGGTAGTTTCCATCACCCGAGGTTTTTTATGCCGGAGATCTTCTAAAGATCAAGGGTTTTTTCCTCGTATAAATCTCAGTGTTCATCGTTGATTTCATATACTTGTTGTTCATACAATTAATTCAAGCATCATACCCCGTAACAGAGAGTTTGGTTGCATTATCCTTATGTGATTTTTGACCAAAACAAGTTTTATTATTAATTACTGCGTAGGAAAAGCGTAGCAACTTGCTACGCATTTGTTACAGAGAATTTATTACTATATTTAAATATTTAAATTTGTACCGAATTGTTTTTGGGACCCGCTGTTAGGGCTGGATTTTTATAATACATGATCCTTACATGTGATCCTAACCAGTGATCCTTGTTTCTTTGGCAGATAGTGATCCTCAGCAGAGTTCCAGGATCAGGATCACGGACTATCATAGGATCCTCATGATAACAGTTGCTTTCATTGAACTTAATGTCATTTTGCAGGAATGTCTAGCAGGATCCGCTCTTAGCATCACAATCAAGGGACGCGTCTTTACAACTTTGGCATATGCTTAATCAGAGATGAACGTTGTGAAGGATATGGAAACTTGGCATGATTTAAGGGCGATAATTTAGGCTAGATTTACTTTTATTTCTAAAGGGGTAATGAGCCGATTATTAGTTTGTTTACCTAAAATAGGCCACTCACACTTGTATATATAACACTCTTCCCCATTCGGAAGACACACAACACAATTCTCACACGCTTAGACACTCGAAACTATAGTGATCCTTGTACTCAGCTCATTATCATCCGAAGTTGTAACCATTTTTCTTATATTGAAGTTTGGTGATCGGTAGTTGCCATCACCCGAGGTTTTTTATGCCGGAGATCATACATTGATCAAGGGCTTTTTACTCGTATAAACCCTTGTGTCACTTGCATATTTCTTACTAAAGTGATCCTTTACTTTTTCTACAAACCAAGCATCATTCCCCATTTACTTAGAGTTTGGTTGCATTATCCTTGTGTGATTTTTGACAAAACAGTTTGGCGCCCACCGTGGGGCAATTGGTGCTTCATTCATAAGAAAACTTTCTGTTCGAAATCATTTCAAAGAGTTACATGGCTTTATCATTGAAGAATACATCCACAGTGGTGTCGGCAGTCAATTCATCTACTGGCAATCCACCTTTGCCTCCACCACCAGCTGGATCTCAGAAAAATGCTGAGAAGAGACCAACTTCTATCTCCTCTAAACCATCATCTTCTGCTCTAACTTCTTCTGTTCCCAGTACTAGTGATATATTTACTTTGATTTTGCAGATGAGGGATCGTATGCAGCAGCAGGATGAAACTAATGACAGGATCCTCAGAGAAATCGGAGATCTCAAAAGGCAAAAGAAAACGGCAGAGGATCATTCCCCACTAATGCCCAAATCTTTGAATTTTGATACTCCAATGATTACTTCTCAGCCATCAGAGGTCCCAGACATTCAATATATGGGTGGATCAAGAGGAGTGCATTTCAGCCCAGCAACAATGACTCAGGCATCAGGATCATATTTCCAACCGGCGGGATCCTACACCCAGCATTTGGGATCTTTCATGAGCTTAGGATCCTCCTTTGTTCCAGGATCATCCCAGGTTCAAGGATCCTCCTTCGTCCCAGGATCATCCCAGATTCAAGAATCCCTACAGATACCAGGATCCTTGAAGAATTTGCAAACAGGAAGCCTAGATGTCCATCAAGGAGATTTTATTCCAATGCAGACCATTGCTTCCACTGGTCCATCCATTATCCCAGAATCCCAGCAATATGGATTCACACCCAATGTTCCTAACCTGAACCCGATGGAAGGTAACACCCTAAATAATTATCTTACCACTAACCATGGATTCGTGCAGGATACAGGTATCAATCATGCTATGGCCAGGGAGTTACAGAAGCTGAAGGATATGATCTCAAGTGTTCCAGGGGTAGTCAAGCCTATCCCGGAGATTGCAGATGGAAGCCATAAGGTATCTCGTTTTGCACCACCAATTTGTGATGCAGAGGTACCCAAAAGATTCCATATCCCTACTATGAAGCTGTATGATGGTACAACGGATCCTGAGGAGCACATAGCACAATACAGGGAGAGGATGGAGATCAATCCAATCCCAAAAAAGTTAAAGGAAGCATGCCTATGTAAAGGATTTGGATCCACCCTTACTGGACCAGCTCTTAAATGGCTGCTAAGTCTTCCCCCTTACTCTATCACTTCATTTGCTAATTTAGTTAATTTATTCAATAACCAATTCTCTTGTAGTAGAAAATTTGAAAGATTAACTAGTGATTTATATAGGGTAACTCAAAGTCATAATGAATCATTAAGGGATTATATAACTAAATTCAGTAAAGAATCCTTGGACATTCCCAACTTAGATATGGCCACGGCTGTTGAGGCCTTCAAAATGGGACTGCTTAAGGATTCATTGTTCTATGATGATCTTGTTATGACACCATGCAGGAACCTAGATGAAGTAAGAACTCGGGTACTCAGGTTCATCCGGCTAGAGGATGACAAGAGGATCCAGGAGAGGCAAGTAGGATCCTCAAAACAGGAAAAACAAGGATCATCTTTCAAGAACAATAAGTTCAAATCCTACCATAGAAAAGACAACCAGAACGTGCATGCTGTTGACCAGGAAGAGGATGATGAGGATTATCCTCCGATTTCTGAATATTGTTTTTCTGTTGACAATCATGAACTAATCCTTGCAATGCAGAATCTAGGAGAAAAAGCAAGATGGCCCAGAAAGAATGACAAACCATCCGGGACTAAAGACAAGTCAAAGTGGTGTGCATACCATGAGGATTTCGGGCATCTAACTAAAGAATGCATAGCATTAAGAAAAGAAATTGGATATCTGTTAAGCAAGGGGCCTCTAAAAGAATTGTTGGGAAGAAAAAAGCAAAGGACTCAGGATCCTGAAAGGATCCCTGAAAAGGCTCCAGCCCCTCCGGCGAATGCACAAGTGATCAACTTTATTTCCGGAGGATCAGACATTTGTGGTACATCCTTCTCGGCAGCCAAAAGGCATGCAAAGGAAGCAAAAATGGATAATGGAGAAAGACCTATTCGAACATCAAGTGTCTCGGAAGGAAAGACGATAACGTTTGATGAGGATGATCGCATTAACATCCAGGATCCTCATCATGATAGTTTAGTTATTACTCTCTTTATTTCTAACTATTTTGTCCGCAGGATCCTTATCGACGGAGGAAGCTCAGTAAACATTATCCAGCTTGATGTTCTAAAGAAAATGGGTATCCCAGAATCAGACATCACACCAAGATCCTCCGTGCTTGTGGGATTCAGTGGAGAAACGAAGAAAACTCTGGGGGACATCAAACTCCCAATCTACGTGGAAGGATTACATAATTATCAAAAATTTTGTGTTATTGACTGTTTATCTTGCTGCAATGTTATCCTTGGCAGGCCTTGGATACATGATATGAAAGCAGTCCCTTCCACCTACCATCAATGTGTGAAACTCCCTAGCCCATGGGGGATAATCAAGATCGACAGTGATCAGCAGGAGGCTAAGGATTGTTATACCTCATCCATGAAGCCAACCTCGAAGCCAAGGGAACAATAGCAATTACAGATTCCTCCAAGGAATGTCTTGGAGGCAAGAGAACAAGATGTGGACGAAATCCTCTTGGATCCTAGTGATCCTGAATCAAAAATCTATATCGGATCAGGGATCCTTGGCAAGATGAAAGAAGACATAATATCCTTCCTCAAAAGAAGAAAATCTACCTTTGCATGGAAACATGAAGATATGACAGGTATATCTAAGGATATTATCACTCATAAACTTGGCATTGACAGGTCTATCAAACCAATCCATCAAAAAAGGAGGAAGTTTGCACCAGAAAGGAATGCCATTATCCAAGAAGAAGTAGAGAGACTACTTCGAGCAGGTATGATCAGAGAGGTAAAATATCCAAAATGGTTAGCCAATGTGGTTGTTGTCCAAAAGAAAAACGGAAAGTGGAGGGTATGTGTCGATTTCACTGATCTGAATAAGGCATGTCCCAAGGATCCTTTCCCACTACCCCACATTGACTCCATGGTGGATGCAACGGCGGGGCATGAACTGTTGACCTTTATGGATGCATCATCTGGATTCCAACAAATTCAGATGGAACCATCTGACCAAGAGGATACAGCCTTTATGACCCCAACCGGTTTATATTGTTATATTGCCATGCCTTTTGGACTAAGAAATGCAGGTGCAACATATCAAAGACTGGTGAATATGATGTTCAAAGATCAAATAGGACAAACTATGGAAGTATACATAGATGATATGGTAGTCAAGTCAAAGAAGGCTGAGGATCACCTTAGGGACTTGGAGGAAGCATTTGATATCCTTGATAATTATAACATGAAGCTTAATCCTTCAAAATGCCACTTTGGTGTTAAAGCAGGTAAATTTCTAGGATATATGGTAACTCAGAGGGGCATCGAAGCAAGCCCGGAGCAAATTAAAGCACTAGTGAATATCAAGTCCCCTGCCAATGCTAAGGATGTGCAAAGGCTAACAGGCTGGATAGTAGCTCTAAACAGGTTCATATCAAAATCCTCAGAAAGATGTAAAGAATTTTATGATATCCTAAGGAAAAACAAAAAATTTGAATGGACTGAAAAGCATGAGAATGCTTTACAAGCCCTTAAAGAATATATGTCCTCAGCACCAGCATTAATGAAACCCGGAAAAGGAGATGTGTTATCCTTGTATCTGGCGGTATCCTCAACCGCTGTAAGTGCAGTCCTTGTTAAGGATCACGAAGGTACACAACATCCTATCTACTATGTAAGTAAGAGTTTACTTGATGCCGAATCCAGGTACTCACACCTTGAAAAACTTATTCTTGCATTAATTATGGCATCAACTAAGTTAAGACATTATTTTGAAACCCACACTATTGTTGTTAGAACTAATTTTCCAATCAAGAATGCCCTCAGGAAACCAGAGATGTCCGGAAGAATGGCTAAGTGGGCAGTAAAGCTTAGTGCCCATGATATAAGATATGAGCCTAGAACAGCCATTAAATCCCAAGCACTAGCTGACTTTGTGGCTGATTTCAGTAGTGATCTACAAAAGGAAGCAAAATTGGAAGTCCAGCAGCTGGATGAGACCAAGGATCCTTGGGTACTACACACTGATGGATCCTCAAATGTCAAGGGCACAGGGCTCGGGATACTACTAAAATCGCCACATGGGGACATAATACCCCACTCCATAGCCTGTGAGTTCCAAGCAACTAACAATGAGGCTGAATATGAAGCCTTAATTGCTGGCTTGCAAATTGCTAAGGATATGGGGGTGAAATATCTTAAAGTATATGTAGACTCATTATTGATCACCAATCACTTTAATGGATCCTATGCTGTTAAAGGTGAAAAACTAACCAAATATTTAGAGATAGTCAAAGAATTGGCACTCTCTTTTGTCTCTTTCAGCTTAACACAGGTACCAAGGGAGGAAAACACAGAAGCTGATGCATTGGCCAACCTAGGATCATCCTTGAAGATTCCAGAAGATATAAGTATCCCCATCATCCATATCCTGGCTCCTGCTATTGAAAATCAGGTGGCCATGGAAATAGAAGAGGATACTGCAGTGATCCCTAGTGAAGAAGCTCAATCTTGTTCAGGATCATGGATCTCACCAATTATGAGATACTTGCAACACGGGGAGATTCCTATGGGAGAAAATCCTAAAGCTTTCAGGATTAAGGTATCTCAATTCACAATCTTAAATAATATGCTATATAAACGATCTCTTGCAGGACCATATTTAAGATGTATCGAGGATCCTGAAATTCAAGAAGTATTGAGAGACTTCCATGAAGGAGATTGTGGAAACCACACTGGGGGCAGGGCATTGTTCTCAAGGATCCTTAGAACAGGATACTACTGGCCAACTATGAAAAGGGATGCTGTAGAATATGCTAAGAAATGTGATCCTTGTCAAAGACACAGCAATATCCTTCATCAGCCAGCTGAATTTTTGCATCCAATACCATCCTCTTGGCCAATCATGAGACGGGGGATGGATATAGTTGGCAAGTTCCCTAAAGCACCTGGTGGAAAAGTATTTATGCTTGCCATGACCGACTACTTCTCCAAGTGGATAGAAGCTGAAGCTTTTGCTCAAGTCAGAGAAAAGGAAGTTATATCCTTTATTAAGAGAAACATTATAACCAGATTTGGCATTCCCTCTGAAATTACATGTGATAATGGTTCCCAATTCATTGGGAGAAGAACCACTAACTTTTGTGACAGTTGGGGAATTAAGATGATAACGTCAACACCAGTCCATCCACAAGCCAATGGTCAAGCAGAATCATCCAACAAGATCATCATCAACAACCTGAAGAAGAAATTAGGATCCAAGAAGGGGAAATGGGCAGAGGAATTGCCTTATGTGCTGTGGGCTGATAGGACAACTCCCAAGAATGCCACTGGTCAAACACCCTTCTCTTTAGTATTTGGGGCAGAAGCAGTGATCCCAACAAAAATGGTGATTCCAACTGCTAGAACAAGTACTCATGATCCTGAAGAAAATGCTGCAAACCTAGCTCAAGACTTGGATACTATTGAGGAAATCAGGGATATGGCTAGGATGAGGATGGCAAGCTACCAACAAAGAATGGCTGGTGCCTACAACAAAAATGTCAGGATAAGGAAGTTCCAAGTCGGGGATATGGTGTTGAGAAAAGCATTCCAAAACACCATCAATCCTGCTGACAGAAAATTGGCACCAAAATGGGAAGGCCCTTACTTGATTGAAGCCGAAGCAGGAAAGGGGGCATACAGATTGCTAACCATGGAAGGAAATTTGTTACCAAGAGCCTGGAATGCTATTCACTTAAAGAAGCATTTCATGCGAACAGGATCCTCCAAGCATATGATCCTTACATTGGAAGCATCCTCGAAGGATCCCGGCGATATCAGTGATCCTTACTCTGGTAAAGTCCTTATCTCAAAATTTTTCCGTTTCCTTATTTTTACCTAAGGATAAGGATCATGCATCCTTCATCCTCTTCTCACGAGAATTTGAGTTATGATAGCCCAGGTATCCTCAGCATATCGTTAAAGATCTTCAAAAGCACCTCAGATCCTTGGGTCCAACCCCAGTTATCCTTGGGCTTGTCCCCAGTTTTCGCCAGTAGCGCACGATGATCCTGGTATAGTTCACGTCTTTGGGACCAGTACCCACTTTCGGGGATGACAACCTCATCGTACTGGCTATATTCGGGATCCTACGTATAATGGTAGACGTACCATACATCCGTTCCTAAGGTTTCTAACGTTTTCACGTTAGCTAAGGTTTTGACATTTTCATGTCACCAAGTTTGGATAGTCGCCAGTAAGGGCCATACTCCAGTTTACATACGATCCTTGGGCTTGTCCCCAGTTATCCTTTGGGCTTGTCCCCAGTGATCCTTTGGGCTTGTCCCCAGATATCCTTTGGGCATGTCCCCAGCTATTAATTCATCTTTTATATTGGCTTAGTCCCAAGTTATGTTCCATTTTCCAGGTTTTCGAAGTTAAACAAATAAGGATCCTTAATCCTTATTATCCGTTAAAATTTCACTTATGGTTATCTTGATTAAAGGTTAGGATCCTAACTTGGATTCTCAGGTATGATCCTTGACTATTTTGATTATACTTGTTATTTTGAATAACCCTTACACTTTGACAACTAAACCTATGATCCTCGATCATAAACTATTTTTGAAAATTTTCAATGATAGGATATTTGATCTAGGATCATATCCTAAATTTCTTAAACATGATTTGCTCAGCTTTTGTCACTTTGACAAATATGTTTCTAAAATAATTGGACAACAAGAGGATAAATAAAGGATAACAACACGAGATAAGCCAAAAAAGATTAGAGTTATTTTATTAACAAAGGATTTTAAACCCTTTAAAGTTGTCAAAATTGCCAACCCACGTTTCTACCAGCAAAACATGGCCTGTCCACATGGGTTGGCAAAGGGTGTCCATTGTCTATGCGGTCATAGCAGGTGCAGGTAATTAAAAGCGGCAGGATCACAAAGGCTTCATCCCCCAAACAGAGGATCCCTCCACCATTTGCGATCCTACCTATTGTTCAAAAGATCCATGATCCTTAATCCTAGAAACTATTGTTTAAGTACAGACCATCATTGTTTGAAAACATCACAACCACAAAAACCACTACCAAATTTTAAAAATTGGGCTCCGGCCTAGTCTCGAAATATCCATCATCGCCCAATCCTGCAGCTCAAACCATTGCTGCTCCGTCTCCACCCTGATCCTTGCCAGCCTCACCACCTTCCAGCATTGGGATCTCCTCAGCTTCGTCCTCATCCTCCAGCTCTGCCAATCTTGCCTTCCAACCCTCCACGTCCCATGAGCTTTTATCAAAGGCAGGATCCTGAGCCTCCGCAGCCATCTGCAGTTGTATCTTATACATAGCTATTGCGGCAGAGACCTTGGCATCCTGGGTGATCTCCTGCTTCTCACCATCCATGTTGACCAGCATTTGAGCAGCTTCATCCTTTGTAGCCCGGAGTTCCTTCTCAAGATCAGCTATCTTGAGATCCTTCAACACGCCCATTTGTTGGAGGTCGGCGATTTGGCGATCCTGATCCTCTACGTGGCCAAGGTAGGTTTCTATTTCAGCAAGTTTCTGCAGAAAGGGAAAAAGGTAAGTTCAGGACCAGGTGATCCTCAAAGAAGCAGGATATACAGGTAGGATATTCAAGCAGGATATTCAAGTAGGATAACCAACAGGGGCAATGATCCTTACTTCATTAACATAATCAAGAAACTGCTGGCGGAGCAGGGGAAATCCTTGAAGATCCTCAGAAGCCTTCCTCTTCTTTCCCTTACCCCTAATAGGAGCTTTAGGGGCTGAAGCAGAGGGACTAGCAGCAGGGGTCTTCTTCCTTGTAGACTTGACATTGGCAAGCTCGTCAATACCAAACTTGGAGGCAGACTTGACAGATTTCCCAGCACCTACACAATCAAAATTAGATAAGTACTTTAACTAATTTAAAAATCCTACATAGAACTACTTTTTAATGAGGATACTTACTTGACATTGTGGCAGATGCGGAGGATACTTCCTGTGAATCTTGAATGGCAACTTGAAAACTTCTGGTCTCAGGATCAAGCTTTTTGAAGGCTAGAACTCTCTCTCTTGCAGCAGGAGTCAACTTGAGATGAGCAACGGATATAGCTGCACAAAAGGCAAAGAAGACATTAGTAATCATCATCATAAGGAACAAGTCTGATGGTGATCCTTCTAGGATCCTCTATCCTACCATGAGTAGCCCACTCCTTGGGCAGATCCTCCCCATTAGAAATGGTATCCCTCCTAACAAAGAAGAATCATCGCTTCCAGTTCGTATCATTTTTGGTAACCTTAAGAACAGGGTGGTCCTCCCCAGCTTTCCGTTTCAACAAATATCGACAGGATCCAAACGTTGTGAGATCATACATCTCAGCCAGCTCCGCCATTCCCAAATCAATCCCTTCTTGCTCAATGATCCTTTCCAGGGTATACAAAACCCTCCAGATCATCGGCATGGCTTGAATATAAGACATGCCGGTCAGGGAAAAGAAAGATTGGGTGAAAGCTGGAAAGGGATACGAATATCCTATGGTGAATGGAGTTGCAGGAAAAGCTACCCATGTGTCAGAAACAAAATCACTTAAAGCAGTGGGAGTGAAAGACTTGAAGATAGCATCCGCCGGAAAACAGTGACGGATCCTATCGATGTGAGCATCGGTGAAGCAGCACCTCTCGGTGGGAGAGTCTTTAATGATCCCTTGACCTTTCAAAGGGCTATTCTTCTTGTGATCCTTGTGAGGAGAATTCTGGAGCAACATATTCGCGGTGGAATGAAAAGAGAAGGAAAGAAGAGAGGAAGAATACCTGATCGATCTTTTGGACGAGATTATAAAGGGAGTAGCTCTTGAATTTAAATGCAAATTGATCCTAACTCTATCTCCTATTTATAATGATGATCTGCAGGATTGTCACGTCTATGACGTAAGGGTTGCAACGGCTAGTCCAAGTTTAACGGCTAGTTATCCGAGTCGTTCGTTGCAGATAAGATCAAAGCAAAATATAACTCATTTATTTACAAAATCACTCCTTATATTTTGGGGGCAATTGTTAGGGCTGGATTTTTATAATACATGATCCTTACATGTGATCCTAACCAGTGATCCTTGTTTCTTTGGCAGATAGTGATCCTCAGCAGAGTTCCAGGATCAGGATCACGGACTATCATAGGATCCTCATGATAACAGTTGCTTTCATTGAACTTAATGTCATTTTGCAGGAATGTCTAGCAGGATCCGCTCTTAGCATCACAATCAAGGGACGCGTCTTTACAACTTTGGCATATGCTTAATCAGAGATGAACGTTGTGAAGGATATGGAAACTTGGCATGATTTAAGGGCGATAATTTAGGCTAGATTTACTTTTATTTCTAAAGGGGTAATGAGCTGATTATTAGTTTGTTTACCTAAAATAGGCCACTCACACTTGTATATATAACACTCTTCCCCATTCGGAAGACACACAACACAATTCTCACACGCTTAGACACTCGAAACTATAGTGATCCTTGTACTCAGCTCATTATCATCTGAAGTTGTAACCATTTTTCTTATATTGAAGTTTGGTGATCGGTAGTTGCCATCACCCGAGGTTTTTTATGCCGGAGATCATACATTGATCAAGGGCTTTTTCCTCGTATAAATCCTTGTGTCACTTGCATATTTCTTACTAAAGTGATCCTTTACTTTTTCTACAAACCAAGCATCATTCCCCATTTACTTAGAGTTTGGTTGCATTATCCTTGTGTGATTTTTGACCAAAACACCCGCTATTTGGCGTTTTCAATGCAGGTACTTTCAGTTCGGTATGTGTTTTGGTCAAAAATCACACAAGGATAATGCAACCAAACTCTATGTAAACGGGGAATGATGCTTGGTATGATGAACAAAGATAAGGATCACTTAAATGAAAATTGCACAAGTGACACAAGGATTTATACGAGGAAAAAGCCCTTGATCAATGAATGATCTCCGGCATAAAAAACCTCGGGTGATGGAAACTACCGATCACCAAACTTCAATATAATAAACAATGTTTACAACTTTGGATGGTAACGAGCTAGGTACAAGGATCACTATAGTATCGTATGCTAAAGCGTGTGAGAAATGTGTTGTGTCTTCCGAATGCTCAAGAGTGCTATTTATATAAGTGTGTGTGTGGTTGAATTTAGGTAAGTCACCTAACTATTAGCTCGTTACCCCTTTAGAAATAGAAGTAAATTTAGCCTAACTAATTGCCCGTAATTTGTGCTAAGTTTCCATATTCTCCACAACGTCTATTTCCGGCTATGCATGTGCGAAATCATCGTGAAAGATTCCTTGATAACGTTGCTAAGACGAGGTCCAACTCGTAATTCCTGCAAAACAACATTAAATTCAAAGAGAGCAATCGTTAGTATGAGGATCCTTAGGATGATCCATGATCCTGATCCTGAAGCTCTTCTGAGGATCACTATCTGCCAAAGAAACAAGGATCACTTGTTAGGATATCATGTAAGGATCATAGGTCATTAAAATCCTACCCTAACAATTGCCCCCAAAATATAAGGAGTAATTATGTAATATTAATGAGTTATATTTTGCCGGTCTTATCTATAACTAACTCAACGGATATATAGCCGTTAAGAATGAACTATCCGTTGTGATCTGACGTCATGGAGGTGACAGCCCTGCACAAATCATGACTATAAATAGAGATAGGGATAGGATCGTTTGCATTTAAATTCAAGAACTCTTCCCTTTATAATCGCGACCAGAGGATTGAACAGGTATTCCCCTTTATCTTCTCTCTTCTCTTGCTCTGTTTTCTTTATCTTTCCACCATTCTGTCAAAAGATGCTGCTCCGGAACTCTCCCAGCAAGGATCCTAAGAATAATAGCCCCTTGAAGGGTCAAGGGATCATCAAGGATTCCCCCTCCGAGAGGTGTTGTTTTACCGACCCTTAAACCGATAAAATCCGTCATTGCTTTCTGGCGAACACCCTTTTTAAGTCTTTTAGCCCTACTGCTTTGAGTGATTACATCTCCGAGACTTAGGTAGCTTTCCCGGTCACTCCTTTCATGATAGGATACTCGTATCCTTTCCCTCAGTTCACCGAATCCTTTTTCTCCCTTACCGGCATCTGCTATATCCAGGCTATGCCGATGGTCTGGAGGGTGTTATACACCCTTGAAAGGATCATCGAACAAGAAGGGATTGACCTCGGCATGGCGGAGTTGGCTGAGATGTATGATCTCACAACTTTTGGATCCCACCGATACTTGTTCAAACGAAAAGCTGGAGAAGAGCACCCTGTTCTCAAAGTTACCAAAAATGACATGAACTGGAAGCGGCGATTCTTTTTTGTAAGGAGAGATACCATCCCTGATGGGAAGGATTTGCCCAAGAAGTGGGCTACCCATGGTAGGATAGAGGATCCTGGAAGGATCACCATAGAACTTATTCCTTAGTATAAGGATCACTGACATTCTCTTGTTTATTGTGCAGCTATATCCGTTTCTCATCTTAGGTTGACTCCTGCTGCAAAGGAGAGACTCTTGGCCTTTAAGAAGCTTGATCCTGAAATAAGGACTTTCCAGGTTACCACGCAGGATTCTCAGGAAGTATCCTCTGCCTCTGCCACAATGTCAAGTAAGTATCCTTATTTAAAAAGTAATTCTATGCGGGAATTCGAATTAAGTTAGAGTACTTATCTTATTTTGGTTGTGTAGGTGCTGGGAAATCCTCTAAGTCTGCTTCGAAGTTCGGCATCGATGATCTTACTAATGTCAAATCCTCAAGGAAGAAGACTCCTGCTAGCCCAAGTGCTTCCGTCCCCAAGGCGCCTGTCAGAGGAAAAGGAGGCAAGAAAAGAAAGGCCTCTGAAGCCGAGGATCTTCAAGGTTTGCCCCTGCTCCGCCAACAGTTTCTAGACTACTTTAACGAGGTAAGGATCACTGATGTTCTGTTTGCGTATCCTGACAGTTTTGAGGATTGATTGTCTCTGATGCCTTGTCTTCCTTGCAGAAATTTGCTGAGATAGAGACGTATGTTGGCCACGTCGAGGATCAGGACCGCCAGATTGCTGACCTCCAACAAGTTGCCGTGTTGAAGGATCTCAAGATAGCTGATCTTGAGAAGGAGCTCCGAGCCACCAAGGATGATGCTGCCAAGATGCTGATCAATTTTGACTATGAGAAGCGTGAGATCACCCAAGATGCCAAGGTCTCTGCTGCAATAGCTATGTACAAGATCCAGCTGCAAATGGCTATGGAGGCTCAGGATCCTACCTTCGACAGGAGCTCATGGGACGTGGAGGGCTGGAAGGCGAGGCTGGCAGAGCTGGAGGATGATGAAGAGGCTGAGGAGATCCCGATGCTTGAGGGTGGAGGCGCTGGCAAGGATCATGGTGGTGAGGCAAGTGGAGCCGGTGGTGATGGTGCAGCGAAGGATTGAGCTGCAGGATTGGGCAATGATGGAAATTTTGAGACTTAGCCGAAGCCCAATTTTTTTGTTTGGTGGTTGTTTTTTTTTTTTTTTTGTGGTTGTGATGTTTTAAAACAATTATGGTCTGTATTTGAACAATAGATTTAGGGTTGAGGATCTAGGATCCTGTGAACAATAGGTAGGATTACAAATGGTGGAGGGATCCTCTGTTTGGGGGATGAAGCCATTGTGATCCTGCCGCCTTTAATTTCCTGCACTTGCTATAACCGCATAAACAATGGACACCCTTTGCCAACCCATGTGGACGGGCCACGTTTTGCTGGTAGAAATGTGGGTTGGCAATTTTGACAACTTAAAAAGGGGTTAAATATTTAATGAATAAAACTTTTAACTTTTGGCTTATCCTGTGATGTTATCCTTGTATATCTTTTAAACTTTCAATTGTTTTGATTTATACTTGTCTGAGTAAGAAAAGTTAAGCAAATTATGTTTAAGAAATTTAGGATATGATCCTGGATCAAATATCCTATAATCGAAAATTTTCAAAGTAGTTTATTTTAAGGATCATAGGTTCAGTTGTCAAAGTATATGGGTTATTCAAATAAATAATGAATAGAACCAAAACAGTTAAGGATCATACCTGAGAATCCAAGTTAGGATCCTAACCTTTAACACTGTAATCAGGATAACCATGAGAAAAACTTTTAATGGGTAATAAGGATTGAGGATCCTTAATTGTTTAACTTCAAAAACCTGAAAACAGAATATAACTTGGGACTAAGCCAATATAAGAGATAAGTTAGTAACTGGGGACAAGCCCAAAGGATAACTGGGGACAAGCCCAAAGGATCACTGGGGACAAGCCCGAAGGATAACTGGGGACAAGCCCAAAGATCGTATGTAAACTGGAGTATGGCCCTTACTGGCGACTATCCAAACTTAGTGACATGAAAATGCCAAAACCTTAGCTAACGTGAAAACGTTAGAAACCTTAGGAACGGATGCATGGTACGTCTACCATTATACGTAGGATCCTAGGTATAGCCAGTACGATGGAATTATCAGCCCCTAAAGCGAGTACTGGTCCCAAAGACGTGAACTATACCAGGATCATCGTGCGCTACAGGCGAAACTGGGGACAAGCCCAAGGATAACTGGGGACAAGCCCAAACAACTGGGGTTGAACCCAAGGATCTGAGTTGCTTCTGAAGATTGTCGACAATATGCTAAGGATACCTGGACTATCAGAACTCAAAATCTCGTGAGAGAAGGATGAAGGATACATGATCCTTATGTCACACCCTGGCTTTGCGGAAGCGTGGTTAGTTTGGTGTGACTTCTTAATACCTTAGCTTAATCATAACAAAGCTATATGAATTAAAAACAGGCAAGATCATCCATTAAGTTTTGAAAACCAAATACAATACCATTGTTTTAACGGGAATACACCCTAACAACCATAGTCATGTTCAACAAACAAACAAAACATAAACACAGTTTAAGGACTGTGACTTGTCCAGGAAAGAGTCACATTCCCTAAACCCCGGATGACCTCGGAAACTAGTGCAGCGGGAAAACGTGCCATACCGTGCCAGATCCTTTAATTCCCTGAAATACATGTAAGTTGAAAAATCAACAATAATGTTGAGCGAGTTCATGCGTTTAGTATGTGCGCGCGAATAAACCTTTATAATTATTGTAAGTGTGAATATTTTGTAAACTCTGGTATGAAAGCAAATAAGGAAACATATCAGTTAATGTGTAACCACATGGTCCAACCTGCGGGCGCATGGGAGGGGATAGGACAAGGTCACCACATGGTCCAACCTGCGGGCGCATGGGTGGTGTTACGACAGGGTCACCACATGGTCCAACCTGCGGGCGCATGGGTGGTGTTAAGACAAGGTCACCACATGGTCCAACCTGCGGGCGCATGGGTGGTGTTTGTTATGCTCAAATAGGCCTATCACTTCTATCCCTCGATCGTGCTACGAGGACTAATGTTCTTAAGGTTTTACCTACCCAAATCACATAACCTAACAGTTCCTTCCTTAGCTGACCATACCATGTAAGAAATATTCGTAATCATAGTAACATGTATTTCACCCCCGCAGTTTAGAAAACTGAAAACAGTTAAGAGAAAAGGGGGACATGAACTCACAGTCAGTGCGTCGCTATACCAAGTACTCCAAATGTCCGAAAGCTGTGCAACGACCTACATGTGCTAATTCTATTAGACGGATGGCCGTGCCTTAGCTTTATAGTTTAAGTTTCGGGAAACAGTTAGACAACCGTTCCTTGTATATACTTGGTAGTTTAATCTCCTTCCCAAGGATGGGGGATTTAATACATGTGTATTTGTATCATCTCATTAAGTCCCACTTAATATATTTTTACTTCTCATTCCAAAATATAAGTATTTTTCTCAAAAATATTATATTTCCCTTCATATAATACTTTCCAAAATAATACGTTGACAAAATACGCGTTAATGAATATTTCCGTATAAAGCGTAAGTTACGTTTTAGCGATCGTGTGGTAATAGTAATTACCGTTGTAACTTATATGTTTGTCGTGTAAGCGTTTGTATTATTTTGGGTTCGTTATCGTTGGTAAATATTATTTTTATTCTAAAAATAATATTTATGTATTTTCACAAAATAATCATAATCAGTGTGGTGAAAAATATATTTATCGAATAAATATTTATCACGTTTAGTTTTGTGAAAATCCCACCTCCGATTATTTAATAAATAAAGTCATGGCGAAATATATTTTGAAAATATATCAAAAATAGTTCTAACACTTGTAAATAATTCTAAGTGTTAGATTTTAGAAAAATTTCGCCAGAGTTTCCCCTGTAACTGGAGGTGGCCACGCTTTCAAGCGTATCATTTTCTTTTACAAAATCACTTCAACACTTCTTTAAATCAATCAAACAAATTTTCGACACATCAAACTAGTTTCAACACATCAAACTTGCCTTAACACATCAAACTAGTCGGCAAGTATGTAAAATCGCATTATTACATGAACTTGTAGTTTTTCCGAAAACTATAGTGTAGATCCCGTTATATTTGGTGGATCTTTGTATAAAATAGTTTAATCTTGTAAAAACCCCGTTTTTAGAATAAATCATCCTTTACAACTTCCCGTCATCTTTCTCAAAGATTGTTATCTTGTCGAAACTTCTTATTTCACAAGTGTTTATACACTTGTGGTTTGTAAAATCACCTTTGTTAGTATGTCACCCGACTTTTATAAAACATGATTTTTTTCGACACTTGGTTCTATGAAAATACCACTTGCGGATACGTAGATCCGCTAGTTTTAAACACCATTTTACTAGTAATAATACTTTTACACAAGTTCATGTTTCTCGTGTGGTGGAGTTTCACCTTTTAACCCTCGTACCGATAGAAACAAGCTTATGTCAAGATCTATGATCTTAACAAAGTCGGGTTAAACGATGATAAGAGCCACCACAACGTAGATCGGGCCTCAATAACCAACATATTCAAATACTACAACTTTTACACAAGACATGACCTTTTATCCAACAAAATTCATGTTTTAGTAGACTTTAGAGATTCAAAACGCATGTTTCCGACTTTTAACCGTTATAACTCATATTAACCACTTTAGATACGTTCGAGAGTGAGTTTTAAACATTATACCTCTAGCTCGGGGCTAGGGAAGAATCTAGGCGAAAATGTGGTGGATAAAAGCTAAGTAACGAGGTCCTTCCACTTCCGCTTGCTCCAAGCTTCCTAATACATGACCCGTAAGGCTTGTAGATACTTGGAATGTGAAAGATGGAACTCGAAAATGGATGGGTGGATGGATGGAGGTTCGGCCGTGAGTGGGAGGGCAAGAGAGAGGAGAGAGTTTGGTGATTAAGTGAAGTGTTTAATCTCTAAGGTTAAAGTGGGGTATTTATAGAGAAAATTATGATCATCGTCCAACAGATCTTATGTCTCCTAGATATTAGACATAAACAATTTAATAATCAAAAGTTGTACTCCCTTGTCTCCTCTAGTTGGCCGATTCCATTGAGGGGGGGGGGGGTATCCAGTTCGTTTTCAATCGTTCAGTTAGTGTTTAGTTTAGTTAAGTAGGTTAACTTTAGGGATTAACCCCGTTAGTTGTATGATGCGTTATAAAGCGAGTGTTAGGGTAATCAGGGACTCTAACTGGCTCAGAAAAAGACCAATAATATTTCTGGCAATATTTTTATGTTCCGGGTATAGTCCGGTTGTTCGGTTGGATAGTAATCCGTTAAAGTGCTTAAGTAATCTTTTAAGCGTCGTTAATAATATTTTTAGTGACACATCTTATTCTGCAAAGTGTCAGGAATATTTCCTCATGTTTTGGCACTTTATTAGTTAGCTAAAAGCTAGTATGTTAATAAAAGTGTTGTGTTTCGTGCTTAGAGTACGTTTTAGGCACATCCAATCTCTGTATCTTATTCCTAGAGACGCAGTTCTACAACCCTTGTATCCCTACACACACTCTGGGTGTAGTAAAATATTTCTGGCTCATACAGGCCTTTAGAGGCAGTGTCTGCCTGATGCTGGCTTTATCAGCATGTTCAATAGGTTATCCGTTCAAATGCTACTGTGCTTTTGTGCATCACGTTTGTCACTAAAGTTCAGTAAGTAAATAATGTAGTGACGGAAATCAAAGTATGATGCAGATATGTACAAGTATCAACAGTCAAGTAGCAGTTCATCAGTAATCTCAGTTTAAGCACAGTAATTAAGCAGCAATTAATAGTTAATTAAGTCGTACGGATACCTGGTTTAGTGAGGGTTGTCACATTCTCCCCCCGTTAGAAGAATTTCGTCCCGAAATTTTAGGTTCTGCTTGTAGAAGCAGGGTTCTTAGGAAATAAGTGGGGGTATTTCTCTTTCATTCGGTCCTCACGCTCCCAGGTGAATTCAGGACCATGTCTAGCTTTCCAACGAACTTTGACGAGCTTGACACTGCTCCGGCGGGTCTTGTTTACTTTCCAATCCGTGACCTCAACAGGTTCTTCAACGAAGTGGAGCGTGTCATCAACATGAATTTCGTCGGTAGGAATGGCCATGGTATCTTGAGTTGGACTTCTCTTCAGATTGGATACATGAAATGTATCATGAACATTATTCAGTTCGGCAGGTAGATCCAACTTGTATGTTACGGTCCCAATTCTTTCCAAAATTCTGAAAGGACCAATGTAGCGCGGATTCAACTTCCCACGCTTCCCAAAGCGTGCCACCCCCTTCCAGGGTGATACCTTCAACAAAACCATATCTCCTACCTCGAACTCTTGAGGTTTCCTGCTTCGATCTGCGTAGGCCTTTTGCCCGTCGCGAGCCGCACTAATGCGATCTCGGATTTGTGCGATCTTGTTGGTGGTTTCCTGGACTACTTCAAGACCAACCAACTGTCTATCACCAGCGTCAGACCAACAGAGCGGTGATCTGCACTTGCGCCCATATAAAGCTTCGAATGGCGCGGCACCAATACTGGTGTGGTAGCTATTGTTGTATGAAAACTCAACCAGGGGTAAATGCTTATCCCAGCTACCGCCCAAATCCATCACACATGCTCTCAGCATGTCTTCCAATGTTTGAATCGTCTGCTTGCTTTGACCGTCGGTCTGCGGGTGAAAAGCAGTGCTCAGATTCAACTTTGAGCCAAAAGCTTCCTGGAAGGATTGCCATATCCTTGATACGAACCTTCCGTCTCTATCGGAGATAATCGAGAGAGGTACTCCATGGCGTGTAACAATCTCTCTCATGTAGATTTCGGTCAATTTGCTTGTATTATCCTTCTCGCGGATAGGTAAAAAGTGTGCAGACTTCGTTAATCGATCCACTATCACCCAGATAGTGTCATGGCCTCTTGGCGTTCTTGGCAATTTCGTAATAAAATCCATAGAGGTTTGTTCCCACTTTCACTTGGGAATCTCTGGTCGTTGCAGAAGTCCTGAAGGCTTCTGGTATTCTGCCTTAACCTTGGCACATGTTAAACATTTGCTCACATAAACATCAACATCGCCTTTCATCCTAGGCCACCAATAGTAATCTTTAAGATCCTGGTACATCTTATCCGCTCCAGGGTGGATAGAGTACCGTAACTTGTGAGCTTCATCGAAAATAACCTTCCTTAAACCACCAAACTAAGGAACCCAAATCCTTTTCTCAAAACACAACATTCCTTCCTTGTTTGGTACCAACAACTTCTCCATCCCACGGAGATACTCTTCTGCAAGGTTGTTTTTTTTTTCTTTCCTTGGGAGCTTCTTGCTGCGCTGCACGAATGCGCGAGGAAAGATCGGTTTGAATAATCATTTCCAAAGCTCTAACCCTTATGGGCTTGATTCTTTCTTTACGACTTAGGGCATCGGCGACCACATTCGCCTCCCCTGGATGATACTTTATCTTGCAGTCGTAGTCGTTCAACAACTCAACCCATCGTCTTTGCCTCATATTCAACTCCTTCTGGTTGAATATATGCTGGAGGCTCTTGTGATCTGTAAAGATCGTACACTTCGTACCATAAAGGTAGTGTCTCCAGATCTTCAAAGCAAAACCACTGCGCCTAGCTCCAAATCATGCGTGGTATAGTTCTTTTCGTGCACTTTCAGCTGACGTGACGCATAGGCAATAACCTTTTGGCGTTGCATCAACACACCACCCAATCCTTGACGCAATGCGTCGCAGTATACCACAAAATCATCGGTACCTTCCGGTAGAGCTAGGATTGGCGCGTTACAAAGCTTACCTTTCAATATCTGAAATGCTTCCTCCTGTTTGATTCCCCAATCAAACTTCTTATCCTTCTGCATGAGGAGCGTCAATGGTTGAGGGATCTTTGAAAAGTTCTCGATGAACCTTCGATAATAGCCAGCCAAACCCAAGAATTGCCGAATCTCGGTTGGCGTCTTTGGCGTTTCCCAATCCTTGATCGCCTTGATCTTGGTTGGATCCACGTGGATTCCATCTCCATTTACCACGTGCCCAAGGAATTGGACTTCGTGTAGCCAAAACTCACACTTAGAGGATTTGGCATACAGCTGCTCTTTCTTTAGCAGTTCCAAAATAGCTCTTAGATGTTGTTCGTGCTCAGCCTTTGTTCTTGAATAAGTCAAGATGTCGTTGATAACACAATCGCGAATTTGTCCAAGTACGACTTGCAAACTCTATTTATCAAGTCCATAAACACTGCAGGTGCGTTGTCAACCAAACAGCATAACAAGGACCTCGTAGTGTCCATAACGAGTTCTGAAGGCTGTCTTCGGGATACTTTCCTCTTGTATCCTTAGTTGATGGTATCCAGATCGCAAGTCGATCTTTGAGTAAAAGCTCGAACCTTGCAGTTGATCAAACAGATCATCAATCCTTGGCAGAGGGTATCTATTTTTGATCGTTAGCTTGTTCCGCTCCCGGTAGATGATGTTCATTTGAAAATCATCATCCTTCTCTTTGACGAGTAGTAATGGGGTTACCCCAAAAGGGAATTTTGGTCTGTTATCTTCCTTCTCTACCTATTGCTAAAACTTCTCTGTCAATCCTTGCATCTCCGGAAATGTAAGTCGCTACGATTCATTGACTACGGATGTAGTGCCTGGAATTAAATTGACGCGGGATTCGACTAATCGTTGAGGAGACGATTCCGGCAAGTCTTCGAGGAAGACTTCGGGGTATTCTCCAATCACAGAGATGTCTTCGGGTTTTGGTTCTTCTCTGCCTGATGATCCGTAGGAGCGTATCCTGCTCCATGAATCACTATCATTTCTCCGTTCGTCGTCGGGGTGCGGCTGACAATCTCCGCTGGGTTGTTCGACAACTAGTCCATCCCAATTATCACATCGAAGCTTCCGTTAGGCTTGTTTTATCGAGAACTGGGTATCTAGGTTACTTACTACTAAAACAACTATATTTCCTGAAGCTAAAATTTGACAATACTGTCAAATAGAGCGTAACATTGACTATTATGAGACGTACCGATATCCATGCTTGGATTATATCCCCGCTGTTGAGCTTTCATCCACGTGCCTGAGTGTTCTTAGGGCAATACTTCCTGAAATGCCCCACATCACCACAATTAAAACATTCTTGGCCACAGCCTTGATCGTCACCATCCCTGCCTTGATAGTTGTTGTCGTTGTGATTTCCTCCGCGATTTCCGTTACCATCTTGACCTCTATTTCCATGTTCAGTACCTTGCCGACATGTTTCCTTGACATGTCCCACCTTACCACAGTTACCACATTTTCCATATCTACACCGCCCGTTATGGGGACGTCGACAGTTGTCGCACTTTGGTAGAATACCCGTGTACTCTTTTCTCTTTTAGGCCTTGTCGTCGCTACTCGACTGGGTACCCTGTTTGAAATTCGCCAACTTCCTCTTGTTGTTCCCAGATGACTCTACATGAGTCCCCTTCTTCTCCTCAGTGGCTGAAAATTTGTCCATCCTGATTGCCTCTTCCGTCAGGGCTACACTTAGATTGATGGCCTCAGAGATTGTGGCAGGCTTTGATGCCGTTACCATGCTCATGATTTGGGGTGCCAATCCCCAAATGAAACGCTCAATCCTTTTAAACTCCGGATCTACCATGTAAGGAACGATACGCGATAGAACTTGGAACTTCTCCACATACTCAGCTATTTTTGGACCTTCCATCTTCAAGTTCCAGAACTCAGTTTCTACCTTCTGGCTTTCTGTTCTCGAACAATACTTTTTATCCATTAGCTCTTTCAGTTCGTCCCACGATAGAGCATATGCAGCAGCCTCGCCCATTGTCTGAACCTGAAGTTTCCACCATGACAGAGCCCCATCTCGGAACAGCCCAGAAATGTACGTGACCTGATCCCTTGGGGCGCATTTGCTCGCACGCAAAACAGTGTCCGTCTCCTCAATCCAGCGTACGAAGGCTACGGCACCCCCAGTGCCGTTGAAATGTAGGGGCTGGCAGCCTAAGAACTGCTTGTAGGTGCAGCCGTTGGGTGGGTTATCTCCTGAGGTACCTCCGTTGCGCTCGGAGTGATGGGCCTCGTATCGTGCGATGACTGCAGCAATGATTCCCTGAAGTTCCGCCTCATTGGTGGGTATGCGTACATCCCGTTTTGGAGGCATCTTCCTATGATGATCGTGTGGGTCAGGTCATAGTAAGTATAATGTGCGTAAGTATACAACAATATCAACACATAACATCTCATGTTATCAATAAATCAATCACGTAACATCTCATGTTATAGAATATAAACAATAGATCACTTCGATTTCATTACCTCAGATCGAGACCAGAATGTAAGGTTTACAGGTACCCAACTGTATCATACAACATCAATGACTTAGTAGGTGGCGACCCTTGGCAAGTCGTGCGATCGCTGGTCATGTTCAGGAATCTCTGACTCGTCCATTTTCAAATTCCAGGACTCCATCTCAAGCTTCTGTTATTCCAGTCTTAGAACCATATTTCTCCTTAATCATTTCCTTGAGCTCGTCCCAGCTCAGTGCATAGGCAGCATTCTGTTCCATGGCCTGACCCTGATGGTCCCACCATGGGAGTGTGCCATCTAGAAATGACCCCGAGGTAAAGGTAACACTCGGTTGGGATGAACAATTAGTCATTCTTGGTATGAAGTCAATATTTTCGGACCAACGAACAAATGTAACGGCGCCTCCTGTTACGTCGAAGTTCAAAGGCTTGTAGTTTAGGTGCTGCTTATAGGTGCAGTCAGCTGGGAGGGGGGGGTTATTTCCAGTAGTGCCATTGCTGTGCTAAAAGCGGAGAGCTTCATGTCATGCAATTGCCTGTGAGATGCGTTTTTGTAGCTCGGCTTCTATCCTTGGCAACATACTGGTGTTTGTGTCACGCCTGGGTGACATTCTCTTCTGCCGAAATGGCATGAAGTGGGTTAGACAACTTCCCAATTGTCTATGAGATACATAGCACCATAAGCCATCATGTACTCACCTAATTTTATAAATATACTCAATGTATGGGTGGGGAAATAAATTACTGAGCCTTCACATAGGCTTGCCAATTTGGCTTGTTGCTTGAAATAGGATGAACTCGAGGCTTCATCGCCTTGGTCATTCGTGTTCGAGTTATTTCCTGCCACATTGGTTTTCATTAGCTTGACCCGCAGAGTCCACCAGGATTTCTGTGCACTACAAGTTGTTATTACGTGGGCCCCCATAATAATAAATTGTCTTGCACGGTTACCCCAAATTTTCTCTCGTCCAAGCAGATGATCAATCAAGGAGCAATAGCAGGTGCATTGGCATGAATAGGGTCATGCTCTAATGCGGTGTTAGGAGCGACGCCTGGCTCAGGGACCACGGCTGGCTCCGGATCAACAAACTCCATCTCAAAATCAGCTGGATCAACCATCACAGGGGGTTATAGGATCCTCCAAGGGCTAGCCTAAGCGTATGAACTCAAGGTCATGGTCTGGATCAAAACCAGATGGAAGAACAGGATCACCCTCAATACTGTGATCAAACTCAAAGCTATGTGCGGGAACCGGTGCAGCCGATGATGCCGTATCAGGGTCGGCGTTATGTGAATGGTGCTGCACTCCCTGTATATGCGAAAATGCGGATGTCAGCAACTCAAATGAGTCTGGGACAGGGGAATGGGCATGAGTTTCCCATGCAGGAGAGTCCGCAAGCAGTAGGCTAATCCCAGCAGCAATAGGGCCTCGCCCTCGAATGGGTCCTCCTCTAGTAGATCGTTATCGTCGCCAGAGGCCACGTCGGGGGCATATCAACAATGGGATAAGCGGCAAGGGGGCACAGGAGCAGGGATCATCGCGAGTGGCAAATTCCCAACAAGATGGCCATCAGTAAGGCTCTGCTACGACTTCAGGCAGCGCAAAAGGGCTGAAAGTCGTCATTGTCTGTGCCGGTAGTATCGGAAAGGTACACCTCGTGCTCCGATGAAACTATGTCGTCTGATACTATGGCCATGGGATTCGTAGTGTCCATCTTTCTAGTACATGATGAAGGTATGGAGTTTGTGACACATACGTATAACAATAAATCATATAATCGTATAAACATATTAGTCACCAAGTAAGAAATCAAATAATTCTCCTAGTCCCACTAGCCTTCCAGCCTCTCAGACTGCTCTTCCTAGTCCCACTAGCCTTCCAGCCTCTCAGACTGCTCTTCCTAGTCCCACTAGCCAATTCTCCTAGTCCCACTAGCCAACCACCTCGATCTCCCAGACCGAGCCTCGGCCTCCAAGACCGAGCCTATAATTAATAAATAAAATGTGCTCAACATTTGTTTGTAAAAACGTTTTGGATCTGGACTTAAGTGGTATGCAGTAAAAATGTTTTCGTGAGAGCCCTAGTGATCATAGTCTAGACTCGAGAAGGAATCCTAGTTCGCTATGATCAGAGCTCTGATACCAAGCTGTCACACCCTGGCTTTGCGGAAGCGTGGTTAGTTTGGTGTGACTTCTTAATACCTTAGCTTAATCATAACAAAGCTATATGAATTAAAAACAGGCAAGATCATCCATTAAGTTTTGAAAACCAAATACAATACCATTGTTTTAACGGGAATACACCCTAACAACCATAGTCATGTTCAACAAACAAACAAAACATAAACACAGTTGAAGGACTGTGACTTGTCCAGGAAAGAGTCACATTCCCTAAACCCCGGATGACCTCGGAAACTAGTGCAGCGGGAAAACGTGCCATACCGTGCCAGATCCTTTAATTCCCTGAAATACATGTAAGTTGAAAAATCAACAATAATGTTGAGCGAGTTCATGCGTTTAGTATGTGCGCGCGAATAAACCTTTATAATTATTGTAAGTGTGAATATTTTGTAAACTCTGGTATGAAAGCAAATAAGGAAACATATCAGTTAATGTGTAACCACATGGTCCAACCTGCGGGCGCATGGGAGGGGATAGGACAAGGTCACCACATGGTCCAACCTGCGGGCGCATGGGTGGTGTTACGACAGGGTCACCACATGGTCCAACCTGCGGGCGCATGGGTGGTGTTAAGACAAGGTCACCACATGGTCCAACCTGCGGGCGCATGGGTGGTGTTTGTTATGCTCAAATAGGCCTATCACTTCTATCCCTCGATCGTGCTACGAGGACTAATGTTCTTAAGGTTTTACCTACCCAAATCACATAACCTAACAGTTCCTTCCTTAGCTGACCATACCATGTAAGAAATATTCGTAATCATAGTAACATGTATTTCACCCCCGCAGTTTAGAAAACTGAAAACAGTTAAGAGAAAAGGGGGACATGAACTCACAGTCAGTGCGTCGCTATACCAAGTACTCCAAATGTCCGAAAGCTGTGCAACGACCTACATGTGCTAATTCTATTAGACGGATGGCCGTGCCTTAGCTTTATAGTTTAAGTTTCGGGAAACAGTTAGACAACCGTTCCTTGTATATACTTGGTAGTTTAATCTCCTTCCCAAGGATGGGGGATTTAATACATGTGTATTTGTATCATCTCATTAAGTCCCACTTAATATATTTTTACTTCTCATTCCAAAATATAAGTATTTTTCTCAAAAATATTATATTTCCCTTCATATAATACTTTCCAAAATAATACGTTGACAAAATACGCGTTAATGAATATTTCCGTATAAAGCGTAAGTTACGTTTTAGCGATCGTGTGGTAATAGTAATTACCGTTGTAACTTATATGTTTGTCGTGTAAGCGTTTGTATTATAACAAAGCTATATGAATTAAAAACAGGCAAGATCATCCATTAAGTTTTGAAAACCAAATACAATACCATTGTTTTAACGGGAATACACCCTAACAACCATAGTCATGTTCAACAAACAAACAAAACATAAACACAGTTGAAGGACTGTGACTTGTCCAGGAAAGAGTCACATTCCCTAAACCCCGGATGACCTCGGAAACTAGTGCAGCGGGAAAACGTGCCATACCGTGCCAGATCCTTTAATTCCCTGAAATACATGTAAGTTGAAAAATCAACAATAATGTTGAGCGAGTTCATGCGTTTAGTATGTGCGCGCGAATAAACCTTTATAATTATTGTAAGTGTGAATATTTTGTAAACTCTGGTATGAAAGCAAATAAGGAAACATATCAGTTAATGTGTAACCACATGGTCCAACCTGCGGGCGCATGGGAGGGGATAGGACAAGGTCACCACATGGTCCAACCTGCGGGCGCATGGGTGGTGTTACGACAGGGTCACCACATGGTCCAACCTGCGGGCGCATGGGTGGTGTTAAGACAAGGTCACCACATGGTCCAACCTGCGGGCGCATGGGTGGTGTTTGTTATGCTCAAATAGGCCTATCACTTCTATCCCTCGATCGTGCTACGAGGACTAATGTTCTTAAGGTTTTACCTACCCAAATCACATAACCTAACAGTTCCTTCCTTAGCTGACCATACCATGTAAGAAATATTCGTAATCATAGTAACATGTATTTCACCCCCGCAGTTTAGAAAACTGAAAACAGTTAAGAGAAAAGGGGGACATGAACTCACAGTCAGTGCGTCGCTATACCAAGTACTCCAAATGTCCGAAAGCTGTGCAACGACCTACATGTGCTAATTCTATTAGACGGATGGCCGTGCCTTAGCTTTATAGTTTAAGTTTCGGGAAACAGTTAGACAACCGTTCCTTGTATATACTTGGTAGTTTAATCTCCTTCCCAAGGATGGGGGATTTAATACATGTGTATTTGTATCATCTCATTAAGTCCCACTTAATATATTTTTACTTCTCATTCCAAAATATAAGTATTTTTCTCAAAAATATTATATTTCCCTTCATATAATACTTTCCAAAATAATACGTTGACAAAATACGCGTTAATGAATATTTCCGTATAAAGCGTAAGTTACGTTTTAGCGATCGTGTGGTAATAGTAATTACCGTTGTAACTTATATGTTTGTCGTGTAAGCGTTTGTATTATTTTGGGTTCGTTATCGTTGGTAAATATTATTTTTATTCTAAAAATAATATTTATGTATTTTCACAAAATAATCATAATCAGTGTGGTGAAAAAATATATTTATCGAATAAATATTTATCACGTTTAGTTTTGTGAAAATCCCACCTCCGATTATTTAATAAATAAAGTCATGGCGAAATATATTTTGAAAATATATCAAAAATAGTTTTAACACTTGTAAATAATTCCAAGTGTTAGATTTTAGAAAAATTTCGCCAGAGTTTCCCCTGTAACTGGAGGTGGCCACGCTTTCAAGCGTATCATTTTCTTTTACAAAATCACTTCAACACTTCTTTAAATCAATCAAACAAATTTTCGACACATCAAACTAGTTTCAACACATCAAACTTGCCTTAACACATCAAACTTGTCGGCAAGTATGTAAAATCGCATTATTACATGAACTTGTAGTTTTTCCGAAAACTATAGTGTAGATCCCGTTATATTTGGTGGATCTTTGTATAAAATAGTTTAATCTTGTAAAAACCCCGTTTTTAGAATAAATCATCCTTTACAACTTCCCGTCATCTTTCTCAAAGATTGTTATCTTGTCGAAACTTCTTATTTCACAAGTGTTTATACACTTGTGGTTTGTAAAATCACCTTTGTTAGTATGTCACCCGACTTTTATAAAACATGATTTTTTTCGACACTTGGTTCTATGAAAATACCACTTGCGGATACGTAGATCCGCTAGTTTTAAACACCATTTTACTAGTAATAATACTTTTACACAAGTTCATGTTTCTCGTGTGGTGGAGTTTCACCTTTTAACCCTCGTACCGATAGAAACAAGCTTATGTCAAGATCTATGATCTTAACAAAGTCGGGTTAAACGATGATAAGAGCCACCACAACGTAGATCGGGCCTCAATAACCAACATATTCAAATACTACAACTTTTACACAAGACATGACCTTTTATCCAACAAAATTCATGTTTTAGTAGACTTTAGAGATTCAAAATGCATGTTTCCGACTTTTAACCGTTATAACTCATATTAACCACTTTAGATACGTTCGAGAGTGAGTTTTAAACATTATACCTCTAGCTCGGGGCTAGGGAAGAATCTAGGCGAAAATGTGGTGGATAAAAGCTAAGTAACGAGGTCCTTCCACTTCCGCTTGCTCCAAGCTTCCTAATACGTGACCCGTAAGGCTTGTAGATACTTGGAATGTGAAAGATGGAACTCGAAAATGGATGGGTGGATGGATGGAGGTTCGGCCGTGAGTGGGAGGGCAAGAGAGAGGAGAGAGTTTGGTGATTAAGTGAAGTGTTTAATCTCTAAGGTTAAAGTGGGGTATTTATAGAGAAAATTATGATCATCGTCCAACGGATCTTATGTCTCCTAGATATTAGACATAAACAATTTAATAATCAAAAGTTGTACTCCCTTGTCTCCTCTAGTTGGCCGATTCCATTGAGGGGGGGGGGTATCCAGTTCGTTTTCAATCGTTCAGTTAGTGTTTAGTTTAGTTAAGTAGGTTAACTTTAGGGATTAACCCCGTTAGTTGTATGATGCGTTATAAAGCGAGTGTCAGGGTAATCAGGGACCCTAACTGGCTCAGAAAAAGACCAATAATATTTCTGGCAATATTTTTATGTTCCGGGTATAGTCCGGTTGTTTGGTTGGATAGTAATCCGTTAAAGTGCTTAAGTAATCTTTTAAGCATCGTTAATAATATTTTTAGTGACACATCTTATTCTGCAAAGTGTCAGGAATATTTCCTCATGTTTTGGCACTTTATTAGTTAGCTAAAAGCTAGTATGTTAATAAAAGTGCTGTGTTTCGTGCTTAGAGTACATTTTAGGCACATCCAATCTCTGTATCTTATTCCTAGAGACGCAGTTCTACAACCCTTGTATCCCTACACACACTCTGGGTGTAGTAAAATATTTCTGGCTCATACAGGCCTTTAGAGGCAGTGTCTGCCTGATGCTGGCTTTATCAGCATGTCCAATAGGTTATCCGTTCAAATGCTACTGTGCTTTTGTGCATCACGTTTGTCACTAAAGTTCAGTAAGTAAATAATGTAGTGACGGAAATCAAAGTATGATGCAGATATGTACAAGTATCAACAGTCAAGTAGCAGTTCATCAGTAATCTCAGTTTAAGCACAGTAATTAAGCAGCAATTAATAGTTAATTAAGTCGTACGGATACCTGGTTTAGTGAGGGTTGTCACACCTTATCCTTAAATAAGAAAATATGTAAATAAGAGTTCGAGCTTAGGACATTACCAGAGTAAGGATCATCGATACTTCAGGGATCCTTGAAGGATACTTCTAATGTAAGGATCATATGTGCCAGAAGGATCCTGCTTACATGAAATATTTCTTCAAGTGGACAGCATTCCAGGCTCTTGGTAACAAATTACCTTCCATGGTTAACAATCTATATGCCCCCTTTCCTGCTTCGGCTTCAATTAAATAAGGGCCTTCCCATTTCTGTGCCAATTTCCCATCAGCAGGATTGATGGTATTCTGGAATGCTTTTCTCAACACCATATCCCCAACTTGGAATTTCCTTAATCTGACATTTTTGTTGTAAGCACCAGCCATTCTTTGTTGATAGCTAGCCATCCTTATCCTAGCCAGATCCCTGATTTCCTCAATAGTATCCAAGTCTTGAGCCAGGTTTGCATCATTCTCCTCAGGATCACGGGTACTTGTTCTAGCAGTTGGAACCACCATTTCTGTTGGGATCACTGATTCTGCCCCAAATACCAAAGAGAATGGTGTTTGACCAGTAGCAATCTTGGGGGTTGTCCTATCAGCCCAAAGCACATAAGGTAATTCTTCTGCCCATTTCCCTTTCTTGGATCCAAGTTTCTTTTTCAGATTGTTGATGATGATCTTGTTGGATGATTCTGCTTGTCCATTGGCTTGTGGGTGGACTGGTGTTGATGTTATCATCTTAATCCCCCAGCTGTCACAAAAGTTAGTAGTTCTGCTCCCAATAAATTGGGAACCATTATCACATACAATTTCGGAAGGAATGCCAAATCTAGTTATAATATTTCTCTTAATAAAGGATATAACTTCCTTTTCTCTGACTTGGGCAAAAGCTTCAGCCTTTATCCACTTGGAGAAGTAGTCAGTCATAGCAAGCATGAACACTTTTCCACCAGGTGCCTTAGGGAGCTTGCCAACTATATCCATCCCCCATCTCATAAATGGCCAAGAGGATGGTATAGGATGTAGAAATTCAGCCGGTTGATGAAGGATATTGCTGTGTCTTTGACAAGGATCACACTTCTTAGCATACTCCACAGCATCCCTTTTCATAGTTGGCCAGTAGTATCCTGTCCTTAAGATCCTTGAGAACAATGCCCTGCCCCCAGTGTGGTTTCCACAATCTCCTTCATGGAAGTCTTTTAAAACTTCTTGAACATCAGGATCCTCGACATATCTTAAATATGGTCCTGCAAGAGATCGCTTATACAGCATATTATTTAAGATTGTGAATTGAGATACCTTAATTCTGAAAGCCCTAGGGTTTTCTCCCATAGGAATCTCTCCGTGCTGTAAGTATCTCATGATTGGTGAGATCCATGATCCTGAACAAGATTGAGTATCCTCACTAGGGATCATTGCAGAATCCTCTTCTATTTCCATGGCCACCTGATTTTCAATAGCAGGAGCCAGGATATGGATGATGGGGATACTTATATCCTCTGGGATCTTCAAAGATGATCCTAGATTGGCCAATGCATCAGCTTCTGTATTTTCTTCCCTTGGTACCTGTGTCAAACTGAAGAAAGCAAAGGAGAGTGCCAATTCTTTGACTATCTCTAAATATTTGGTTAGTTTTTCACCTTTAACAGCATAGGATCCATTAAAGTTGTTTTGGTCAAAAATCACACAAGGATAATGTAACCAAACTTTATGTAAACGGGGTATGATGCTTGGTTAGCTATGAAAGTAAAGGATCACTTCTGTGATAAAGATACAAAGACACAATGATTTATACGAGGAAAAAGCCCTTGATCAATGTATGATCTCCGGCATAAAAAACCTCGGGTGATGGCAACTACCGATCACCAACTTCAATATAATAAAAATGTAGTTACAACTTCGGATGATAATGAGCTGAGTACAAGGATCACTGAATGTCTAAGTGTTGAGAGTTGTGTCGTATGTTGTGTGTGTTCTTCCGAATGAGGAAGAGTGGTATTTATACATGTGTAGGTAACTTATTTTAGGTAGATAGACCACTAATCAGCTCATTACCCCTTTAGAAATAAAGATAATCTAGCCTAAATTGCTGCCCATTAATCAAGCTAAGTTTCCATATCCGGTACAACGTCTATCTCCAATTTAGCTCTTGCCATATTTGTGAAAACGCGTCCCTGGATCATGATGTGTAGGGCATATCCTGCTAGGTGTTCCTGCAAAACAATTTTGTAACAAGTGGAAGTGACCGTTAGTGTAAGGATCACCATATCGTCCCATGATCCTGATCCTGAAGTCTGGCTGAGGATCACTATCTGCCAAAGAAACAAGGATCACTGGTCAGGATCACGTATAAGGATCATTTATAGTAAAATCCAGCCCCAACAATTGCCCCCAAAATATAAGGAGTTAATTGTAAATAGATGAGTTATATTTTGTTTTGAGCTTATCTCTAACGGATGATTCCGATTTACTAGCCGTTGCATATGGACTAGCCGTTATGATATTTACGTCACTGATGTGACGATCCCTGCAAATCATCATTATAAATAGGAGATAGGGTTAGGATCATTTTGTATTTAAATTCGAAGTATCTCCCTTTATAACCATCATTGAAGACTCTTGATCAGGTATCATCTTCTTCTTTCTCTTCTTTGCTCTGTTCTTTCGTGCTTTTACTCTATTTTTTGTTCAAATATGCTGCTCCGTAATTTTCCGCACAAGAGTCCCAAGAAGGGGAGTCCCTTAAAGAGCCAGGGAATTATCAAGGATTCTCCCGTGGAGAGATGTTGCTTTACTGATGTCTATATAGACAAGATTCGCCATTGTTTCCCAGCGAATGTTGTTTTCAAACCCTTTGATCCTACTGCTTTAAGCGATCTTGTCTCAGATGTCTGGGTGGCTTTTCCTGCTACTCCCTTCCTCATTGGGTATTCATATCCTTTTCCGATGTTCACCCAATCTTTCTTTTCTCTTACCGGCATCTCATATATCCAAGCTATGCCGATGATCTGGAGGGTTCTATATACCTTCGAGAGGATCATCGAGCAAGAAGGGATTGATCTGGGGATGGCAGAGCTGGCTGAGCTCTATGATCTTACTACGTTTGGATCACATCGTTATCTGCTGAAACGGAAAGCTGGAGAGGATCACCCTATCTTCAAAGTTACCAAGAATGATACAAACTGGAAACGTCGGTTTTTCTTTGTTAAGAGGGATTCCATCCCGGATGGGAAGGATCTGCCCAAGGAATGGGCCACTCATGGTAGGGTAGAGGATCCTTGAAGGATCACTATCAGTCCTGTCTCATCTGATGAGGATCATTGATGTCTTTTCTTTTTTGTTTTTTTTTTTATGCAGCTATCTCCGTTGCTCACTTAAGGTTGACCCCTGCTGCCAAAGAGAGAGTGTTAGCTTTCAAGAAGCTTGATCCTGAAGTTCGAAGCTTCCAGATTATTATCCAAGATTCTCAAGAGATATCCTCTGCGTCTGCCACAATGTCAAGTAAGTATCCTCATATAAAATAAGTTTTATGTGAAAGTATTTAATTTAACAAGGGAACTTATCTTGTTTTTGAATTGTGTAGGTGCCGGAAAATCTGCCAGGTCTGTTAAATCTGCCTCCATGTTTGGGATAAGTGACCTTGCCAACGTTACTTCCTCAAAGAAGAAAGCTCCCGCTGCCAGTCCTTCAGTCTCAGCTCCTAAAGCGTCCATTCGGGGCAAGGGAAAAAAGAGGAAAGCTTCTGATGAACTCCAAGGATTCCCTCTCCTTCGTCAGCAATTTCTTGATTATGTGAACGAGGTGAGGATCACTGCCCCTGTTGGTTATCTGTCTCTAGTATCCTTCTTGAGGATCACCTGATTCTGAGCTTGTCTTTTTTTTTTTGTTGTAGAAACTTGCTGAGATTGAAACTTATCTTGGCCACGTTGAAAATCAGGAGAGCCAGATTGCCGACCTTCAGCAAATGGGTGTATTAAAGGATCTTACGATAGCGGATCTTGAGAAGGAACTCCAAGCTACCAAAGATGAAGCTGCTCAAAGGCTGATTGACATGGATAATGAGAAGCAGGAGATCACCCAAGATGCTAAGGTCTCCGCGGCAATTGCTATGTATAAGATACAACTTCAGATGGCCGAGGAAGCTCAGGATCCTACCTTTGACAAAAGCTCGTGGGATGTTGAAGGTTGGAAGGCAAGGCTGGCAGACTTGGATGATGAGGAAGATGCTGAGGATGTCCCAAGGCTGGAGGGAGGTGATGCTGGCAAGGATCAAGGTGAAGATGCTGGTGGAGATGGAGCAGCGGAGAAGTAAGCTGCATGATTGGGCGATGATGGATATTGTTGACTAGGCCGGAGCCCAATTTTTTAGGTTTTTTGGTAGTGGTTTGTGGTTGATGGTTTGTGAACAATTATGGTCTGTAACGTTAAACAATAGTTTCTTAGGGTTAAGGATCCTGGATCCTTTTAGACAATAGGTAGGATTACACACGGTGGAGGGATCCTCTGTTTGGGGGATGAAGCCGTTGTGATCCTGCCGCCTTTTAATTTCCCTGCAATACTTTTGAACCTATTATCATGGACACCCTTTACCTACCCCAGCGGACGGGCCACGTATTGCTGGTAGATGCTTTGGGTAGGTAATTTTGACAACTTTTTGAAAGGGTTTAAAGATCCTTTTGTTTAATAAATAAAATCTTAAACTTTTGTC
This sequence comes from Helianthus annuus, assembly GCF_002127325.2. Lineage (NCBI taxonomy): Eukaryota > Viridiplantae > Streptophyta > Magnoliopsida > Asterales > Asteraceae > Helianthus > Helianthus annuus. Next base: position 60,365,696 of record NC_035445.2, read on the forward strand.
GCTTATCTTGTGTTATTATCCTTTTTGATTTTCAATTGTTTTGACACATGTTTGTTTGAAAAGTTGAGCAAACTATGTTTAAGAAATTTAGGATATGATCCTGGATCAAATATCCTATAATCGAAAGTTTTCAAGATAGTTTATTTTAAGGATCATAGGTTCAGTTGTCAAGGTCTAAAGGTTATTCAAATGAATAATGAAATTAAAAGTAGTTAAGGATCATACCTGAGGATCCAAGTTAGGATCCTAACCTTTAATCAGGATAACCATAGGTAAAAATCTTAATGAACAATAAGGATTAAGGATCCTTAATTGTTTAACTTCGAAAACCTGAAAAATGGAATATAACTTGGGACTAAGCCAATATAAAAGATAAGTTAGTAACTAGGGACAAGCCCAAAGGATAACTGGGGACAAGCCCATAGGATAACTGAGAATGATCCCGGGGGATCACTGGGGACAAGCCCATAGGATAACTGAGAATGATCCCGGAGGATCACTGGGGACAAGCCCATAGGATAACTGAGAATGATCCCGGAAGATCACTGGGGACAAGCCCATAGGATAACTGAGAATGATCCCGGAAGATCACTGGGGACAAGCCCAAAGGATCGTATGTAAACTGGAGTATGGCCCTTTCTGGCAACTATCCAAACTTAGTGACATGAAAATGTCAAAACCTTAGCTAACGTGAAAACGTTAGAAACCTTAGGAACGGATGTATGGTGCGTCCACCATTATACGTAGGATCCCAAGTATAGCCAGTACGATGAGGTCGCCAGCCCCGAAAATGGGTACTGATCCCAAAGACATGAACTATATCAGGATCATCGTGCGCTGCTGGCGGAAACTGGGGATAATCCCAAGGATAACTGGGGTTGGACCCAAGGATCTGTGGTGCTCTTGGAGATCTTTGACGATTTGCTGGAGATACCTGAACTATCATAACTCAAATGGTTTGTGAGTAGAGGATGAAGGATACACGATCCTTATCCTTAGGCGAAAAGTAAGAAAATGCAATAGTTTTAGGATAAGCATATTACCAGAGTAAAGATCACCGATATCTCCAGGATCCTTCAAGGATACTTCACATGCAAGAAGGATCATGTTCACATGAAATATTTCTTTAAGTGAACAGCATTCCAGGCTCTTGGTAACAAGTTTCCTTCCATGGTTAGCAACCTGTATGCCCCCTTTCCTGCTTCAGCTTCAATCAAGTAGGGACCTTCCCATTTTGGTGCTAGCTTCCCGTCAGCAGGATTGATAGTATTTTGAAATGCTTTTCTCAACACCATATCTCCAACTTGGAACTTCCTTATCCTGACATTCTTGTTGTAGGCACCAGCCATCCTTTGTTGGTAGCTTGCCATCCTTATTCTGGCTAGATCCCTGATTTCCTCAATAGTATCCAAATCCTGAGCTAGAATTGCAGCATTTTCTTCAGGATCACGAGCACTTGTTCTAGCAGTTGGGATCACCATTTCTGTTGGGATCACTGCTTCTGCCCCAAATACTAAAGAGAAAGGTGTTTGACCAGTGGCGTTTTTGGGAGTTGTCCTATCAGCCCATAGCACATAAGGCAATTCTTCTGCCCATTTCCCTTTCTTGGATCCTAGCTTTTTCTTCAGATTGTTGATGATGATCTTATTGGATGATTCTGCTTGACCATTGGCTTGTGGATGAACTGGTGTTGATGTTATCATCTTGATTCCCCAACTGTCACAAAAGTTAGTGGTTCTCCTTCCAATGAATTGAGAACCATTATCACATATAATTTCAGAGGGAATGCCAAATCTGGTTATAATGTTTCTTTTGATGAAGGATATGACTTCCTTTTCTCTGACTTGAGCGAAGGCTTCAGCTTCTATCCACTTGGAAAAATAGTCAGTCATGGCAAGCATAAATACTTTTCCACCAGGTGCTTTAGGGAGCTTGCCAACTATATCCATTCCCCATCTCATGAATGGCCAAGAGGATGGTATTGGGTGTAAGAATTCAGCTGGCTGATGGAGGATATTGCTATGTCTCTGGCAAGGATCACACTTCTTGGCATATTCTACAGCATCCCTTTTCATGGTTGGCCAGTAGTATCCTGTTCTAAGGATCCTTGAGAATAATGCCCTGCCCCCAGTGTGGTTTCCACAATCTCCTTCATGGAAGTCTCTCAATACTTCTTCGATTTCAGGATCCTCAATACATCTTAAATATGGTCCTGCAAGGGATCGTTTATATAGCATATTATTTAGGATTGTAAATTGAGATACCTTGATCTTGAAAGCTCTAGGATTTTCTCCCATTGGGATCTCTCCGTTTTGCAAGTATTTCATGATTGGTGGGATCCATGATCCTGAATAAGATCGAGCTTCTTCACTAGGGATTACTGCAGTATCCTCTTCTATTTCCATGGCTACTTGATTTTCAATAGCAGGAGCCAGGATATGGATGATAGGGATACTTATATCTTCTGGAATTTTTAAGGATGATCCTAGGTTGGCCAATGCATCAGCTTCCGTGTTATCCTCCCTTGGTACCTGTGTTAAGCTAAAAGAAACAAAAGAGAGTGCCAATTTTTTGACTATCTCTAAATATTTGGTTAGTTTTTCACCTTTAACAGCATAGGATCCATTAAAGTGATTGGTGATCAATAATGAATCTACATATACTTCGAGATACTTTACCCCCATATCCTTAGCAATTTGTAATCCAGCAATTAAGGCTTCATACTCAGCCTCATTGTTAGTTGCCTGGAACTCACAAGCTATGGAGTGGGGTATTATGTCCCCCTGTGGCGATTTTAGTAGGATCCCTAGCCCTGTGCCTTTTATATTTGAGGATCCGTCAGTGTGCAGGATCCAAGGATCCTTGGTCTCATCCAGCTGCTGGACCTCCAATTCTGCTTCCTTTTGTAGATCACTACTGAAATCAGCCACAAAATCTGCTAGTGCTTGAGATTTAATGGCTTCATGGATGAGGTATAGCAATCCTTAGCCTCTTGCTGATCACTGTCGATCTTGATTATCCCCCATGGGCTAGGGAGCTTCACACATTGATGGTAGGTAGATGGAACTGCTTTCATGTCATGTATCCAAGGCCTGCCAAGGATAACGTTGCAACAAGATAAACAGTCAATAACACAAAATTTTTGGTAATTATGTAATCCTTCCACGTAGATTGGGAGTTTGATGTCCCCCAGAGTTTTCTTCGTTTCCCCACTGAATCCTACAAGCACGGAGGATCTTGGTGTGATGTCTGATTCTGGGATTCCCATCTTCTTCAAGACATCAAGCTGGATAATGTTCACTGAGCTCCCTCCATCAATAAGGATCCTGCGGACAAAATGGTTAGAGATAAAGAGAGTGATAACTAAGCTATCATGGTGAGGATCCTGAACATTGACGCGATCATCCTCATCAAATGTTATCATCTTCCCTTCTGAGACGCTTGAGGTTCTAATAGGCCTTTCTCCATTATCCATTTTTGATTCTTTTGCATGTCTTTTGGCCGCTGAGAAGGATGTTCCACAAATGTCTGATCCTCCGGATATGAAGTTAATCACTTGTGCGTTTGCCGGAGGTGCTGGAGCCTTTTCAGGGATCCTTTCAGGATCCTGGGTTCTTTGCTTTTTTCTTCCCAACAATTCTTTTAGATGCCCCTTGCTTAGCAGGTATCCAATTTCTTTTCTTAAGGCTATGCAATCTTCAGTTAGATGCCCGAAATCCTCATGGTATGCACACCATTTGGACTTGTCTTTAGTCCCGGACGGTTTATCATTCTTCCTGGGCCACCTAGCTTTTTCACCTAGATTCTGCATTGCAAGGATCAGTTCATGATTATCAACGGAAAAACAATATTCTGAGATTGGAGGATATTCTTCATCATCCTCTTCTTGGTCGACAACATGCACATTCTTGTTCTCGTTTCTATGGTAGGATTTGAACTTGTTGCCTTTGAAGGAGGATCCTTGCTTATCTTGTTTTGAGGATCCTAATTGTCTCTCCTGGATCCTCTTGTCATCCTCTAGCCGGATAAACCTGAGTGCTCGAGTTCTTACTTCATCTAAATTCCTGCAAGGTGTCATAACAAGATCATCATAGAATAATGAATCCTTAAGAAGTCCCATTTTGAAGGCTTCAACAGCCGTAGCCATATCCAAGTTGGGAATATCCAAGGATTCTTTACTAAATTTAGTTATATAATCCCTTAATGATTCATCATTATTTTGAGTTATCCTGTACAAATCACTAGTTAATTTTTCAAATTTTCTACTACAAGAGAATTGGTTATTGAATAAATTAACTAAATTAGCAAATGAAGTAATAGAGTAAGGGGGAAGACTTAGCAGCCACTTAAGAGCTGATCCAGTTAGAGTGGATCCAAATCCTTTACATAGGCATGCTTCCTTCAACTTTTCTGGGATAGGATTGATTTCCATCCTTTCCCTGTATTGTGCTATATGCTCCTCTGGATCCGTTGTGCCATCATACAGCTTCATGGTAGGGATATGGAACCTTTTGGGCACCTCTGCATCACAAATTGGTGGTGCAAAGCGTGATACCTTGTGGCTTCCATCTGCAATCTCTGGGATAGGCTTGACTACCCCTGGAACGCTTGAGATCATGTCCTTTAGTTTCTGTAATTCCCTGGCCATAGCGTGGTTGGTACCTGTATCCTGCATGAATCCATGGTTAGTGGTAGGATAATTATTTAAAGTGTTACCTCCCATTGGGTTCAAGTTAGGGAATCCATATTGCTGGGATTCTGGAACAACGGAGGGACCAGTGGAAGCAATGGTCTGCATTGGAATGAAGTCCCCTTGATGGACATCTGGATTTCCTGTTTGTAAACTTCTTAAGGATCCTGGCATCGGGAAGGATCCTGGTGTCTGAGTAGATCCTGGAACAAAGGAGGATCCTTGAACCTGGGATGATCCTGGAACAAAGGAGGATCCTTGACCCTGGAATGATCCTGGAACAAAGGAGGATCCTTGAACCTGGGATAAGCCCGGAACGAAGTAGGATCCTTGAAATTGCTGTGCACCCGGATATACTCCTGAATTCATAAAGGATCCCATATACTGAGGATAGGATCCTGCTGGCTGAAAATACGAGCCCGATGTCTGAGTCATTGCTGCTGACTTGAGATGTGATCCTCTCGTCTCCCCTGTGATCTGTACGTCTGGGATCCCTGATGGCTGAGAGGTGACCATTGGAGTCTCAAAACTCAAGGATTTTGGCATCAGTGGGGAATGATCCTCTGCCGCTTTCTTTTGTCTTTTGAGATCTCCAATCTCCCTGAGGATCCTGTCATTAGTTTCATCCTGCCGCTGCATACGATCCTTCATCTGCAAAATTAAAGCAAACACATCACTAGTACTGGGAGTAGAAGAATTCATAGCAGAAGAAGATGGAGGTTTAGAGAAAGAAGGGGTTGGTCTCTTCTCAGCATTTCTCTGGGATCCTGCCGGTGGAGGAGGTAGAGTGGTTTGTGCTGAGGTGACTGCAGACATCGCCGTGGAGGTGTTCTTCAATGATGAAGCCATGTAACTCTTTGAAATGATTTCGAACAAAAGATTTTCTTTATGAATGAAGCACCAATTGCCCCACGGTGGGCGCCAAACTGTTTTGGTCAAAAATCACACAAGGATAATGTAACCAAACTTTATGTAAACGGGGTATGATGCTTGGTTAGCTATGAAAGTAAAGGATCACTTCTGTGATAAAGATACAAAGACACAATGATTTATACGAGGAAAAAGCCCTTGATCAATGTATGATCTCCGGCATAAAAAACCTCGGGTGATGGCAACTACCGATCACCAACTTCAATATAATAAAAATGTAGTTACAACTTCGGATGATAATGAGCTGAGTACAAGGATCACTGAATGTCTAAGTGTTGAGAGTTGTGTCGTATGTTGTGTGTGTTCTTCCGAATGAGGAAGAGTGGTATTTATACATGTGTAGGTAACTTATTTTAGGTAGATAGACCACTAATCAGCTCATTACCCCTTTAGAAATAAAGATAATCTAGCCTAAATTGCTGCCCATTAATCAAGCTAAGTTTCCATATCCGGTACAACGTCTATCTCCAATTTAGCTCTTGCCATATTTGTGAAAACGCGTCCCTGGATCATGATGTGTAGGGCATATCCTGCTAGGTGTTCCTGCAAAACAATTTTGTAACAAGTGGAAGTGACCGTTAGTGTAAGGATCACCATATCGTCCCATGATCCTGATCCTGAAGTCTGGCTGAGGATCACTATCTGCCAAAGAAACAAGGATCTGTCAGGATCACGTATAAGGATCATTTATAGTAAAATCCAGCCCCAACAAAAGTGATTAGTGATTAACAATGAATCCACGTATACCTCAAGATACCTGATCCCCATATGCTTAGCAATTTGCAAACCAGCAATCAAGGCTTCATATTCAGCCTCATTATTGGTGGCTTGGAACTCACAGGCTATGGAGTGGGGTATTATGTCCCCCTGTGGCGATTTTAGTAGTATACCAAGCCCCGTGCCTTTAACATTTGAGGATCCATCAGTATGTAGTATCCAAGGATCCTTGGTCTCATCCAGCTGCTGGACTTCCAATTCGGCTTCCTTTTGTAGATCACTACTGTTTTGGTCAAAAATCACACAAGGATAATGTAACCAAACTTTATGTAAACGGGGTATGATGCTTGGTTAATTATAAAAGTAAAGGATCACTTTTATGAGAAATATGCAAAGACACAATGATTTATACGAGGAAAAAGCCCTTGATCAATGTATGATCTCCGGCATAAAAAACCTCGGGTGATGGCAACTACCGATCACCAACTTCAATATAAGAAAAATATAGTTACAACTTCGGATGATAATGAGCTGAGTACAAGGATCACTATAGTTTCGAGTGTCTAAGCGTGTGAGAATTGTGTTGTGTGTTCTTCCGAATGAAGAAGTGTGTTATATATACAAGTGTAGGTGACCTATTTTAGGTAAAAAGACTAATAATCAGCTCATTACCCCTTTAGAAATAAAAGTAAATCTAGCCTAAATTATCGCCCTTAAATTATGCCATGTTTCCATATCCTTCACAACGTCCATCTCCGATTAAGCACATGCCATAGTTGTAAAGACGTGTCCTTTAATTATGATGCTTGAGAGCGGATCCTGCTAGATGTCCTGTAAAACAACATTAAATTCAACGAAACCAACTGTTAGTATGAGGATCCTATGATGGTCCGTGATCCTGATCCTGGGACTCTGTTGAGGATCACTATCTGTCAAGAAACAAGGATCACCGGTTAGGATCACATGTGAGGATCATGTATTGTAAAAATCCAGCCCTAACAATTGCCCCCAAAATATGAGGAGTTTATTGTAAATAAACGAGTTATATTTTGCTTTGATCTTATCTGCAACGAATGACTCGGATAACTAGCCGTTAATCTCGAACTAGCCGTTGCAACCCTTACGTCATAGATGTGACAATCCCTGCAAATCGTGATTATAAATAGGAGATAGGGTTGGGATCACTCTGCATTTAAATTCAAGATACACTCCCTTTATATTCTGCACCGAAGATTGATCAGGTATTCTTCTCTTTCTCTCTTTCTTTTCTCTTTGCTCTGTTTTCTGCTTCTACTCTGTTTCCGTCTCGTCACAAACATGTTGCTCCGGAATTCTCCACACAAGGATTCCAAGAAGGATAGTCCCTTAAAAAGCCAGGGGATTATCAAGGATTCTCCTACGGAGAGGTGTTGCTTTACTGATGTTCACATAGACAGAATTCGTCATTGCTTTTCGGCGAATGCTGTTTTCAAGTCCTTCACACCTGCCGCTCTGAGTGACTCTGTTTCAGACGTCTGGGTGGCTTTTCCTGCTACTCCGTTTACCATAGGGTACTCGTATCCTTTTCCCTCCTTCACCCAATCTTTCTTTTCCTTAACCGGCATCTCCTATATCCAAGCCATGCCGATGATCTGGAGGGTCCTGTATACCTTCGAGAGGATCATCGAGCAGAAAGGAATTGATTTGGGGATGGCAGAGTTGGCTGCACTTTATGATCTTACCACGTTTGGTTCTTGCCGATATCTGCTAAAACGGAAAGCTGGGGAGGATCACCCTGTCTTCAAGGTTACTAAGAATGACACAAACTGGAAGCGTCGCTTCTTCTTTGTTAGAAGGGATTCCATCCCAGATGGGAAGGATCTGCCCAAGGAATGGGCCACTCGTGGTAGGGTAGAGGATCCTGGAAGGATCACTATCAGACTTGTCTCATACGATGAGGATCACTAACGTCTTTTTTATTTTTTGTGCAGCTATATCCATTGCTTATCTTAAGTTAACCCCTGCTGCAAGAGAAAGAGTCTTAGCTTTTAAAAAGCTCAATCCTTAGGTCAGAAGTTTCCAGGTCACCGTCCAAGATTCACAGGAAGTATCCTCCGCATCTGCCACTATGTCAAGTAAGTATCCTTGTTAAAAAGTAAGTTATATGCTAGATTGTTTAATTAGTAAGGGAACTTATCTTGTTTTGATTGTGTAGGTGTTGGGAAGTCTGCCAAATCTGCCAAGTCTGCCTCCAAGTTTGGGATAGATGATCTCACCAACGTCAAGTCTCCGAGGAGAAAGACTTCTGCTGCCAGTCCCTCCGCTTCAGCCCCTAAAGCATCCATTAGGGGTAAGGGAAAGAAGAGGAAGACTTCCGAGGATCTCCAAGGATTTCCCCTGATCCGCCAACAGTTCCTTGACTTTGTCAATGAGGTAGAGATCATTGCCCCTGTGGGTTATCCTTCTCTAATATCCTGCCTTTTTGAGGATCACCTGATCCTTACCTTTTTTCTCTTTTGCAGAAACTTGCTGAGATTGAGACTTACCTTGGCCACGTCGAGGATCAGGAGAGCCAAATCGCCGACCTTCAACAAATGGGCGTGTTAAAGGATCTCAAGATAGCCGATCTTGAGAAGGAGCTCCGGGCTACCAAGGATGAGGCTGCTCAAAGGCTACTTGACATGGATGGCGAGAAGCAGGAGATCATCCAGGATGCCAAGGTCTCTGCCGCGACTGCTATGTACAAGATACAACTACGAATGGCTGCGGAGGCTCAGGATCCTGCCTTTGACAAGAGCTCATGGGACGTGGAAGGTTGGAAGGCAAGATTGGCGGAGCTGGAGGATGAGGATGAGGAGATCCCTATGCTGGAAGGTGGTGATGCTGAGAAGGATCAGGGTGGAGAAGCTGGTGGTGATGGAGCAGCAAAGGTGTGAGCTGCTGGATTGGGCGATGATGGATATTTCGAGACTAGGCCGGAGCCCAATTTTTTAGGATTGGTTGTGGTTTTTTTTTTTGTGGTTGTTGATGGTTTGTGAACAATTGGTCTGTAATCTTTGAACAATAGTTTTTAGGGTAAAGGATCCTGGATCCTTCGAACAATAGGTAGGATTACAAAAGGTGGAGGGATCCTCTGTTTGGGGGATGAAGCCTTTGTGATCCTGCCGCTTTTACTTTCCTGCACAATGCTAAGACCGCATAGACAATGGACACCCTTTGCCAACCCATGTGGACGGGCCACGTTTTGCTGGTAGAAATGTGGGTTGGCAATTTTGACAACTTTTTGAAAGGGTTAATGATCCTTTTGTTTAATAATATAACCTTAATCTTTCTGGCTTATCCTGTGTTGTTATCTTTTATTTTTTAGTTTCCAATTGTTTTTGTAGTATATTTGTTTAAAGTGGCAAGAGTTGAAAATATGTTATCCAAATTTAGGATATGATCCCAGATCAAATATCCTGATATTGAAAATTTTCAAAGTACTTTAGTTCAAGGATCATAGGTTTGGTTGTCAAAGTATAAGGGTCGGTTAGGATAATGAGTATAATCAAAATAGTCAAGGATTATACCTGAGGATCCAAGTTAGGATCCTAACCTTCAATCGAGACAATCGTAGATAAGATTTTGATGGATAATAAGGATTAAGGATCCTTATGTGTTTTACCTTTGACAATCCTGAAAAACGAAGCACAACTTGGGACTAAGCCAATGTAAGAAATAAATTAGTAACTGGGGACATGCCCAAAGGATAACTGAGAATGATCCCGGAGGATCACTGGGGACAAGCCCAAAGGATAACTGAGAATGATCCCGGAGGATCACTGGGGACAAGCCCAAAGGATAACTGAGAATGATCCCGGAGGATCACTGGGGACAAGCCCAAAGGATCGTATGTAAACTGGAGTATGGCCCTTACTGGCGACTATCCAAACTTAGTGACATGAAAATGTCAAAACCTTAGCTAACGTGAAAACGTTAGAAACCTTAGGAACGGATGTATGGTACATCTACCATTATACGGAGGATCCTGGGTATAGCCAGTACGATGAGGTTGTCAGCCCCGGAAGTGGGTACTGGTCCCAAAGACGTGAACTATATCAGGATCATCGTGCGCTGCTGGCGGAAACTGGGGATAATCCCAAGGATAACTGGGGACAAGCCCAAGGATCTGCGTTGCTCTTGAAGATCTTTTGACGATATGCTGAAGATACCTGAACTATCATAACTCAAATGGTTCGTGAGAAGAGGATGAAGGATACAGGATCCTTATCCTTTGGTAAAAAGTAAGGAAATGTAAATGTTTTAAGATAAGGACATTACCAGAGTAAGGATCACTGACATCATCGGGATCCTTCGAGGATACTTCAGTGTGAGGATCACATGCTTGAGGGATCATGTTCACATAAAGTATCTCTTTAAGTGAACAGCATTCCAGGCTCTTGGTAACAAGTTTCCTTCCATAGTTAGCAATCTGTATGCCCCCTTTCCTGCTTCAGCTTCAATTAAGTAAGGGCCTTCCCATTTTGGTGCTAACTTCCCGTCAGCAGGATTAATAGTGTTTTGGAATGTTTTTCTCAACACCATATCTCCGACTTGGAACTTCCTTATCCTAACATTTTTGTTGTAGGCACCAGCCATTCTTTGTTGGTAGCTAGCCATCCTTATCCAAGCCAGATCCCTGATTTCCTCAATAGTATCCAAATCCTGAGCCAGGATTGCAGCATTTCCTTCAGGATCACGAGCACTTGTTCTAGCGGTTGGGATCACCATCTCTGTTGGGATCACTGCTTCTGCCCCAAATACTAAAGAAAAAGGTGTTTGACCAGTGGCGTTCTTGGGAGTTGTTCTATCAGCCCATAGCACATAAGGTAACTCCTCTGCCCATTTTCCCTTCTTAGATCCTAGCTTCTTCTTCAGATTGTTGATGATGATCTTGTTGGATGATTCTGCTTGACCATTGGCTTGTGGATGAACTGGTGTTGATGTTATCATCTTGATTCCCCAACTGTCACAAAAGTTAGTGGTTCTGCTTCCAATGAATTGGGAGCCATTATCACATACAATTTCAGAGGGAATGCCAAATCTAGTTATAATATTTCTTTTGATGAAGGATATGACTTCCTTTTCTCTGACTTGGGCGAAGGCTTCAGCTTCTATCCATTTAGAAAAATAGTCAGTCATGGCAAACATAAATACTTTTCCACCAGGTGCTTTTGGGAGCTTGCCAACTATATCCATCCCCCATCTCATGAATGGCCAAGAGGATGGTATAGGATGTAGCAATTCAGCTGGTTGATGAAGGATATTGTTGTGTCTTTGACAAGGATCACATTTCCTGGCATATTCTACAGCATCCCTTTTCATGGTTGGCCAGTAGTATCCTGTTCTAAGGATCCTTGAGAATAATGCCCTGCCCCCAGTGTGGTTTCCACAATCTCCTTCATGGAAGTCTCTCAACACTTCTTCAATTTCAGGATCCTCAATACATCTTAAGTATGGTCCTGCAAGGGATCATTTATATAGCACATTATTTAAGATTGTAAATTGAGATACCTTGATCCGGAAAGCTCTAGGATTTTCTCCCATTGGAATCTCTCCGTTTTGCAAGTATTTCATGATTGGTGAGACCCATGATCCTGAATAAGATTGAGCTTCTTCACTAGGGATTATTGCAGTATCCTCTTCTATTTCCATGGCCACTTGATTTTCAATAGCAGGAGCCAAGATATGGATGATAGGGATACTTATGTCTTCTGGAATTTTCAAGGATGATCCTAAGTTGGCCAATGCATCAGCTTCCGTGTTATCCTCCCTTGGTACCTGTGTTAAGCTGAAAGAAACAAAAGAGAGTGCCAATTCTTTGACTATCTCTAAATATTTGGTTAGTTTTTCACCTTTAACGGCATAGGATCCATTAAAGTGATTGGTGATCAATAATGAGTCTACATATACTTTAAGATATTTTACCCCCATATCCTTAGCAATTTGCAAGCCAGCAATCAAGGCTTCATACTCAGCCTCATTGTTAGTTGCTTGGAACTCACAGGCTATGGAGTGGGGTATTATGTCCCCCTGTGGCGATTTTAGTAGGATCCCGAGCCCTGTGCCCTTGACATTTGAGGATCCGTCAGTGTGTAATATCCAAGGATCCTTGGTTTCATCCAACTGCTGGACCTCCAATTCTGCTTCTTTTTGTAGATCACTACTGAAATCAGCCACAAAGTCGGCTAAGGCTTGTGATTTAATGGCTGTTCTTGGTTCATATCTTATATCATGGGCGCTAAGCTTCACTGCCCACTTAGCCATTCTCCCTGACATCTCCGGTTTCCTGAGGATATTCTTAATTGGAAAATTAGTTTTAACAACAATAGTATGGGTTTCAAAATAATGCCTTAACTTAGTGGATGCCATGATTAATGCAAGAATAAGTTTTTCGAGGTGCGAGTACCTGGATTCGGCATCAAGTAGACTTTTACTTACATAGTAGATAGGATATTGTGTACCTTCGTGATCCTTGACAAGGACGGCACTTACAGCGGTTGAGGATACCGCCAGGTATAAGGATAACACATCTCCTTTTTCCGGTTTTGCTAATGCTGGTGCTGAGGACATATATTCTTTAAGGGCTTGTAAAGCGTTCTCATGTTTCTCAGTCCATTCAAACTTCTTATTCTTCCTTAGGATATCGTAGAATTCTTTGCATTTTTCTGAGGATTTCGATATGAACCTGTTCAAAGCTGCTATCCTGCCTGTCAGTCTTTGAACATCCTTGGCATTGGCAGGAGATTTGATATTTACTAATGCTTTGATTTGTTCCGGGCTTGCTTCAATGCCCCTCTGAGTTACCATGTATCCTAGGAACTTTCCTGCCTTAACACCAAAATGGCATTTTGAAGGATTAAGTTTCATGTTGTAATTATCAAGGATATCGAATGCTTCTTCCAAGTCCCTTAGGTGATCCTCAGCTTTCTTTGACTTGACCACCATATCATCTATGTACACCTCCATAGTTTTTCCAATTTGATCTTTGAACATCATATTTACCAGCCTTTGATATGTTGCACCTGCATTTCTTAGTCCAAAACGCATGGCAATATAACAATATAAACCGGTTGGGGTCATAAAGGCTGTATCCTCTTGGTCAGATGGTTCCATCTGAATTTGTTGGAATCCAGATGATGCATCCATAAAGGTCAACAGTTCATGCCCCGCCGTTGCATCCACCATGGAGTCAATGTGGGGTAAAGGGAAAGGATCCTTGGGACATGCCTTATTCAAATCAGTGAAATCGACACATACCCTCCACTTTCCATTTTTCTTTTGGACAACAACCACATTGGCTAACCATTTTGGATATTTTACCTCTCTGATCATACCTGCTCGAAGTAGTCTCTCTACTTCTTCTTGGATAATGGCATTCCTTTCTGGTGCAAACTTCCTCCTTTTTTGATGGATTGGTTTGATAGACCTGTCAATGCCAAGTTTGTGAGTAACAATATCCTTAGATATGCCTGTCATGTCTTCATGTTTCCTAGCAAAGGTGGATTTTCGTCTTCTGAGGAAGGATAATAAGTCTTCTTTCATCTTGCCAAGGATTCCTGACCCGATATAGATTTTTGACTCAGGATCACTAGGATCCAAAAGGATTTCGTCTACATCCTGTTCCCTTGCCTCCAAGGTATCCCTTGGAGGATACTGTAATTGCTATTGCTCCCTTGGCTTCGAGGTTGGCTTCATAGATGAGGTATAACAATCCTTAGCCTCCTGCTGATCACTGTCGATCTTGATTATTCCCCATGGGCTAGGGAGCTTCACACATTGATGGTAGGTAGATGGGACTGCTTTCATATAATGTATCCAAGGCCTGCCAAGGATAACGTTGCAACAAGATAAACAGTCAATAACACAAAATTTTTGGTAATTATGTAATCCTTCCACGTAGATTGGGAGTTTGATGTCCCCCAGAGTTTTCTTCGTTTCCCCACTGAATCCTACAAGCACGGAGGATCTTGGTGTGATGTCTGATTCTGGGATTCCCATCTTCTTCAGGACATCAAGCTGGATAATGTTCACTGAGCTCCCTCCATCAATAAGGATCCTGCGGACAAAATGGTTAGAGATAAAGAGAGTGATAACTAAACTATCATGGTGAGGATCCTGAATGTTAATGCGATCATCCTCATCAAATGTTATCATCTTCCCTTCTGAGATACTTGAGGTTCTAATAGGCCTTTCTCCATTATCCATTTTTGATTCTTTTGCATGTCTTTTGGCCGCCGAGAAGGATGTACCACAGATGTCTGATCCTCCGGATATAAAGTCGATCACTTGTGCATTTTCCGGAGGTGCTGGAGCTTTTTCGGGGATCCTTTCAGGATCCTGGGTCCTTTGCTTTTCTCTCCCCAGCAATTCTTTTAGATGCCCCTTGCTTAGCAGGTATCCAATTTCTTTTCTTAAGGCTATGCAATCTTCAGTTAGATGCCCGAAATCCTCATGGTATGCACACCATTTTGACTTGTCTTTAGTCCCGGATGGTTTATCATTCTTCCTGGGCCACCTAGCTTTTTCACCTAGATTCTGCATTGCAAGGATTAGTTCATGATTATCAACGGAAAAACAATATTCTGAGATTGGAGGATATTCTTCATCATCCTCTTCTTGGTCAACAGCATGCACATTCTTGTTCTCATTTCTATGGTAGGATTTGAATTTATTGTTCTTGAAGGAGGATCCTTGCTTCTCCTGTTTTGAGGATCCTACTTGTCTCTCCTGGATCCTCTTGTCATCCTCTAGCCGGATGAACCTGAGTGCTGGAGTTCTTACTTCATCTAGATTCCTGCATGGTGTCATAACAAGATCATCATAGAATAATGAATCCTTAAGCAGTCCCATCTTGAAGGCTTCAACAGCCGTAGCCATATCCAAGTTGGGAATGTCCAAGGATTCTTTACTAAATTTAGTTATATAATCCCTTAATGATTCATTATGATTTTGAGTTATCCTGTACAAATCACTAGTTAATTTTTCAAATTTTCTGCTACAAGAGAATTGGTTATTGAATAAATTAACTAAATTAGCAAATGAAGTAATAGAGTAGGGGGGAAGACTTAGTAGCCACTTAAGAGCTGATCCAGTAAGAGTAGATCCAAATCCTTTACATAGGCATGCTTCCTTCAACTTTTCTGGGATAGGATTGATCTCCATCCTCTCCCTGTATTGTGCTATATGCTCCTCTGGATCCGTTGTGCCATCATACAGCTTCATGGTAGGGATATGGAACCTTTTGGGTACCTCTGCATCACAAATTGGTGGTGCAAAGCGAGATACTTTGTGGCTCCCATCTGCAATCTCTGGGATAGGCTTGACTACCCCTGGAACACTTGAGATCATCTCTTTTAGCTTCTGCAACTCCCTGGCCATAGCATGATTGGTACCTGTATCCTGCATGAATCCATGGTTAGTGGTAGGATAATTATTTAAAGTGTTACCTCCCATTGGGTTCAAGTTAGGGAACCCATATTGCTGGGATTCTGGAACAACGGAGGGACCGGTGGAAGCAATGGTCTGCATTGGAATGAAGTCCCCTTGATGGACATCTAGACTTCCTGTTTGCAAACTTTTTAGGGATCCTGGTATCTGGAAGGATCCTGGTGTCTGGGATGATCCTGGAACGAAGGAGGATCCTTGAACCTGGGATGATCCTGGAACAAAGGAGGATCCTTGGCCCTGGAATGATCCTGGAACAAGGTAGGATCCTTGAAACTGTTGTGCCCCCGGATAGGCTCCTGAATTCATGAAGGATCCCATGTACTGAGGATAGGATCCTACTGGCTGAAAATGTGAGCCTGATGTCTGAGTCATTGCTGCCGACTTGAGGTGTGATCCTCTTGACTCCCCTATGATTTGCACGTCCGGGATCCCTGATGGCTGGGAAGTGATCATTGGAGTATCGAAGCTCAAGGATTTGGGCATCAGTGGGGAATGATCCTCTGCCGCTTTCTTTTGTCTTTTGAGGTCTCCAATTTCCCTAAGGATCCTGTCATTAGTCTCATCCTGCCGCTGCATACGATCCTTCATCTGCAAAATTAAAGCAAATACATCACTAGTAATGGGAATAGAAGAATTCATAGCAGAAGAAGATAGAGGTTTAGAGAAAGTGGGAGTTGATCTCTTCTCAGTATTTGTCTGAGATCCTGCCAGTGGAGGAGGCAAAGTGGTCTGTGATGAGGTGACCGCAGACATCGCCGTGGACGTGTTCTTCAATGATGAAGCCATGTAACTCTTTGAAATGATTTCGAACAAAAGATTTTCTTATGAATGAAGCACCAATTGCCCCACGGTGGGCGCCAAACTGTTTTGGTCAAAAATCACACAAGGATAATGTAACCAAACTTTATGTAAACGGGGTATGATGCTTGGTTAATTATGAAAGTAAAGGATCACTTCTGTGATAAAGATGCAAAGACACAATGATTTATACGAGGAAAAAGCCCTTGATCAATGTATGATCTCCGGCATAAAAAACCTCGGGTGATGGCAACTACCGATCACCAACTTCAATATAAGAAAAATACAGTTACAACTTTGGATGATAATGAGCTGAGTACAAGGATCACTATTGTTTCGAGTGTCTTAGTGTGTGAGAGTTGTGTTGTATGTCGTGTGTGTTCTTATATGTGTGTAGGTGACCTATTTTAGGTAGTTAAACTAATATTCAGCTCATTACCCCTTTAGAAATGAGATACAATCTAGCCTAAATAGCCGCCCATAAATCAAGCCTTGTTTCCATATCCTGTGCAACGTCTATCTTCAATTAAGCTCTTGCCATAATTGTGAAGACGCGTCCCTTGATCATGATGCTTAGAGCGTATCCTGCTAGATATTCCTGCAAAAATAACATTGCATTAAGCGAAGATGATCGTTAGTATGAGGATCCTATAATGTCCCATGATCCTGATCCTGAAGTCCTGCTGAGGATCACTGTCTGCCAAAGAAATAAGGATCACTGGTTAGGATCACGTGTAAGGATCACCTATAATAAAAATCCAGCCCTAACACTTCCCGTCAGCAGGATTAATAGTGTTTTGGAATGTTTTTCTCAACACCATATCTCCGACTTGGAACTTCCTTATCCTAACATTTTTGTTGTAAGCACCAGCCATTCTTTGTTGGTAGCTTGCCATCCTTATCCTAGCCAGATCCCTGATTTCCTCAATAGTATCCAAATCCTGAGCCAGGATTGTAGCATTTTCTTCAGGATCACGAGCACTGGTTCTAGCGGTTGGGATCACCATCTCTGTTGGGATCACTGCTTCTGCCCCAAATACTAAAGAAAAAGGTGTTTGACCAGTGGCATTCTTGGGAGTTGTTCTATCAGCCCATAGCACATAAGGTAACTCCTCTGCCCATTTTCCCTTCTTGGATCCTAGCTTCTTCTTCAGATTGTTGATGATGATCTTGTTGGATGATTCTGCTTGGCCATTGGCCTGTGGATGAACTGGTGTTGATGTTATCATCTTGATTCCCCAACTGTCACAAAAGTTAGTAGTTCTGCTTCCAATGAATTGGGAACCATTATCACATACAATTTCAGAGGGAATGCCAAATCTAGTTATAATGTTTCTTTTGATAAAGGATATAACTTCTTTTTCTCTGACTTGAGCAAAAGCTTCAGCTTCTATCCACTTAGAGAAGTAGTCAGTCATGGCAAGTGTTGGGGCTGGATTTTTATTATAGGTGATCCTTATACGTGATCCTAACCAGTGATCCTTGTTTCTTTGGCAGACAGTGATCCTCAGCAGGACTTCAGGATCAGGATCATGGGACATTATAGTGATCCTCATACTAACGGCCACTTCCGCTCAATACAATATTGTTTTGCAGGAACATCTAGCAGGATACGCTCTAGGCATCATGATCAAGGGACGCGTCTTCACAATTATGGCAAGAGCTTAATTGAAGATAGACGTTGCACAGGATATGGAAACTTGGCTTGATTTATGGGCGGCTATTTAGGCTAGATTGTATCTCATTTCTAAAGGGGTAATGAGCTGAATATTAGTTTAGCTACCTAAAATAGGTCACCTACACACGTATAAATACCACTCTTCCTCATTCGGAAGAACACACACGACATACAACGCAACTCTCACACACTTAGACACTCGAAACAATAGTGATCCTTGTACTCAGCTCATTATCATCCAAAGTTGTAATCATATTTTTATTATATTGAAGTTGGTGATCGGTAGTTGCCATCACCCGAGGTTTTTTATGCCGGAGATCATACATTGATCAAGGGCTTTTTCCTCGTATAAATCATTGTGTCTTTGCATCTTTTATCACAGAAGTGATCCTTTACTTTCATAATTAACCAAGCATCATACCCCGTTTACATAAAGTTTGGTTACATTATCCTTGTGTGATTTTTGACCAAAACAGTTTGGCGCCCACCGTGGGGCAATTGGTGCTTCATTCATAAGAAAACTCTTTGTTCAAAATCATTTCGAAGAATTACATGGCTTCATCATTGAAAAACATGTCCACGGCAATGTCTGCAGTCACCTCGTCTCAGAACACTCTGCCTCCTCCACCGGCAGGATCCCAGAAGAATGCTGAGAAGAGACAAACTCCTACTAACTCTAAACCTCCATCTCCTTCTGCTATGAATTCCTATATTCCCAATACTAGTGATGTATTTACTTTGATTTTGCAGATGAAGGATCGTATGCAGCGGCAGGATGAAACTAATGATAGGATCCTCAGGGAAATTGGAGATCTCAAAAGACAAAAGAGAACGGCAGAAGATCATTCCCCACTGATGCCCAAATCCTTGAGCTTTGATACTCCAATGATCACTTCTCAGCCATCGGGAATTCCAAACGTGCAAATTGTGGGAGAATCAAGAGGATTGCACCTCGGATCGACAGCAATGACTCAGGCATCAAGCTCACACTTTCAACCGGCAGGATCCTATCCCCAGCATATGGGATCCTTCATGAATTCGGGAGCCTATCCGGGAACACAGCAGCTTCAAGGATCCTACTTTGTTCCAGGATCATCCCAGGGTCAAGGATCCTACTTTGTTCCAGGATCATCCCAGGGTCAAGGATCCTCCTTCGCTCCAGGATCCTTCCAGATACCAGGATCCTTCCAGATGCCAGGATCCCTAAAAAGTTTGCAAATAGGAAATCTAGATGTCCATCAAGGGGACTTCATTCCAATGCAGACCATTGCTTCCACTGGTCCCTCCGTTATCCCCGAATCCCAGCAATATGGATTCACTAACTTGAACTCAATGGGAGGTAACACTTTAAATAATCATCTTACTACTAACCATGGATTCATGCAAGATACAGGTGTCAATCATGCTATGGCCAGGGAATTGCAGAAGCTAAAAGATATGATCTCAAGTGTTCCAGGGGTAGTCAAGCCTATCCCAGAGATTGCAGATGGAAGCCACAAGGTATCTCGCTTTGCACCACCAATTTGTGATGCAGAGGTACCCAAAAGGTTCCATATCCCTACTATGAAGCTGTATGATGGTACAACGGATCCAGAGGAGCACATAGCACAATACAGGGAGAGGATGGAGATTAATCCTATCCCAGAAAAGCTGAAGGAAGCATGCCTATGTAAAGGATTTGGATCCACTCTTACTGGATCAGCTCTTAAGTGGCTGCTAAGTCTTCCCCCTTACTTTATTACTTCATTTGCTAATTTAGTTAATTTATTCAATAACCAATTCTCTTGTAGTAGAAAATTTGAAAGATTAACCAGTGATTTATATAGGGTAACCCAAGGTCATAATGAATCATTAAGGGATTACATAACTAAATTTAGTAAAGAATCCTTGGACATTCCCAACCTGGATATGGCTACGGCTGTTGAAGCCTTCAAAATGGGACTGCTTAAGGATTCATTATTCTATGATGATCTTGTTATGACACCATGCAGGAATTTAGATGAAGTAAGAACTCGGGCACTCAGGTTCATCCGGCTGGAGGATGACAAGAGGATCCAGGAGAGACAAGTAGGATCCTCAAAACAGGAGAAGCAAGGATCCTCCTTCAAGAACAACAAATTCAAATCCTACCATAGAAATGAGAACCAGAATGTGCACGCTGTTGATCAAGAAGAGGATGATGAGGATTATCCTCCAATCTCAGAATATTGTTTTTCCGTTGATAATCATGAACTAATCCTTGCAATGCAGAATCTAGGTGAAAAAGCTAGGTGGCCCAGGAAGAATGATAAACCATCCGGGACTAAAGACAAGTCAAAATGGTGTGCATACCATGAGGATTTCGGGCATCTAACTGAAGAATGCATAGCTTTAAGAAAAGAGATTGGATATATGTTAAGCAAGGGGCACCTAAAAGAATTATTGGGAAGAAAAAAGCAAAGGACTCAGGATCCTGAAAGGATCCCTGAGAGGACTCCAGCACCTCCGGCAAATGCACAAGTGATCAACTTTATTTCCGGAGGATCAGACATCTGTGGTACATCCTTCTCGGCGGCCAAAAGACATGCAAAAGAGTCAAAAATGGATAATGGAGAAAGGCCTATTAGAACATCAAGTGTCTCAGAGGGGAAGATAATTACGTTTGATGAGGATGATCGCGTCAATATTCAGGATCCTCATCATGATAGTTTAGTTATTACTCTCTTTATCTCTAACCATTTTGTCCGCAGGATCCTTATCGATGGAGGAAGCTCAGTGAACATTATCCAGCTTGATGTTCTGAAGAAAATGGGTATCCCAGAATCAGACATCACACCAAGATCCTCCGTGCTTGTAGGATTCAGTGGAGAAACGAAGAAAACTCTGGGGGACATCAAACTCCCAATCTACGTGGAAGGATTACATAATTATCAGAAATTTTGTGTTATTGACTGTTTGTCTTGTTGCAATGTTATCCTTGGCAGACCTTGGATACATGATATGAAAGCAGTCCCATCCACCTACCATCAATGTGTGAAGCTCCCTAGCCCATGGGGAATAATCAAGATCGACAGTGATCAGCAGGAGGCTAAGGATTGTTATACCTCATCCATGAAGCCAACCTCGAAGCCAAGGGAGCAATAGCAATTACAGTATCCTCCAAGGAATGTCTTGGAGGCAAGGGAACAAGATGTGGACGAAATCCTCTTGGATCCTAGTGATCCTGAATCAAAAATCTATATCGGATCAGGGATCCTTGGCAAGATGAAAGAAGACTTAATATCCTTCCTCAAAAGAAGAAAATCTACCTTTGCTTGGAAACATGAAGATATGACAGGTATATCAAAGGATATTATTACTCACAAACTTGGCATTGACAGGTCTATCAAACCAATCCATCAAAAATGGAGGAAGTTTGCACCGGAAAGGAATGCCATTATCCAAGAAGAAGTAGAGAGACTACTTCGAGCAGGTATGATCAGAGAGGTAAAATATCCAAAATGGTTAGCCAATGTGGTCGTTGTCCAAAAGAAAAACGCAAAAGTGGAGGGTATGTGTCGATTTCACTGATTTAAATAAGGCATGTCCCAAGGATCCTTTCCCATTACCCCACATTGACTCCATGGTGGATGCAACAGCGGGGCATGAACTGTTAACCTTTATGGATGCATCATCTGGATTCCAACAAATTCAGATGGAACCATCTGACCAAGAGGATACAGCCTTTATGACCCCAACAGGTTTGTATTGTTATATTGCCATGCCTTTTGGATTAAGAAATGCAGGTGCAACATATCAAAGGCTGGTGAATATGATGTTCAAAGATCAAATTGGACAAACTATGGAAGTATACATAGATGATATGGTAGTCAAATCAAAGAAAGCTGAGGATCACCTAAGGGATTTGGAGGAAGCATTTGATATCCTTGATAATTATAACATGAAGCTTAATCCTTCGAAGTGCCACTTTGGTGTTAAGGCAGGTAAATTCCTAGGATATATGGTAACTCAGAGGGGCATTGAGGCAAGTCCGGAGCAAATTAAAGCACTAGTAAACATCAAGTCCCCTGCCAATGCTAAGGATGTGCAAAGGCTAACAGGCAGGATAGCAGCTCTGAACAGGTTCATATCAAAATCCTCAGAAAAATGTAAAGAATTTTACGATATCCTAAGGAAGAACAAGAAGTTTGAATGGACTGAGAAACATGAGAATGCTTTACAAGCCCTTAAAGAATATATGTCCTCAGCACCAGCATTATCAAAACCCGAGAAAGGAGATGTGTTATCCTTATATTTGGCGGTATCCTCAACCGCTATAAGCGCTGTCCTTGTTAAGGATCATGAAGGTACACAATATCCTATCTACTATGTAAGTAAGAGTTTACTTGATGCCGAATCCAGGTACTCACACCTCGAAAAACTTATTCTTGCATTAATCATGGCATCAACTAAGTTAAGGCATTATTTTGAAACCCATACTATTGTTGTTAAAACTAACTTTCCAATTAAGAATGTCCTCAGGAAACCAGAGATGTCAGGAAGAATGGCTAAGTGGGCAGTAAAGCTTAGTGCCCATGATATAAGATATGAGCCATGAACAGCCATTAAATCCCAAGCACTAGCTGACTTTGTGGCTGATTTCAGTAGTGATCTACAAAAAGAAGCAGAATTGGAAGTCCAACAGCTGGATGAGACCAAGGATCCCTGGATACTACACACTGATGGATCCTCAAATGTCAAGGGCACAGGGCTCGGGATACTACTAAAATCGCCACAGGGGGACATAATACCCCACTCCATAGCCTGTGAGTTCCAAGCAACTAACAATGAGGCTGAATATGAAGCCTTAATTGCTGGCTTGCAAATTGCTAAGGATATGGGGGTGAAATATCTTAAAGTATATGTAGACTCATTATTGATCACCAATCACTTTAATGGATCCTATGCTGTTAAAGGTGAAAAACTAACCAAATATTTAGAGATAGTCAAAGAATTGGCACTCTCTTTTGTCTCTTTCAGCTTAACACAGGTACCAAGGGAGGATAACACGGAAGCTGATGCATTGGCCAACTTAGGATCATCCTTAAAAATTCCAGAAGACATAAGTATCCCTATCATCCATATCCTGGCTCCTGCTATTGAAAATCAAGTGGCCATGGAAATAGAAGAGGATACTGCAGTAATCCCTAGTAAAGAAGCTCAATCTTATGCAGGATCATGGGTCTCACCAATCATAAAATACTTGCAACACGGAGAGATTCCGATGGGAGAAAATCCTAGAGCTTTCAGGATCAAGGTATCTCAATTTACAATCTTAAATAATGTGCTATATAAACGATCCCTTGCAGGACCATATTTAAGATGTATTGAGGATCCTGAAATTGAAGAAGTGTTGAGAGACTTCCATGAAGGAGATTGTGGAAACCACACTGGGGGCAGGGCATTATTCTCAAGGATCCTTAGAACAGGATACTACTGGCCAACCATGAAAAGGGATGCTGTAGAATATGCTAGGAAATGTGATCCTTGTCAAAGACACAGCAATATCCTTCATCAACCAGCTGAATTGCTACACCCCATACCATCCTCTTGGCCATTCATGAGATGGGGAATGGATATAGTTGGCAAGCTCCCTAAAGCACCTGGTGGAAAAGTATTTATGCTTGCCATGACTGACTACTTCTCTAAGTGGATAGAAGCTGAAGCTTTTGCTCAAGTCAGAGAAAAAGAAGTTATATCCTTTATCAAAAGAAACGTTATAACTAGATTTGGCATTCCCTCTGAAATTGTATGTGATAATGGTTCCCAATTCATTGGAAGCAGAACTACTAACTTTTGTGACAGTTGGGGAATCAAGATGATAACATCAACACCAGTTCATCCACAAGCCAATGGCCAAGCAGAATCATCCAACAAGATCATCATCAACAATCTGAAGAAGAAGCTAGGATCCAAGAAGGGAAAATGGGCAGAGGAGTTACCTTATGTGCTATGGGCCGATAGAACAACTCCCAAGAATGCCACTGGTCAAACACCTTTTTCTTTAGTACTTGGGGCAGAAGCAGTGATCCCAACGGAGATGGTGATCCCAACTGCTAGAACAAATGCTCGTAATCCTGAAGAAAATGCTGCAATCCTGGCCCAGGATTTGGATACTATTGAGGAAATCAGGGATCTGGCTAGGATAAGGATGGCAAGCTACCAACAAAGAATGGCTGGTGCTTACAACAAAAATGTTAGGATAAGGAAGTTCCAAGTCGGAGATATGGTGTTGAGAAAAACATTCTAAAACACTATTAATCCTGCTGACGGGAAGTTAGCACCAAAGTGGGAAGGCCCTTACTTGATTGAAGCTGAAGCAGGAAAGGGGGCATACAGATTGCTAACTATGGAAGGAAACTTGTTACCAAGAGCCTGGAATGCTGTTCACTTAAAGAGATACTTTGTGTGAACATGATCCGACGAAGCATGTGATCCTTACATCGAAGTATCCTCAAAGAATCCCGGTGATGTTAGTGATCCTTACTCTGGTAATATCCTTATCTTAAAACTATTACATTTCCTTACTTTTTACCAAAGGATAAGGATCCTGTATGCTTCATCCTCTTCTCACAAACCATTTGAGTTATGATAGTTCAGGTATCTACAGTATATCGTCAAAGATCTTCAAAAGCAACGCAGATCCTTGGGTCTAACCCCAGTTATCCTTGGGATTATCCCCAGTTTCCGCCAGCAGCGCACAATGATCCTGATATAGTTCATGTCTTTGGGACCAGTACCCACTTCCGGGGCTGACAACCTCATCGTACTGGCTATACCCAGGATCCTACGTATAATGGTAGACGTACCATACATCCGTTCATAAGGTTTCTAACGTTTTCACGTTAGCTAAGGTTTTGACATTTTCATGTCACTAAGTTTGGATAGTCGCCAGTAAGGGCCATACTCCAGTTTACATACGATCCTTTGGGCTTGTCCCCAGTTATCCTTTGGGCTTGTCCCCAGTGATCCTTTGGGATCATCCCCAGTGATCCTATGGGCTTGTCCCCAGTTATCCTTTGGGCTTGTCCCCAGTTACTAACTTATCTTTTACATTGGCTTAGTCCCAAGATATGTTCCATTTTTCAGGTTCTCGAAGTTAAACAAATAAGGATCCTTAATCCTTATCATATGGTTATCTTGATTAAAGGTTAGGATCCTAACTTGGATCCTCAGGTATGATCCTTGACTATTTTGATTATACTAACCAACCCCTACACTTTGACAACTAAAACTATGATCCTTGAAAATTTTCAATGATAGGATATTTGATCTAGGATCATATCCTAAATTTATTAAACATGGTTTGCTCAACTCTTGTTACTCTGACAAATAGGTTTCTAAAACAAACTGGAAGATGAGAAGATAAATAAAGGATAACAACACGAGATAAGCCAGAAAGATTAGAGTTATATTATTAACAAAAGGATCTTAAACCCTTTCAAAAAGTTGTCAAAATTGCCAACCCACATTTCTACCAGCAAAACGTGGCCCGTCCACATGGGTTGGCAAAGGGTGTCCATTGTCTATGCGGTCTTAGCAGGTGCAGGAAATTAAAGGCGGCAGGATCACAAAGGCTTCATCCCCCAAACAGAGGATCCCTCCACCTTTTGTAATCCTACCTATTGTCCAAAGGATCCATGATCCTTAACCCTAAAAACTATTGTTCAAAGTTACAAACCATAATTGTTTCAAACATCAACAACCACAAACAAACCACTACCAAACTCAAAAAAATTGGGCTCCGGCCTAGTCACAAATATCCATCATCGCCCAATCATGCAGCTTACACCTTTGCTGCTCCATCACCACCAGCTTCTCCGCCTTGATCCTTGTGAGCTCCACCACCCTCCAGCATTGGGATATCCTCGGCTTCATCCTCATCCTCCAGTTCCGCCAGCCTTGCCTTCCAGCCTTCAACATCCCATGTGCTCTTATCGAAGGAAGGATCCTGAGCCTCCGTAGCCATCTGCAGTTGTATTTTGTACATAGCTATCGCGGCAGAGACTTTAGCATCCTGAGTGATATCGTGCTTCTCATAGTCAAAGTTGATCAATGCTTTGACAGCCTCATCCTTAGTAGCCCGGAGCTCCTTCTCAAGATCGGCAATCTTGAGATCCTTCAGCACACCCATCTGTTGGAGGTCGGCAATTTGACGATCCTGATCTTCAACTTGGTTAACATAAGTCTCCATTTCGGTGAATTTCTGCAAGAAAAACGGGAAACAAGATCAGACGCAAGTGATCCTTAAACTTGTCAGGATAACCAACAGGGGCAGTAATCCTAACCTCATCGAAATAATCAAGGAACTGCTGACGGAGGAGGGGAAATCCCTGGAGATCTTCAGAAGCCTTCCTCTTCTTTCCCTTACCCCTAATGGGTGCTTTAGGAGCTGATACTGAAGGACTGGCAGCAGGAGCCTTCTTCTTTGAAGATGTGACATTGGCAAGATCACTTATCCCAAATTTGGAGGCAGATTTGACAGACCTGGCAGACTTTCCAGCACCTACACAATCAAAAAACAAGATAAGTTGCTTTATTAATCAAACAATCCTACATTTAATTTATTTTCTATAAGGATACTTACTTGACATAGTGGCAGATGCAGAGGATACTTCTTGAGAATCTTGGACGATAACTTGGAAACTTCTGATTTCAGGATTTAGCTTTTTAAAAGCTAGGACTCTCTCTTTTGCAGCAGGGCTTAACTTCAGATGAGCGATGGATATAGCTGCACAAGAGATAAAAAGGACATTAGTGATCCTCATCATATGAGACAGGACTGATAGTGATCCCTCGAGGATCCTCTACCCTACCATGAGTGGCCCATTCCTTGGGCAGATCCTTCCCGTCCGGGATGGAATCCCTTCTAACAAAGAAAAAACGACGCTTCCAGTTTGTATCATTCTTGGTGACCTTGAAGACAGGGTGATCCTCCCCGGCTTTCCGTTTCAGCAGATACCGGTAAGAACCAAAAGTGGTAAAATCGTAAAGCTCGGCCAACTCCGTCATCCCCAGATCAATCCCTTCCTGCTCGATGATCCTCTCAAAGGTATACAGAACCCTCCAGATCAACGGCATAGCTTGGATATATGAGATGCCGGTTAAGGAAAAGAAAGATTGGGTGAACGATGGGAAAGGATATGAATACCCTATGGTGAATGGAGTAGCAGGAAAAGCCACCCAGGTATTCGAAACAAAGTCACTCAGAGCGGTAGGCGTGAAGGACTTGAAAACAGCATTCGCCGGAAAGCAATGACGAATTTTGTCTATGTGAACATCAGTAAAGCAGCACCTCTTCGTAGGAGAATCCTTGATAATCCCCTGGCTTTTTAAGGGACTATCCTTCTTGGAATCCTTGTGTGGAGAATTCCGGAGCAACATATTTGTAACGGAACAGAAACAGAGACGGAGCAGAAAAAACAGAGCAAAGAGAAGGAAGTAAGGAAAGAGAGAAGAAGAGGATACCTGATCAGTCTTCGGTAGCGATTATAAAGGGAAGATATCTCGAATTTAAATGCAGAGTGATCCTAACCCTATCTCCTATTTATAATCATGATTTGCAGGGATTGTCACATCTATGACGTAATGATCGCAACGGCTAGTCCATATGTAACGGCTAGTTATTCGGAGTGGCCCGTTGGAGATAAGATCGAAACAAAATATAACTCGTCTATTTACAATAAACTCCTTATATTTTGGGGGCAATTGTTGGGGCTGGATTTTTATTATAGGTGATCCTTATACGTGATCCTAACCAGTGATCCTTGTTTCTTTGGCAGACAGTGATCCTCAGCAGGACTTCAGGATCAGGATCATGGGACATTATAGTGATCCTCATACTAACGGCCACTTCCGCTCAATACAATATTGTTTTGCAGGAACATCTAGCAGGATACGCTCTAGGCATCATGATCAAGGGACGCGTCTTCACAATTATGGCAAGAGCTTAATTGAAGATAGACGTTGCACAGGATATGGAAACTTGGCTTGATTTATGGGCGGCTATTTAGGCTAGATTGTATCTCATTTCTAAAGGGGTAATGAGCTGAATATTAGTTTAGCTACCTAAAATAGGTCACCTACACACGTATAAATACCACTCTTCCTCATTCGGAAGAACACACACGACATACAACGCAACTCTCACACACTTAGACACTCGAAACAATAGTGATCCTTGTACTCAGCTCATTATCATCCAAAGTTGTAATCATATTTTTATTATATTGAAGTTGGTGATCGGTAGTTGCCATCACCCGAGGTTTTTTATGCCGGATGTTGGGGCTAGATTTTACTATAAATGATCCTTATACGTGATCCTGACTAGTGATCCTTGTTTCTTTGGCAGATAGTGATCCTCAGCCAGACTTCAGGATCAGGATCATGGGACGATATGGTGATCCTTACACTAACGGTCACTTCCACTTGTTACAAAATTGTTTTGCAGGAACACCTAGCAGGATATGCCCTACACATCATGATCCAGGGACGCGTTTTCACAAATATGGCAAGAGCTAAATTGGAGATAGACGTTGTACCGGATATGGAAACTTAGCTTGATTAATGGGCAGCAATTTAGGCTAGATTATCTTTATTTCTAAAGGGGTAATGAGCTGATTAGTGGTCTATCTACCTAAAATAGGTCACCCACACATGTATAAATACCACTCTTCCTCATTCGGAAGAACACACACAACATACGACACAACTCTCGAACACTTAGACACTCAGTGATCCTTGTACTCAGCTCATTATCATCCGAAGTTGTAACTACATTTTTATTATATTGAAGTTGGTGATCGGTAGTTGCCATCACCCGAGGTTTTTTATGCCGGAGATCATACATTGATCAAGGGCTTTTTCCTCGTATAAATCATTGTGTCTTTGTATCTTAATCACAGAAGTGATCCTTTACTTTCATAGCTAACCAAGCATCATACCCCGTTTACATAAAGTTTGGTTACATTATCCTTGTGTGATTTTTGACCAAAACAGTTTGGCGCCCACCGTGGGGCAATTGGTGCTTCATTCATAAAGAAAATCTTTTGTTCGAAATCATTTCAAAGAGTTACATGGCTTCATCATTGAAGAACACCTCCACGGCGATGTCTGCAGTCACCTCAGCACAAACCACTCTACCTCCTCCACCGGCAGGATCCCAGAGAAATGCTGAGAAGAGACCAACCCCTTCTTTCTCTAAACCTCCATCTTCTTCTGCTATGAATTCTTCTACTCCCAGTACTAGTGATGTGTTTGCTTTAATTTTGCAGATGAAGGATCGTATGCAGCGGCAGGACGAAACTAATGACAGGATCCTCAGGGAGATTGGAGATCTCAAAAGACAAAAGAAAGCGGCAGAGGATCATTCCCCACTGATGCCAAAATCCTTGAGTTTTGAGACTCCAATGGTCACCTCTCAGCCATTAGGGATCCCAGACGTACAGATCACAGGGGAGACGAGAGGATCACATCTCAAGTCAGCAGCAATGACTCAGACATCGGGCTCGTATTTTCAGCCAGCAGGATCCTATCCTCAGTATATGGGATCCTTTATGAATTCAGGAGTATATCCGGGTGCACAGCAATTTCAAGGATCATACTTCGTTCCGGGCTTATCCCAGGTTCAAGGATCCTCCTTTGTTCCAGGATCATCCCAGGTTCAAGGATCCTCCTTTGTTCCATGATCATTCCAGGGTCAAGGATCCTCCTTTGTTCCAGGATCATCCCAGGTTCAAGGATCCTCCTTTGTTCCAGGATCTACTCAGACACCAGGATCTTTCCCGATGCCAGGATCCTTAAGAAGTTTACAAACAGGAAATCCAGATGTCCATCAAGGGGACTTCATTCCAATGCAGACCATTGCTTCCACTGGTCCCTCCGTTGTTCCAGAATCCCAGCAATATGGATTCCCTAACTTGAACCCAATGGGAGGTAACACTTTAAATAATTATCCTACCACTAACCATGGATTCATGCAGGATACAGGTACCAATCACGCTATGGCCAGGGAATTACAGAAACTAAAGGACATGATCTCAAGTGTTCCAGGGGTAGTCAAGCCTATCCCAGAGATTGCAGATGGAAGCCACAAGGTATCACGCTTTGCACCACCAATTTGTGATGCAGAGGTGCCCAAAAGGTTCCATATCCCTACCATGAAGCTGTATGATGGCACAACGGATCCAGAGGAGCATATAGCACAATACAGGGAAAGGATGGAAATCAATCCTATCCCAGAAAAGTTGAAGGAAGCATGCCTATGTAAAGGATTTGGATCCACTCTAACTGGATCAGCTCTTAAGTGGCTGCTAAGTCTTCCCCCTTACTCTATTACTTCATTTGCTAATTTAGTTAATTTATTCAATAACCAATTCTCTTGTAGTAGAAAATTTGAAAAATTAACTAGTGATTTGTACAGGATAACTCAAAATAATGATGAATCATTAAGGGATTATATAACTAAATTTAGTAAAGAATCCTTGGATATTCCCAACTTGGATATGGCTACGGCTGTTGAAGCCTTCAAAATGGGACTTCTTAAGGATTCATTATTCTATGATGATCTTGTTATGACACCTTGCAGGAATTTAGATGAAGTAAGAACTCGAGCACTCAGGTTTATCCGGCTAGAGGATGACAAGAGGATCCAGGAAAGACAAGTAGGATCCTCAAAACAGGAGAAGCAAGGATCCTCCTTCAAAAACAACAAGTTCAAATCCTACCATAGAAACGAGAACAAGAATGTGCATGCTGTTGACCAAGAAGAGGATGATGAAGAATATCCTCCAATCTCAGAATATTGTTTTTCCGTTGATAATCATGAACTGATCCTTGCAATGCAGAATCTAGGTGAAAAAGCTAGGTGGCCCAGGAAGAATGATAAACCGTCCGGGACTAAAGACAAGTCCAAATGGTGTGCATACCATGAGGATTTCGGGCATCTAACTGAAGATTGCATAGCCTTAAGAAAGGAAATTGGATACCTGCTAAGCAAGGGGCATCTAAAAGAATTGTTGGGGAGAAAAAAGCAAAGGACCCAGGATCCTGAAAGGATCCCCGAAAAAGCCCCAGCACCTCCGGCAAATGCACAAGTGATCAACTTTATATCCGGAGGATCAGACATCTGTGGTACATCCTTCTCAGCGGCCAAAAGATATGCAAAAGAATCAAAAATGGACAATGGAGAAAGGCCTGTTAGAACATCAAGTGTTTCAGAAGGAAAAACGATAACCTTTGATGAGGATGACCGCATTAACATCCAGGATCCTCATCATGATAGTTTAGTTATTACTCTCTTTATTTCTAACCATTTTGTCCGCAGGATCCTTATCGATGGAGGGAGCTCAGTGAACATTATCCAGCTTGATGTCTTGAAGAAGATGGGAATCCCAGAATCAGACATCACACCAAGATCCTCCGTGCTTGTAGGATTCAGTGGGGAAACGAAGAAAACTCTGGGGGACATCAAACTCCCAATCTACGTGGAAGGATTACATAATTACCAAAAATTTTGTGTTATTGACTGTTTATCTTGTTGCAACGTTATCCTTGGCAGGCCTTGGATACATGACATGAAAGCAGTTCCATCTACCTACCATCAATGTGTGAAGCTCCCTAGCCCATGGGGGATAATCAAGATCGACAGTGATCAGCAAGAGGCTAAGGATTGCTATACCTCATCCATGAAGCCAACCTCGAAGCCAAGGGAGCAATAGCAATTACAGTATCCTCCGAGGAATGTCTTGGAGGCAAGGGAACAAGATGTGGATGAAATCCTCTTGGATCCTAGTGATCCTGAATCAAAAATCTATATCGGATCAGGGATCCTTGGCAAAATGAAAGAAGACATGATATCCTTCCTCAAAAGAAGAAAATCTACCTTTGCATGGAAACATGAAGATATGACAGGTATATCCAAGGATATTATTACTCACAAACTTGGCATTGACAGGTCTATCAAGCCAATCCATCAAAAAAGGAGGAAGTTTGCACCAGAAAGGAATGCCATTATCCAAGAAGAAGTAGAGAAACTACTTCGAGCAGGTATGATCAAAGAGGTAAAGTATCCAAAATGGTTAGCCAATGTGGTTGTTGTCCAAAAGAAAAACGGAAAGTGGAGGGTATGTGTCGATTTCACTGATTTGAATAAGGCATGTCCCAAGGATCCTTTCCCATTACCCCACATTGACTCCATGGTGGATGCAACAGCGGGGCATGAACTGTTAACCTTTATGGATGCATCATCTGGATTCCAACAAATCCAGATGGAACCATCTGACCAAGAGGATACAGCCTTTATGACCCCAACCGGTTTATATTGCTATATTGCCATGCCTTTTGGACTAAGAAATGCAGGTGCAACATATCAAAGGCTGGTAAATATGATGTTCAAGGATCAAATCGGAAAAACTATGGAGGTGTACATAGATGATATGGTGGTCAAGTCAAAGAAAGCTGAGGATCACCTAAGGGACTTGGAAGAAGCATTCGATATCCTTGATAATTATAACATGAAACTAAATCCTTCGAAATGCCATTTTGGTGTTAAGGCAGGAAAGTTTTTAGGATACATGGTAACCTAGAGGGGCATTGAAGCAAGCCCGGAACAAATCAAAGCATTAATAAATATCAAATCTCCTGCCAATGCCAAGGATGTTCAAAGACTGACAGGCAGGATAGCAGCTTTGAACAGATTCATATCGAAATCCTCAGAAAAATGCAGAGAATTCTACGATATCCTAAGGAAGAATAAGAAGTTCGAATGGACTGAGAAGCATGAGAATGCTTTACAAGCCCTTAAAGAATATATGTCTTCAGCACCAGCATTAGCAAAACCGGAGAAAGGAGATGTGTTATCCTTATACCTAGCGGTATCCTCAACCGCTGTAAGTGCAGTCCTCGTCAAGGATCATGAAGGTACACAATATCCTATCTACTATGTAAGTAAAAGTTTGCTTGATGCCGAATCCAGGTACTCACACCTCGAAAAACTTATCCTTGCATTAATCATGGCATCCACTAAGTTAAGGCATTATTTTGAAACCCATACTATTGTTGTTAAAACTAACTTTCCAATTAAGAATGTCCTCAGGAAACCGGATATGTCAGGAAGAATGGCTAAGTGGGCAGTGAAGCTTAGTGCCCATGATATAAGATACGAACCGAGAACAGCCATTAAATCTCAAGCACTAGCAGATTTTGTGGCTGATTTCAGTAGTGATCTACAAAAGGAAGCAGAATTGGAGGTCCAGCAGCTGGATGAGACCAAGGATCCTTGGATCCTGCACACTGACGGATCCTCAAATATCAAAGGCACAGGGCTAGGGATCCTACTAAAATCGCCACAGGGGGACATAATACCCCACTCCATAGCTTGTGAGTTCCAGGCAACTAACAATGAGGCTGAGTATGAAGCCTTAATTGCTGGATTACAAATTGCTAAGGATATGGGGGTAAAGTATCTCGAAGTATATGTAGATTCATTATTGATCACCAATCACTTTAATGGATCCTATGCTGTTAAAGGTGAAAAACTAACCAAATATTTAGAGATAGTCAAAAATTGGCACTCTCTTTTGTTTCTTTTAGCTTAACACAGGTACCAAGGGAGGATAACACGGAAGCTGATGCATTGGCCAACCTAGGATCATCCTTAAAAATTCCAGAAGATATAAGTATCCCTATCATCCATATCCTGGCTCCTGCTATTGAAAATCAAGTAGCCATGGAAATAGAAGAGGATACTGCAGTAATCCCTAGTGAAGAAGCTCGATCTTATTCAGGATCATGGATCCCACCAATCATGAAATACTTGCAAAACGGAGAGATCCCAATGGGAGAAAATCCTAGAGCTTTCAAGATCAAGGTATCTCAATTTACAATCCTAAATAATATGCTATATAAACGATCCCTTGCAGGACCATATTTAAGATGTATTGAGGATCCTGAAATCGAAGAAGTATTGAGAGACTTCCATGAAGGAGATTGTGGAAACCACACTGGGGGCAGGGCATTATTCTCAAGGATCCTTAGAACAGGATACTACTGGCCAACCATGAAAAGGGATGCTGTAGAATATGCCAAGAAGTGTGATCCTTGCCAGAGACATAGCAATATCCTCCATCAGCCAGCTGAATTCTTACACCCAATACCATCCTCTTGGCCATTCATGAGATGGGGAATGGATATAGTTGGCAAGCTCCCTAAAGCACCTGGTGGAAAAGTATTTATGCTTGCCATGACTGACTATTTTTCCAAGTGGATAGAAGCTGAAGCCTTCGCTCAAGTCAGAGAAAAGGAAGTCATATCCTTCATCAAAAGAAACATTATAACCAGATTTGGCATTCCCTCTGAAATTATATGTGATAATGGTTCTCAATTCATTGGAAGGAGAACCACTAACTTTTGTGACAGTTGGGGAATCAAGATGATAACATCAACACCAGTTCATCCACAAGCCAATGGTCAAGCAGAATCATCCAATAAGATCATCATCAACAATCTGAAGAAAAAGCTAGGATCCAAGAAAGGGAAATGGGCAGAAGAATTGCCTTATGTGCTATGGGCTGATAGGACAACTCCCAAAAACACCACTGGTCAAACACCTTTCTCTTTAGTATTTGGGGCAGAAGCAGTGATCCCAACAGAAATGGTGATCCCAACTGCTAGAACAAGTGCTCGTGATCCTGAAGAAAATGCTGCAATTCTAGCTCAGGATTTGGATACTATTGAGGAAATCAGGGATCTAGCCAGAATAAGGATGGCAAGCTACCAACAAAGGATGGCTGGTGCCTACAACAAGAATGTCAGGATAAGGAAGTTCCAAGTTGGAGATATGGTGTTGAGAAAAGCATTTCAAAATACTATCAATCCTGCTGACGGGAAGCTAGCACCAAAATGGGAAGGTCCCTACTTGATTGAAGCTGAAGCAGGAAAGGGGGCATACAGGTTGCTAACCATGGAAGGAAACTTGTTACCAAGAGCCTGGAATGCTGTTCACCTAAAGAAATATTTCATGTGAACATGATCCTTCTTGCATGTGAAATATCCTTGAAGGATCCTGGAGATATCGGTGATCTTTACTCTGGTAATATGCTTATCCTAAAACTATTGCATTTTCTTACTTTTCGTCTAAGGATAAGGATCATGTATCCTTCATCCTCTACTCACAAACCATTTGAGTTATGATAGTTCAGGTATCTCCAGCAAATCGTCAAAGATCTCCAAGAGCACCACAGATCCTTGGGTCCAACCTCAGTTATCCTTGGGATTATCCCCAGTTTCCGCCAGCAGCGCACGATGATCCTGGTATAGTTCATGTCTTTGGGATCAGTACCCATTTTCGGGGCTGGCGACCTCATCGTACTGGCTATACTTGGGATCCTACGTATAATGGTGGACGCACCATACATCCGTTCCTAAGGTTTCTAACGTTTTCACGTTAGCTAAGGTTTTGACATTTTCATGTCACTAAGTTTGGATAGTTGCCAGAAAGGGCCATACTCCAGTTTACATACGATCCTTTGGGCTTGTCCCCAGTTATCCTATGGGCTTGTCCCCAGTGATCCTCCGGGATCATTCTCAGTTATCCTATGGGCTTGTCCCCAGTGATCCTCCGGGATCATTCTCAGTTATCCTATGGGCTTGTCCCCAGTGATCCTCCGGGATCATTCTCAGTTATCCTATGGGCTTGTCCCCAGTGATCCTTTGGGATTGTCCCCAGTTACCCTTTGGGCTTGTCCCCAGTTATCCTTTGGGCTTGTCCCTAGTTACTAACTTATCTTTTATATTGGCTTAGTCCCAAGTTATACTCCATTTTTCAGGTTTTTCGAAGTTAAACAATTAAGGATCCTTAATCCTTATTGTTCATTAAGATTTTTACCTATGGTTATCCTGATTAAAGGTTAGGATCCTAACTTGGATCCTCAGGTATGATCCTTAACTACTTTTAATTTCATTATTCATTTGAATAACCTTTAGACCTTGACAACTGAATCTATGATCCTTAAAATAAACTATCTTGAAAACTTTCGATTATAGGATATTTGATCCAGGATCATATCCTAAATTTCTTAAACATAATTTGCTCAACTTTTCAAACAAACATGTGTCAAAACAATTGAAAATCAAAAAGGATAATAACACAAGATAAGCGACAAAAGTTTAAGATTTTATTTATTAAACAAAAGGATCTTTAACTCTTTCAAAAAGTTGTCAAAATTACCTACCCAAAGCATCTACCAGCAATACGTGGCCCGTCCGCTGGGGTAGGTAAAGGGTGTCCATGATAATAGGTTCAAAAGTATTGCAGGGAAATTAAAAGGCGGCAGGATCACAACGGCTTCATCCCCCAAACAGAGGATCCCTCCACCATGTGTAATCCTACCTATTGTTCAAAGGATCCCGGATCCTTAACCCTAAGAAACTATTGTTCAGAGATTACAGACCATAATTGTTTCAAACATCAACAACCACAAAAAACCACTACCAATCCTAAAAAATTGGGCTCCGGCCTAGTCTCGAAATATCCATCATCGCCCAATCATGCAGCTTACTTCTTCGCTGCTCCATCACCACCAGCTTCTCCACCCTGATCCTTGTCAGCATCACCTCCCTCCAACATTGGGATGTCCTCAGCATCATCATCATCTTCCAACTCTGCTAACCTTGCCTTCCAGCCCTCAACATCCCATGTGCTCCTGTCAAAGGAAGGATCCTGAGCCTCCGTAGCCATCTGCAGTTGTATCTTGTACATGGTTACCGCGGCAGAGACCTTAGCGTCTTGGGTAATGTCATGCTTCTCATAATCAAACTTGATCAACGCTTTAACAGCCTCATCTTTGACTGCCCGGATCTCTTTCTCAAGATCGGCAATCTTAAGATCCTTCAGCCCACACGTCTGTTGAAGGTCAGCAATTTGACGATCCTGATCCTCAACCTGATTGACGTAAGTCTCCATTTCGGAGAATTTCTAAAGAAGACAACAGGAAAGCAACATCAGACACATGTGATCCTCGGACTAGTCGAAGACAATTAACAGGGGCAGTGATCCTAACCTCATCAAAATAGTCAAGGAATTGCTGACGGAGAAGAGGAAATCCCTGAAGGTCATCTGAAGCCTTCCTCTTTTTCCCTTTGCCTCGGGCAGGTGCTTTAGGGGCTGAGACTGAAGGGCTGGCAGCAGGAGCCTTCTTCTTCTTAGAAGACGTGACATTGGCAAGGTCACCTATCCCAAACATGGAGGCAGATTTAACAGACCTGGCAGATTTTCCGGCACCTACACAATTCAAAAACAAGATAAGTTCCCTTGTTAAATTAAATACTTTCACATAAAACTTATTTGCTATGAGGATACTTACTTGACATTGTGGCAGATGCAGAGGATATCTCTTGAGAATCTTGGATAATGATTTGGAAGCTTCTGACTTCAGAATTAAGCTTCTTGAAGGCTAACACTCTTTCTTTGGCAGCAGGGGTCAACTTTAAGTGAGCAACAGAGATAGCTGCAAAAAAGAAAAGACATCAGTGATCCTCATCATAAGAGACAGGACTGATAGTGATCCTTCAAGGATCCTCTACCCTACCATGAGTGGCCCATTCCTTGGGCAGATCCTTCCCATCCGGGATGGAATCCCTCTTAACAAAGAAAAACCGACGTTTCCAGTTTGTATCATTCTTGGTAACTTTGAAGATAGGGTGATCCTCTCCAGCTTTCCGTTTCAGCAGATAACGATGTGATCCAAACGTAGTAAGATCATAGAGCTCAGCCAGCTCTGCCATCCCCAGATCAATCCCTTCTTGCTCGATGATCCTCTCGAAGGTATATAGAACCCTCCAGATCATCGGCATAGCTTGGATATATGAGATGCCGGTAAGAGAAAAGAAAGATTGGGTGAACATCGGAAAAGGATATGAATACCCAATGAGGAAGGGAGTAGCAGGAAAAGCCACCCAGACATCTGAGACAAGATCGCTTAAAGCAGTAGGATCAAAGGGTTTGAAAACAACATTCGCTGGGAAACAATGGCGAATCTTGTCTATGTGGACATCAGTAAAGCAACATCTCTCCACGGGAGAATCCTTGATAATTCCCTGGCTCTTTAAGGGACTCCCCTTCTTGGGACTCTTGTGCGGAGAATTACGGAGCAGCATATTTGAACAAAAAACAGAGTAAAAGCACGAAAGAACAGAGCAAAGAAGAGAAAGAAGAAGATGATACCTGATCAAGAGTCTTCAATGATGGTTATAAAGGGAGATACTTCGAATTTAAATACAAAATGATCCTAACCCTATCTCCTATTTATAATGATGATTTGCAGGGATCGTCACATCAGTGACGTAAATATCATAACGGCTAGTCCATATGCAACGGCTAGTAAATCGGAATCATCCGTTAGAGATAAGCTCAAAACAAAATATAACTCATCTATTTACAATTAACTCCTTATATTTTGGGGGCAATTGTTGGGGCTAGATTTTACTATAAATGATCCTTATACGTGATCCTGACTAGTGATCCTTGTTTCTTTGGCAGATAGTGATCCTCAGCCAGACTTCAGGATCAGGATCATGGGACGATATGGTGATCCTTACACTAACGGTCACTTCCACTTGTTACAAAATTGTTTTGCAGGAACACCTAGCAGGATATGCCCTACACATCATGATCCAGGGACGCGTTTTCACAAATATGGCAAGAGCTAAATTGGAGATAGACGTTGTACCGGATATGGAAACTTAGCTTGATTAATGGGCAGCAATTTAGGCTAGATTATCTTTATTTCTAAAGGGGTAATGAGCTGATTAGTGGTCTATCTACCTAAAATAGGTCACCCACACATGTATAAATACCACTCTTCCTCATTCGGAAGAACACACACAACATACGACACAACTCTCGAACACTTAGACACTCAGTGATCCTTGTACTCAGCTCATTATCATCCGAAGTTGTAACTACATTTTTATTATATTGAAGTTGGTGATCGGTAGTTGCCATCACCCGAGGTTTTTTATGCCGGAGATCATACATTGATCAAGGGCTTTTTCCTCGTATAAATCATTGTGTCTTTGTATCTTAATCACAGAAGTGATCCTTTACTTTCATAGCTAACCAAGCATCATACCCCGTTTACATAAAGTTTGGTTACATTATCCTTGTGTGATTTTTGACCAAAACACCGGAGATCATACATTGATCAAGGGCTTTTTCCTCGTATAAATCATTGTGTCTTTGCATCTTTTATCACAGAAGTGATCCTTTACTTTCATAATTAACCAAGCATCATACCCCGTTTACATAAAGTTTGGTTACATTATCCTTGTGTGATTTTTGACCAAAACAGCAAGCATAAATACTTTTCCTCTAGGTGCTTTAGGGAGCTT
The DNA here is from genome assembly GCF_002127325.2 of Helianthus annuus. NCBI lineage: Eukaryota > Viridiplantae > Streptophyta > Magnoliopsida > Asterales > Asteraceae > Helianthus > Helianthus annuus. Next base: position 60,405,382 of record NC_035445.2, read on the forward strand.
GCCAACTATATCCATCCCCCATCTCATGAATGGCCAAGAGGATGGTATAGGGTGTAGCAGTTCAGCTGGTTGATGAAGGATATTGCTGTGTCTTTGACAAGGATCACATTTCCTAGCATATTCTACAGCATCCCTTTTCATGGTTGGCCAGTAGTATCCTGTTCTAAGGATCCTTGAGAACAATGCCCTGCCCCCAGTGTGGTTTCCACAATCTCCTTCATGGAAATCTCTCAATACTTCTTCAATTTCAGGATCCTCGATACATCTTAAATATGGTCCTGCAAGAGATCGTTTATACAATACATTATTTAAGATTGTGAATTGAGATACCTTAATCCTGAAAGCTCTAGGATTTTCTCCCATCGGAATCTCCCCGTATTGCAAGTATCTCATGATTGGTGAGATCCATGATCCTAAATAAGATTGAGCTTCTTCACTAGGGATTACTGCAGTATCCTCTTCTATTTCCATGGCCACCTGGTTTTCAATAGCAGGAGCCAGGATATGGATGATAGGGATACTTATATCTTCTGGAATCTTTAAGGATGATCCTAAGTTGGCCAATGCATCAGCTTCCGTGTTATCCTCCCTTGGTACCTGTGTTAAGCTGAAAGAAACAAAAGAGAGTGCCAATTCTTTACTATCTCTAAATATTTGGTTAGTTTTTCACCTTTAACAGCATAGGATCCATTAAAGTGATTGGTGATTAATAATGAGTCTACATATACTTTAAGATATTTTACCCCCATATCCTTAGCAATTTGCAAGCCAGCAATTAAGGCTTCATATTCAGCCTCATTGTTAGTTGCTTGGAACTCACAGGCTATGGAGTGGGGTATTATGTCCCCCTGTGGCGATTTTAGTAGTATCCCGAGCCCTGTGCCCTTGACATTTGAGGATCCATCGGTGTGTAGTATCCAAGGATCCTTGGTTTCATCCAGCTGCTGGACTTCCAATTCTGCTTCTTTTTGTAGATCACTACTGAAATCAGCCACAAAATCAGCTAATGCTTGGGATTTAATGGCTGTTCTTGGCTCATATCTTATATCATGGGCACTAAGCTTTACTGCCCACTTAGCCATTCTTCCTGACATCTCTGGTTTCCTGAGGACATTCTTAATTGGAAAGTTAGTTCTAACAACAATAGTATGGGTTTCAAAATAATGCCTTAACTTCGTTGATGCCATGATTAAAGCAAGGATAAGTTTTTCGAGGTGTGAGTACCTGGATTCAGCATCAAGTAAACTCTTACTTACATAGTAGATAGGATATTGTGTACCTTCATGATCCTTAACAAGAACAGCACTTATAGCGGTTGAGGATACCGCCAAATATAAGGATAACACATCTCCTTTTTCAGGCTTTGTTAATGCTGGTGCTGAGGACATATATTCTTTAAGGGCTTGTAAAGCATTCTCATGTTTCTCAGTCCATTCAAACTTCTTGTTCTTCCTTAGGATATCGTAAAATTCTTTACATCTTTCTGAGGATTTTGATATGAACCTGTTCAGAGCTGCTATCCTGCCTGTTAGCCTTTGCACATCCTTAGCATTGGCAGGGGACTTGATGTTCACTAGTGCTTTAATTTGCTCCGGACTTGCTTCAATGCCCCTCTGAGTTACCATATATCCTAGGAATTTTCCTGCCTTAACGCCAAAGTGGCATTTTGAAGGATTAAGCTTCATGTTATATTTATCAAGGATATCAAATGCTTCTTCCAAATCCCTTAGGTGATCCTCAGCTTTCTTTGATTTGACTACCATATCATCTATGTATACTTCCATAGTTTGTCCAATTTGATCTTTGAACATCATATTCACCAGCCTTTGATATGTTGCACCTGCATTTCTTAATCCAAAAGGCATGGCAATATAACAATACAAACCTGTTGGGGTCATAAAGGCTGTATCCTCTTGGTCAGATGGTTCCATCTGAATTTGTTGGAATCCAGATGATGCATCCATAAAGGTCAACAGTTCATGCCCGGCTGTTGCATCCACCATGGAGTCAATGTGGGGTAATGGGAAAGGATCCATGGGACATGCCTTATTCAGATCAGTGAAATCGACACATACCCTCCACTTTCCGTTTTTCTTTTGGACAACGACCACATTGGCTAACCATTTTGGATACTTTACCTCTCTGATCATACCTGCTCGAAGTAGTCTCTCTACTTCTTCTTGGATAATGGCATTCCTTTCTGCTGCAAACTTCCTCCTTTTTTGATGGATTGGTTTGATAGACCTGTCAATGCCAAGTTTGTGAGTAATAATATCCTTAGATATACCTGTCATATCTTCATGTTTCCAAGCAAAGGTAGATTTTCTTCTTTTGAGGAAGGATATTAGGTCTTCTTTCATCTTGCCAAGGATCCCTGATCCGATATAGATTTTTGATTCAGGATCACTAGGATCCAAGAGGATTTCGTCCACATCTTGTTCCCTTGCCTCCAAGACATTCCTCGGAGGATACTGTAATTGCTATTGCTCCCTTGGCTTCGAGGTTGGCTTCATGGATGAGGTATAACAATCCTTAGCCTCTTGCTGATCACTGTCGATCTTGATTATTCCCCATGGGCTAGGGAGTTTCACACATTGATGATAGGTGGATGGGACTGCTTTCATATCATGTATCCAGGGCCTGCCGAGGATAACATTGCAACAAGATAAACAGTCAATAACACAAAATTTTTGATAATTATGTAATCCTTCCACGTAGATTGGGAGTTTGATGTCCCCCAGAGTTTTCTTCGTTTCTCCACTGAATCCTATAAGCACGGAGGATCTTGGTGTGATGTCTGATTCTGGAATACCCATTTTCTTTAGAACATCAAGCTGGATAATGTTCACTGAGCTTCCTCCATCGATAAGGATCCTGCGGACAAAATGGTTAGAGATAAAGAGAGTGATAACCAAACTATCATGATGAGGATCCTGAATGTTAATGCGATCATCCTCATCAAACGTTATCATCTTCCCCTCTGAGACACTTGATGTTCTAATAGGTCTTTCTCCATTATCCATTTTTGACTCCTTTGCATGTCTTTTGGCCGCCGAGAAGGATGTACCACAGATGTCTGATCCTCCAGAAATAAAGTTGATCACTTGTGCATTTGCCGGAGGTGCTGGAGCCTTTTCAGGGATCCTTTCAGGATCCTGAGTCCTTTGCTTTTTTCTTCCCAACAATTCTTTTAGGTGCCCCTTGCTTAACAGATATCCAATCTCTTTTCTTAAAGCAATGCATTCTTCGGTTAGATGCCCGAAATCCTCATGGTATGCACACCATTTTGACTTGTCTTTAGTTCCGGATGGTTTATCATTCTTCCTGGGCCACCTAGCTTTTTCACCTAGATTCTGCATTGCAAGGATTAGTTCATGATTATCAACGGAAAAACAATATTCTGAGATTGGAGGATAATCTTCATCATCCTCTTCTTGGTCAACAGCATGCACATTCTGGTTCTCATTTCTATGGTAGGATTTGAATTTGTTGCTCTTGAAGGAGGATCCTTGCTTCTCCTGTTTTGAGGATCCTACTTGTCTCTCCTGGATCCTCTTGTCATCCTCTAGCCGGATGAACCTGAGTGCCCGAGTTCTTACTTCATCTAAATTCCTGCATGGTGTCATAACAAGATCATCATAGAATAATGAATCCTTAAGCAGTCCCATTTTGAAGGCTTCAACAGCCGTAGCCATATCCAGGTTGGGAATGTCCAAGGATTCTTTACTAAATTTAGTTATGTAATCCCTTAATGATTCATTATGACCTTGAGTTACCCTATATAAATCACTGGTTAATCTTTCAAATTTTCTACCACAAGAGAATTGGTTATTGAATAAATTAACTAAATTAGCAAATGAAGTAATAGAGTAAGGGGGAAGACTTAGCAGCCACTTAAGAGCTGATCCAGTAAGAGTGGATCCAAATCCTTTACATAGGCATGCTTCCTTCAACTTTTCTGGGATAGGATTGATCTCCATCCTCTCCCTGTATTGTGCTATGTGCTCCTCTGGATCCGTTGTACCATCATACAGCTCCATAGTAGGGATCTGGAACCTTTTGGGTACCTCTGCATCACAAATTGGTGGTGCAAAGCGAGATACTTTATGGCTTCCATCTACAATCTCTGGGATAGGCTTGACTATCCCTGGAACACTTGAGATCATATCTTTTAGTTTCTGCAATTCCCTGGCCATAGCATGATTGACACCTGTATCCTGCATGAATCCATGGTTAGTAGTAAGATGATTATTTAAAGTGTTACCTCCCATTGGGTTCAAGTTAGTGAATCCATGTTGCTGGGATTCTGGAATGACGGATGGCCAGTGGAAGCAACGGTCTGCATTGGAATGAAGTCCCCTTGATGGACATCTAGACTTCCTGTTTGCAAACTTTTTAGGGATCCTGGCATCTGGAAGGATCCTGGTATCTGGAAGGATCCTGGAGCGAAGGAGGATCCTTGACCCTGGGATGATCCTGGAACAAAGTAGGATCCTTGAAGCTGCTGTGTTCCCGGATAGGCTCCCGAATTCATGAAGGATCCCATATGCTGGAGATAGGATCCTGCCGGTTGAAAGTGTGAGCTTGATGCCTGAGTCATTGTTGTCGATCCGAGGTGCAATCCTCTTGATTCTCCCATAATTTGCACGTCTGGAATTCCCGATGGCTGAGAAGTGATCATTGGAGTATCAAAGCTCAAGGATTTGGGCATCAGTGGGGAATGATCCTCTGCCGTTCTCTTTTGTCTTTTGAGATCTCCAATTTCCCTGAGGATCCTATCATTAGTTTCATCCTGCCGCTGCATACGATCCTTCATCTGCAAAATCAAAGTAAATACATCACTAGTACTGGGAATATAAGAATTCATAGCAGAAGGAGATGGAGTTTTAGAATTAGTAGGAGTTTGTCTCTTCTCAGCATTCTTCTGGGATCCTGCCGGTGGAGGAGGCAGAATGTTCTGGGACGAGGTGACTGCAGACATTGCCGTGGACATGTTTTTCAATGATGAAGCCATGTAATTCTTCGAAATGATTTTGAACAAAGAGTTTTCTTATGAATGAAGCACCAATTGCCCCACGGTGAGCGCCAAACTGTTTTGGTCAAAAATCACACAAGGATAATGTAACCAAACTTTATGTAAACGGGGTATGATGCTTTGTTAATTATAAAAGTAAAGGATCACTTTTATGAGAAATATGCAAAGACACAATGATTTATACGAGGAAAAAGCCCTTGATCAATGTATGATCTCCGGCATAAAAAAACTCGGGTGATGGCAACTACCGATCACCAACTTCAATATAAGAAAAATATAGTTACAACTTCGGATGATAATGAGCTGAGTACAAGGATCACTATAGTTTCGAGTGTCTAAGCGTGTGAGAATTGTGTTGTGTGTTCTTCCGAATGAAGAAGAGTGTTATATATACAAGTGTAGGTGACCTATTTTAGGTAAAAAGACTAATAAGCAGCTCATTACCCCTTTAGAAATAAAAGTAAATCTAGCCTAAATTATCACCCTTAAATTATGCCATGTTTCCATATCCTTCACAACGTCCATCTCCGATTAAGCACATGCCATAGTTGTAAAGACGTGTCCTTTAATTATGATGCTTGAGAGCGGATCCTGCTAGATGTCCTACAAAACAACATTAAATTCAACGAAACCAACTGTTAGTATGAGGATCCTATGATGGTCCGTGATCCTGATCCTGGGACTCTGCTGAGGATCACTATCTGTCAAGAAACAAGGATCACCGGTTAGGATCACATGTGAGGATCATGTATTGTAAAAATCCAGCCCTAACAACTACTGAAATCAGCCACAAAGTCTGCTAATGCTTGAGATTTGATGGCTGTTCTAGGCTCATATCTTATATCATGGGCACTAAGCTTTAGTGCCCACTTAGCCATCCTTCCGGACATCTCTGGTTTCCCGAGGACATTCTTAATTGGAAAATTAGTTCTAACAACAATAACATGGGTTTCAAAATAATGTCTTAGTTTAGTAGATGCCATAATTAGTGCAAGAATAAGTTTTTCGAGGTGTGAATACATGGATTCAGCATCAAGTAAACTCTTACTAACATAATAGACAGGATATTGTGTACCTTCATGATCCTTAACAAGGACTGCACTTACTGCTTTTGAGGATACCGCAAGATATAAGGATAACACATCTCCTTTTTCTGGTTTCATCAATGCTGGAGCTGAGGACATGTATTCTTTGAGGGCTTGTAAAGCATTCTCATGCTTTTCAGTCCATTCGAATTTCTTGTTTTTTCTTAGGATATCATAGAATTCTTTACACTTTTCTGAGGATTTGGATATAAATCTGTTTAAAGCTGCTATCCTGCCTGTTAGTCTTTGCACATCCTTAGCGTTGGCAGGGGATTTGATATTCACCAATGCTTTGATTTGTTCCGGGCTTGCTTCAATGCCCCTTTGGGTTACCATATATCCTAAGAATTTACCTGCTTTAACACCAAAGTGACATTTTGAAGGATTAAGCTTCATGTTATAATTATCAAGGATATCAAATGCTTCCTCCAAGTCCCTTAGGTGATCCTCAGCTTTTTTGGATTTCACCACCATATCGTCTATGTACACTTCCATAGTTTGTCCAATTTGATCCTTGAACATCATATTCACCAGCCTTTGATATATTGCACCTGCATTTCTTAATCCAAATGGCATAGCAATATAACAATATAAACCGGTTGGGGTCATAAAAGCCGTATCCTCTTGGTCAGATGGTTCCATCTGAATTTGTTGGAATCCAGATGATGCATCCATAAAGGTTAACAGTTCATGACCCGCCGCTGCATCCACCATGGAGTCAATGTGGGGTAATGGGAAAGGATCCTTGGGACATGCCTTATTCAAATCAGTGAAATCGACACATACCCTCCACTTTCCATTTTTCTTTTGAACGACAACCACATTGGCCAGCCATTTTGGATACTTCACTTCTCTAATCATACCTGCTCGTAGTAATCTTTCTACCTCTTCCTGGATAATGGCATTTCTTTCTGGTGCAAACTTCCTCCTTTTTTGATGGATGGGTTTAACTGACCTATCAATGCCAAGTTTATGAGTGATAATATCCTTAGATATACCTGTCATATCCTCATGTTTCCATGCAAAGGTAGATTTTCTTCTTTTGAGGAAGGATACCATGTCTTCTTTCATTTGTCCAAGGATCCCTGACCCGATATAGATTTTGGATTCAGGATCATCAGGATCCAAGAGTATTTCGTCCACATCCTGCTCTCTCGCCTCCAAGACACCCCTTGGAGGATACTTTAATTGCTATTGCTCCCTTGATTTCGAGGTTGGTTTCATTGATGAGGTGTAACAATCCTTAGCCTCCTGCTGATCACTATCGATCTTGATTATTCCCCAAGGGCTAGGGAGCTTCACACATTGATGGTAGGTGGATGGGACTGCCTTCATATCGTGTATCCAGGGTCTGCCAAGGATAACATTACAACAAGACAAACAGTCAATAACACAAAATTTCTGATAATTATGTAATCCTTCCATGTAAATTGGGAGTTTGATGTCCCCCAGGGTTTTCTTAGTTTCGCCACTAAATCCTACGAGCACGGAGGATCTTGGTGTAATGTCTGATTCAGGGATACCCATTTTCTTCAGAACATCAAGCTGGATAATGTTTACCGAACTTCCTCCGTCAATAAGGATCCTGCGGACAAAATGATTAGAAATAAAAAGAGTAATAACTAAACTATCATGATGAGGATCCTGGATGTTAATTTCTATCATCCTCATCAAAGGTTATCATTTTTCCTTTCGAGACACTTGATGTTCGAATAGGTCTTTCTCCATTATCCATTTTAGCTTCCTTTGCATGCCTTTTAGCTGCTGAAAAGGATGTACCACAGATGTCTGATCCTCCGGAAATAAAGTTTATCACTTGTGCATCTGTCGGAGGGGCTGGAGCTTTTTCAGGGATCCTTTCAGGATCCTGAGTCCTTTGCTTTTTTCTTCCCAACAACTCTTTTAAATGCCCCTTGCTCAGCAGATATCCAATTTCCTTTCTTAATGTGATGCATTCTTCTGTCAAATGCCCAAAATCCTCATGATATGCACACCATTTTGATTTGTCTTTAGCTGCGGCTGGTTTGTCATTTTTTCTGGGCCATCTGGCTTTTTCTCCTAGATTCTGCATTGCAAGGATTAGTTCATGGTTATCAACGGAAAAACAGTATTCAGAAATCGGAGGATAATCCTCATCATCCTCTTCTTGGTCAACAGCATGCACGTTCTGGTTCTCAGTTCTGTTGTAGGATTTGAATTTGTTGTTCTTGAAAGAGGATCCTTGCTTTTCTTGTTTTGAGGATCCTACTTGTCTCTCCTGGATCCTCTTGTCATCCTCTAGCCGGATGAACCTGAGGGCCCGAGTCCTTACTTCGTCTAGGTTCCTGCATGGTGTCATAACAAGATCATCATAGAACAATGAATCCCTAAGCAATCCCATTTTGAAGGCCTCAACAGCTGTGGCCACATCCAAGTTGGGAATGTCCAAGGATTCTTTACTAAATTTGGTTATATAATCCCTCAATGATTCATTATGACCCTGAGTTATCCTATATAAATCACTAGTCAATCGTTCAAATTTTCTGCTACAAGAAAATTGATTATTGAATAAGTTAACTAAATTAGCAAACGAAGTAATAGAGTAAGGGGGAAGACTTAGCAGCCATTTAAGAGCTGATCCAGTAAGAGTGGATCCAAACCCCTTGCATAGGCATGCTTCCTTTAACCTTTCTGGAATTGGATTGATCTCCATCCTCTCTCTGTATTGTGCTATGTGTTCCTCAGGATCCGTTGTACCATCATACAGCTTCATAGTTGGAATATGGAATCTTTTGGGTATCTCAGCATCACAAATTGGTGGTGCAAAACGAGATACCTTATGGCTTCCATCTGCAATCTCCGGGATAGGTTTGACTACCCCTGGAACACTTGATATCATATCCTTCAGTTTCTGCAGTTCTCTGGCCATAGCATGGTTGATACCTGTATCCTGCATGAATCCATGGTTAGTGGTAAGAGAATTATTAAAAGTGTTACCTCCCATCGGGTTCAAGTTAGGAACATTGGATGTGAATCCGTATTGCTGGGGTTCTGGGATAATGGAGGGACCAGTGAAAGCAATGGTCTGCATCGGAATAAAATCTCCTTGATGGACATCTGAACTTCCTGTCTGCAAACTCTTCGAGGATCCTGGCATCTGGAGGGATCCTTGAAACTGGGATGATCCTGGAACGAGAGAGGATCCTTGACCCTGGGATAATCGTGGAACAAAGGAGGATCCTTGAACCTGGGATGATCCTGGAATAAAGGAGGATCCTTGAAATTGCTGCGCTCCCGAGTAGGCTCCTGAATTCACGAAGGATCCCATATGCTGAGTATAGGATCCTGCCGGCTGGAAATATGAGCCTGATGCCTGAGTCACTTTTGCTGAGCCGAGGTGCACTCCTTTTGGTCCACCCACATGTTGAATGTCTGGGACCTCTGATGGCTGAGAAGTAATCATCGGAGTATCAAAATTCAAAGATTTGGGCATCAGTGGGGAATGATCCTCTGTCGTTTTCTTTTGCCCTTTGAGATCTCCGATTTCCTTGAGGATCCTGTCATTAGTTTCATCCTGCTGCTGCATACGATCCCTCATCTGCAAAATCAAAGTAAATATATCACTAGTACTGGGAGCAGAAGAAGTTAGAGCAGAAGAAGATGAAGGTTTAGAGAAAATAGGAGTTGGTCTCTTCTCAGCATTTTTCTGAGATCCAGCTGGTGGTGGAGGCAAAGGTGGAACGCCCTTAGGTGAATTGACTGCAGACATCGCTGTGGAGGTATTTTTCAACGATGAAGCCATGCAACACTCCGGAATGATCACCAACAGACAAACTTTCTTATGAATGAAGCACCAATTGCCCCACGGTGGGCGCCAAACTGTTTTGGTCAAAAATCACACAAGGATAATGCAACCAAACTCTATGTAAACGGGGAATGATGCTTGGTATGATGAACAAAGATAAGGATCACTTAAATGAAAATTGCACAAGTGACACAAGGATTTATACGAGGAAAAAGCCCTTGATCAATGAATGATCTCCGGCATAAAAAACCTCGGGTGATGGAAACTACCGATCACCAAACTTCAATATAATAAACAATGTTTACAACTTTGGATGGTAACGAGCTAGGTACAAGGATCACTATAGTATCGTATGCTAAAGCGTGTGAGAAATGTGCTGTGTCTTCCGAATGCTCAAGAGTGCTATTTATATAAGTGTGTGTGTGGTTGAATTTAGGTAAGTCACCTAACTATTAGCTCGTTACCCCTTTAGAAATAGAAGTAAATTTAGCCTAACTAATTGCCCGTAATTTGTGCTAAGTTTCCATATTCTCCACAACGTCTATTTCCGGCTATGCATGTGCGAAATCATCGTGAAAGATTCCTTGATAACGTTGCTAAGACCAGGTCCAACTCGTAATTCCTGCAAAACAACATTAAATTCAAAGAGAGCAATCGTTAGTATGAGGATCCTTAGGATGATCCATGATCCTGATCCTGAAGCTCTTCTGAGGATCACTATTTGCCAAAGAAACAAGGATCACTTGTTAGGATATCATGTAAGGATCATAGGTCATTAAAATCATGCCCTAACAGTATGGTATCAATATTTTACTAAATTTTACTTTCAAATATCAGTGCCGATAAGGTACCATACAATACCATACTGAACATTTTCTGTACCGGTAGCCATATTAGCGATTTTCGATATCGGTACGTTCGGTAGCAAGCTCATCTATAATCATATATGTATTGAGCAGTATTAATATAATATGTATTATTAAGTCTTACAGTCCGGTCTGGTTTTATACGATAGGAACTGTAAACCAAACCGTTCCTAATTTATTTGCTCCTCATTTGGCATTATAATATAATGCCCTCACCTCTTCATGCCCTTATAACGCACAAGAGGACAAGGTTGGAGTGTTATCAAGCTTCTTCACGTCGAAATAGTGTCCTTACACATGACAATATTTAAATGTATAATAAATATAAGATTTAAAAAAAATTATAAACATGTATTGAAAACATATTTAATTGTATAGTAAATATAAGATTTAAAAAAAAAATACTTCGTCCATGTATATATATAGTATATAGAATACAATTTTTGAAATATATAGTTTAAAAAAATGTTTTATAGAATATATTGATAATTTATGTGAGCCAATCAAAATGTTTGGTTAGCCATCACATGGATCACAATCCTAGGGTGATCCATTGCTCACATCCTTTTAAATCAATTGATGAAAATAGAGTTCAAACTTTAATAAACACAAAATAAAAGTAAACATGGAGAAAATACATCCGTTGATTTGTCTTTCTTCCTTTCATTCTTCCTTTCCTTTCATTCAACAAACACAATTCTTCCTTTCATTCTTCCTTTCCTTTCATTCAAGAAACACAAAATAAAAGTAAACACTTCAGACCTTCTTCTCTCCCTCTTGATTTCATGTCTGACAAACACATCGGCCTGATGTCGGCCGTAATTCCAGCGGCGATTACCTGCAAGCACATCCAACCACCTTCACTGTTCTCTCTCTCCACTCGTGCTTGTTTTCTCTCTCTGGCGAACATCTGATTGTCGAAGCCGGCGTCAACTTCCGTCGATTGTCGGCAGATGATTCATGATGGTGACTGATGTCAGTGATGATGGTGATGAAGGCGGCAGCGGCGCCGCAGTCTGCGGCGGTGGACGACAGTGGAAGCCAATGGCACCGGTCAACCGAACCGGCACCGGCGACGACGAGGTAATAGGGGTGGTTCGTGGTGCTCAGTTTGGGTCGGGTTATCGTTGGTTCGATTTGTTTCTCGACTCGGGTCTAGATTGACAGTGGTAGCCGTTGAAGAGGCGACAGTGGTGGTGGTTTTTCGACGATCCGACAGCGGCGGCGGTTATTGTAGTTATTCGGTTTCGAGTACAGGTCCCTGCTCGGGTGCGGGTTACAAAGAAACGAGTGGACGAGGGGGTCAGATCTTGTGTTTGGTATTAGTTTTGTAGTTTGAACATATTAGAACTTGCTTTGTAATGTTTAATTTCTAGATTTATGTTATTGTATTTGAGGTGAATGTTGTAAAATACGTTTTCTAAGTTATTATAGATTTTTTCTGTAATTTTAGTAGGAAAATTTGGATTTTAATTTTATTTTATTATTTTTTTTTTGTTAAAAAGATTAGTTCGTCAGAAATGTGTCACAAAAATAACAGAGTTTATTTCGTAGGAAATGTGTCACACAAAAAAAATAGATTTTTATATTTTATTTTTTTATTTGTCGGAAATGTGTAGATAATAAAAAAAATATCAAAAATATTTATTATTGTATTATCATTATAAATAATATAAATATAAATGATAATTAAGAATAGTGGTAGAAAATGCGTAGCAATTTCCGACGCCCATTTTCTGTCATAAATGGGTAGAAAAATGCGTAGGAAATGCGTAAGAAATCAGTTTCCTACGAGGGGTTTTCCTACATCATGTATTTGTCACAAATGCGTGGGAACGCCTGTTTTGTGACGCATTTTCTACAAAAACTGGTGTAAGAAATTTCAGATTTTCTAGTAGTGACATGTATTAAAATATATCAACAAAAGGTTGGCGAGTATACAAGTTTTGTTACATAGCATAATATGGAATAAAATCATTTAAAGTCTTGTATCCAACATGAATCATAATATGCAAGTTTATTAGCATGCTGAAACGGTGTACTATATGTTCAAACCCAAGAATCCAACGCGTTAATATAGCCTATCCCAAAGAATAACAGGAGGTTAACATGTTTAACATAACAATACCCCAAGTTTCATGGGCGGTGTGTTAATCCTATAGCGCTATAATTGTTAAGGTAGGCTAGCAAAGTTAATGAGCATATATCGACATAAATAGTTTACATAGCATACAAGTCTAACAAGTATCATATAGTTTCATGTTAAAGCATGGATAGAGCGTGATTAAAATAGTTTCATGTGAAGTGTATTTTGTATAACATACATGTTGCACCTAAAAGTGATTAAAAGTAAACGGGATGGAGTATACTCACGGTTTTACAAGCTTCCTACTTTATATCCCGCGAGTCTTTGTTGGTAGATTAGATTGGAGCACCTTGTGCTTCTACACGAAGAAACATAGGTGTGTGAGTATGGAGAGTTTAACGGAAGATTAAAGATTCGTAGTTTAAATCGTACGAAAATAACATATGGGAAAATAATCATCTAGCACCCATGATACTTGTTCTTGACACTATGAAACTCGGAAGAGTTTAAATGTTTTCATGGGACAAAAGCCCATTAGGATCGTGACAAATTATCAAGTCTAAGATGATGTAACCTACTATCTTGACAAATGACCACTTGTTCATCATCAAGAGTGTGGTTATTTGAATGGTATATAAGTTACATATAGATATTATAATATCATATAGGTCAAGCATGAGGTAGAAAGATGAATCCTCCATTTAGGAACCGCTTGTGTAATTCATATAAGTCATGCATGAGGTAGGAAGAACAAGTCTCCCATTTAGGTACCTCTTGGGTGTTCACCACTACACTTGTTGTTATAAACAATCAAGGAGGGTCATGAACATACAAATAAAGAATGAATAAGTACTACTAATCTAAGGAAAATATCAAGTAATGTGTGGATTTTCAAGTAAGATAGCCCAAGCTAGTCCTATAATCACACAAACTACAAGCTTTAAGCTTGTACACTACTTGTGGGTTAAACCCTAATCAAAATAGAAAGTTTATGAGGTTTTAACCTCTGATTTTAAGTGTCACAGCCTTGTTTTTAAGCCCAACTAACCATTCAATTGATTATGGGCATAAGGACATAGGAATGTGTATGAGAAACCTCAAGTTCAGGCTAGTTTAACAAAGTTTAAATCAAAACAGAAAGTTTGTTCACTTTAGAGCCTGTTTTGGTGATGTTCCAGGCCTTGGTTTTCCATGGAAAACCTGTGGAATCATCCCTTAAGTTGTTCTAAGTTATTGAGAAAAAGAATCAATGAAAAAGAATAAGAAATGAGTAAGTTATGCATACTTAAACAACTTGGTATGAATCTGTCCAAGTTCTTGATTTCCAGCAGATTGAGAGTGATTTGAGAGTTGTAAAGTGGAAAATGTGTGGAAGGCACTTGGGTTTTATAGGGAAGTGATTAGGGTTGGGTTTGGTGAACATTTAATGTGAAAAACACAAGTTTAAACTCAAAAGAAACACAAAAACCCGCCAACCAGCGAAGCTGGTTAGCTGTTTACGGATTGGGCCGCCCTCGCGGGCCGCGTAATGATGGGCCTAGGTGGGTCACGGCCGGTTACTCGCCCCTAAGGTGGTTCTTGTTTGGTGTTTTGACATAATCACCCCCAAGACTTCCATATTTGCATGTTTTTAGGGTTTTTCATGGTATTTTAAGCATAATAAACATGATCAAGGGTATTTTATGTAAACTAATCATAACCACATATAAAAGAAGTGTAAACATGTATATTTGTCGAGAATAAGTGTCGAAATTGTGTAAATTGAGCATATAGATCACAAGTTTTGCAAGTTTAACGCATTTTGCACAAATTGAGAACAAAGTGTCACATGTTTAATATTTTTGAGCGTATGAACATGTATGAAGTGTGTGTAACATGAATGTAAGAAAAATACGAATTTCATTATGATTCAAGTCTCGGATTTTGCAATGATTACAATGAAACGACGAATACAAGAATACAAAATTTTCAAAAATAGGAATACAAGCAACGGGAAAAAGCAGGGCGTTACATTGCCAGTTTCATCCAAAATAACCTTTTTTGTGCCAAATAGCCCTTCACCTTTGACTTTTTGTCATTTTCATCCAAACCACTAACTTAGTTTACTATTTCTGTTAAGTTGAAGGATATTTGGATATAACTAGCAAATATAAAACCTCAGGGACGATTTTGGCAATTTACTTAAATTCTTTTTAATTTCTTTTATTTAATTAATTTTATCACATATATATAAAACAGAATATACATACAGTTCTTATAAAAAAATTAATAATTTTCTCACATAATACTAAAAGTTATAATCGATTGTTATGTGCTACAAACCATTGACATTTACTTTATGTATTGTTTTCTCTTTATAAAACTGATCTATATAAAAAAACTAGATATTAATTTCTGACTTAATTTATAAAATTTAAAACATCTTTCACCTTAATAGAAAAAAAAAACTGAGTTAGTGGTTTGGATGAAAATTTATAAAATTTATGTGACAACTATTTTTTTTATAAAAACTGCATGTATATTCTATTTTATATATATGTGACAAAATTAATTAAATAAAATAAATTAAAAAGAGTTTGAGTAAATTGCCAAAATCGTCCCTGAGGTTTTATATTTGACAGTTTCATCCAAATATCTTTCAGCTTAACATAAAAAGTAAACTAAGTTAGTGGTTTGAACGAAAATGACAAAAAAATGTCAAAGGTGAAGGGCTGTTTGGCACAAAAAAAAAGTCATTTTGGATGAAACTGGCAAACATGCCTAAACCTCAGGGACGATTTTGACAATTTACTCTATATAAAACATAAGAAGTTGAATAGTGACTTTTTCGTTATTTAGTCTTTTTTGTCATTTAGTGTAAACTTTCATTTGCACCCCATGTAATTTAATCATTGTATTATTTTTCTTTTTACTTTAACCAAATTATCCTTTTACTCGTAATTTTTAATAAAGTTATCATACAGCTCCTATACGTTAGTAAGTTGGCATAAATTCAACGTCGTCTACACTATAGATCACGTGAGTCATTGTTTTGCATATATTTTTTACTATTCTTTTTCTTTGCTATAACGAGTACGCCCGAGGTAAAAAAAAATGAGTTTAGGGTCTGTTTGGTATGGGGTAATGGAATGGACGGGGGAATAGAATGGACGAGGTAATGGAATTGATCATTACCATTCCATGTCTTGTTTGGTTACCATGTGAGAATGGAATGAACCATTACTTTTTGTTGTTTGGTATGCGAAAAAAGATGAAGGAATAAAATCGGATGGCGGTGGTCAATGATGGGCGGCGATGGTGGGTGGTGATAGGTGGCAGTTGTAGCAGCGGCGGTGGTGGTGGTGGGTGGAGACGGTGGCAAGTGGAGGTGGTGACAGGTGGTGACAGCGGTGGCGATGGTGGGTGGCGGCGACGGTGGGTGGCGACGGTGGTAGCGGTGGTGGTGGTGGGTGGTGGTGGTTGATAGCGATGGCGGAGGTGGCAGCTGCGATGATCGAAGGTGGGTGGTGGCGGTGATCGAAGGTGGCAACAGCGATGGTGGATGGCGGCAACGGCGGTGGCGGGGATGGAGGTGGGTGGCGGCAGCGACGATGGCGTTGTGACGGTGGTGGCGGGTGGCGGCGACGGATGACAGTGGTAGTGGGTGGTGGCAACGGTAGTGGGTGTTGTTAATGAAGGGTGAATAAGGAATGGAATGGAAAAAAACAAGGGGGAGGGATGGAATGCATTTTGTAATGGGTGATTAGATTCCATCGACCAACCTAACACTCTTTTCTCCATTTCCTCTTAATGGTCCATTTCATTTCACCTCTCATTACTGTATACCAAACGCTACCTTAGTTTTTTTAATGCTCGTGCTGATACTCTTTTGGACATTTTTCTACTTTTCTTTTTCTTTACTATAACGAGTGCAAAACTGACCGAGTTCCTATCATTTTCTTTTTTGTTTACCTTTATTTATCTTTGTTATTTACTGTATTGTTTTACCTTTTTCTTATTTTTTTTATCTTCAAAGTCAAATTACGACGCAAATAACATAACATATTTAGATATTATTTTATTTAGTTTTATAAATTTATTTATCAGTTGTCATCTGAAAATTGAGATCGGTACTCTTGTACTGATGATTCGACAACAAGGCTCGCAATATAATTGTTCATGCTATATTTACAAAACTAATTAAAGAAACATCATATATTTGTTAGGTTTGGGAACATATTTATTATGAAAAAGTCACATCCACAATAGATATTATATTATTAGTGGTAACCAAGTTGTACACGTAGCCATTATGTCGGTAGTAGCAAAGGCCAAATAAGCTATGTATTTGAGCATTACGTTCCACGTAATAGATGTTTGAAAAAATGTGGATGTGCTTCGGGTCGGACCAATACAAATTGAGTAATTAGTTTTGTTTAAGTTTAAAAAGTAAAATATATAGAGTAAACTTTGGTATGTATATATGCTGCAAGGTTGATTTTATCTTTTCAAGATTTATATATAACTTAGGGTTGTTTATGATTAGATTTGATCGGTTACGGAAGTATAGGCCAAAAGTTTTAGGGAAGGACAACTGGACAAACCAAACTAGACCGATCGGGTTGAGCCAGGCCACGGGTCTAGCTGGTATGACGGTAAAATTGTTCAGTTTAGACGATTTGGATCAATATTTTTGCCTATTGGGCTGCATAATTAAAAATTAAAATGATAAATATACACTAACATATTACAAAAATGACAAAAAAAAATGTATAAATTGTTATGAATGCATCCATTATTAGTGACTATCCACATTTCTAACTCCCATGTCACATTTATGTTTGTATTAATGTTATAGCCTATATATAGTGGCTCATGTATTTTGTATGAGATATATATCAATAAGAAATTAATCTCTCATTCTCTCATTCTCTTCTATACATTGCTAATAGGTTCTAGTTATTACACAACACGTTATCAGCACGAAAGTGCTCGAATCATCATTGGTTTTAATCGTTGATTAAAGTCTCGGTTGACCCATGTCGTTGATGATGTTTTTTTGATAAAAGTTTTGCTGACCCGAGGTGTTTCCAACGAAGATTGGATTTCGTAGACATGACGATTGAAAAGTGATGAAGATACTATTTCCTTTAGTTATTTCAAGGTAAGTTTTTTTTTCCACCATACATGTTTATCTACATAAGGTACTACTCTTATACCTATATTGTTTCTTGTTGAATATGCCTTATCTTTTCAACTTGATTTTACCATGATAAGAATAATCGTCAACCAGAATGAGATATTTGAAAGTCGGTTGAACAGGGGATGTTCAAATCCTACTCATAATTTTCATTTTTATTTTCAATGACCTTTTCTAAAATAAATGATCATCACGGTATTGAAAAAAAAATAGGAAATATAAGTTTAATATATACATGGACACTTGTTACAGAAACCCGAGGAGAAAATACTTGTTATTAATTTATTAAGTCTAATCTTATCTATTTTCTAGTTATATTGCAAGCTTATTCCTTGGTTTAGAAATTGATATATAGTTTGATAAATTCTTTTTATGCATGTTTAATAGATAAACCTTGAAAAGAAAAGTTGTATTATGATATCCATGATCTTGCATTTACTTGTTGATTATATTATTTATATATATTTTAAAGTTATATATATTATTTAGTTTTAATAAATATAGCATAAATTCAATTAAAGTTCTAATATATAACTTATGAGTGTGGATTAGGGATGAGCTCGGTACCGGACCGGTACCGGTACCGAACCGGTATCGGTACCGGAACCGATTTTCATGAAACCTTGGTACCGAATACCGTACCGAAAATACCGGTTCGGTACCGGTTTTTCGGTATGGTACCGATTTGGTACCGACTTTTACAAAAAAAAACTATTGATTTGGATTTGGTGCAATGTAATCACATTCTCTTCATCAGTCAATCCGATTCAAAAGCCAAAAGCTTCACTGATACATAATGAGATTAGTACTATTAACATGAACCAACTTGCAGAATTCAAAACATATGTTATTATAAAGTATTAAGCATTAAATTTTGCATGACTGTGTTTAAAAATCAACTTGCAGAATTCATCAGTGATAATACATATGAAAACTAAACATTCATACAAAATAAATATATTATAAAGCAAACATTGCATTAGGAAATGGTTCACACCAAAACACATAATTTGTTACAAGTGTTTCAAGCACAAACCATACTAAACATGGGTATCGTTATGAGTTTGAGCAACCCATCTCATACACAAAAACTTGACCTCACATCAGGAGAGTTAAAAGACACTTAGGTCAAATAATAACAAAACAAAAGTCTAACTCCATGTGAGCAAAAGTATAAACATTGAACCGCACTCAAACTCTGTTTCCTTCGGTTTGCTTTAGCCTTGTCATGCACCATCCCTTTCCCTTTGTCATTTTGTTTTTGAATCGCATCTTCAATCTCTATAGAAAAAAAGAACCGAATAAAGTTAACACGCCATTATATGACAATAAGGAAATCAATCAAGAACTAGTAGTCTTTACCTATGGCAACGTCGTCATCCTTTAGTATATCGTTTATGTCATCCACAATTGGTTTTCTTGACTTTCTCACCCAATCTTGCGTGCAAATCAAAGCTTCAATGATGTTAGTTGACAACCTTGTTCTATAAGCGTCTAGTACATGACCGCCGATGCTAAACGCTGATTCGGATGCGACCGTGGAAATTTGAATTGTCAAAATATCTAACAATTATACAAGTTAAAAAAAACAATAATATAACCAAGTAATGATAAAAAAACATTATAAAAGGTAAATCAATTTACCTCTAGCCATCAGAGATACAATTGGGAATCTAATCGCGTTTTGTTTCCACCACTTAAGTATGTCAAAATTGATACTAAAATTCACTTTTGGCTCATTTAAGTACCTTTTTAACTCAGTTTCCATACCAACCGATTGACTTTCTTCCTTATTTAGAAACTCCATGAAGAAGTCATTGCCATCACGTTCAACAACATCATCGTTACGCGCTTCTTGCGATGCCGAATTGTAATCTACATTGTCAAATCGGTCCTTGTATGTTTGAAATAGCTCATGTAACCTACTCTCAAGATCAAACGACTTCATCGATACCACCTTTTTAATGTCTTCTTTTGTCACATGATATCCTCGGTTATGTTAGAGATAATCATCTCTGTAAAACAATGTTCAACAAAATGTAATTTCATGGTGGGATCCAAGATAACAGCAAAATACATGTAGTCGTTAAGGTTGTCAAACTCCCCCCAATACTTGTCATATTTCTCACGCATTGAACTAACCATTGTAGAAAAACTTGGATCGCAATCCCACACCTGTAGATGTTTGTCTACATCTAGGATTTCTCTAAAAAATAGGTGAGCTAACGGCTTTGATGTGGATGACACAATTTCTGTTTTAGTCTTAAACTTTTCTAGAAATTTAACCAACTTTTCACAAGCACCAAAGTCGGAATGTTCCGGCAGTCTTTCCAAATCATGAATGTACCCGCTGTCTTCAAGCTCATAAGAGAAAAATATATCCCTTAAATCCACTGCCGTTTTCAACATCTCATGGGTAGAATTCCACCTAGTAGGCAAATCTGCACACAAAAACTTTGTTGATTCAAGATTCGAAGCCTCCATGCACTTTTTGAACTTGTCTATTCTTTGCGTTGAGTTGCGAATATATCTAACCGCTTTTCGTAAACAATCAACATGATAATTGTTTTCTGTTAAACCATCCTTGACAATTAGGTTTAGTATGTGTGCCATACACCTAATATGAAAATGTTTCCCCCCAGCATACAAATTGGTCAACTTTCTCCGCATATAATCAATCGCCTTATCATTACTAGATGCGTTATCAACCGTCATGGTCATAACATTTTTAATACCCCAACCATGAATGCAATGTAATAACTCTTGACCAATATCCTCCCCCTTATGGCTATGAATGGGTCTAAAATTAATAATGCGTTTATGCATTACCCAATCATCATCGATGAAATGTGCCGTTACAACCAAATAATTAACCCGTTGACATGAGGATGTCCAAGTGTCGGTAGTCAAGTGAACGGTGTTGGTAGGTTTACTTACATATGCTAAAAGTTTATTTCTTTCCTCAATATAATACTTTCCAATATCTCTAGACACTTTATGTCGTGATGGCAAAGTGAATTTTCCGTTCAAAGCATTGGTGTACGCAATAAAAACTGGATTTTCCACAAGCTTAAAAGGTAGTTCGGCAACAATAATCAAATCTAGTAAAGCTTTCTTGATCCTAGCATCATCATGTTTCCAAATGCTCACACTACCTTCCCCGCTAGCTTCCTTTTGAAACGCTAAATTACTTTGACTTTTATCAACATCGGGATTTTCATCACAAGCCGCGGCCTGTTTTCTAAGACCAGATGTACCGTTTTATTTGAATCCGTTGCAATTTCATGTTTACAATACTTGCACCTTCCATACTTCCGACTCACTCCATCCTCGTCTTCTCACTACAAGAAAAGTGGCCATTAGAGACTAAACTATTAGGGATTGATGTATCAGTCTCTAATACGTAATATCTAAGACCGATTTATCAGTCACTAATAATATTGGGGACTGATTTCTACGCGACATATATTAGTTACTAAAAATTAGTCTCTAATATTTTGACACGTTATTTGAGACTAAATTTCATTCGTAGATATGTTTGCGCCATATAGATTTATGGAGGGACACTTATTGGCTACTGAATTTCAGTCTCAAATATGTTCCCTTTATAATGAAAAATGGCGTATACGTGTTGGTGACTAATCTTTAGTCTCTAATGTAGATGGAATATATTAGAGACTGAATATCAGTTCTTTATATTTTAAAGACATACAAAATTAGGGACTAATATTCAGTTTTGAACGCCTTTTGGTATAGAAAATAATTGGTGACTAATTTTCGGTGTCCAATTATGTTATGCATATTCTACCATCTATTCGGAAGCATCCTATCAGGGACTGGGACTGTGACATCAAGCTTAAAGATCTTTCCGAAACCTTATTAGGAACTAATATTTAGTCTCCAATGATTTTTTATAGACGGGAGAAATAATGACAAATAATTAGTCTCTAATAATAGACACAAATTTTGGTGTTTCAAATAAAAATATTAGAAACTAAAAATTAGTCCTCATAGTTATTGTGACAGACCATAATGGGGACTTATATTTAGTTTCAAAACCATGATTTTTTCTTTATAAATCAGCTCGAGCTTTGTTTATTGAGGTTGTGAGGCTTAATGAGTAAGATATTTATGTAATGTTTATTTAATACAAATAAATATATATTTATGAATAATTATTATCATAATATAATACTTCAATACAATAAGTATTTTATATACATATTATGTTATATATAAAAAAAATTATAAGTTAAAAATTATATAAAAACTTATAAATATAATTAAACTATTTAATAAATAGTAAATGCGCGAAAGCGAAGCTTGAAAAACCTACTTACTAGTCAGGCTCAAGCCTAGTCAAGTTCGGGCGTGTCTTGCAAATGGGCCAAGTCGAGCCCGTGCTCGGCTTGTTGGTAGTTCTTCAAGCTCGAGTTCAGCTCGTTTAGCATCTATTAATTAATATATTGAATAAAATAATATAAATAATAGACTCGTTTAGGCTCGCGAGCTCGATAAGTGACGCTCGAGCTCGAGATCGTCTACTAAACAAGCTTATTTTTGGTTCGTGCTTGGCTCATAAACAAGTTTAAATAAGCTCGACTCGGCTCATTTATTAGACAACTTAAAATAAGGGTTTATTGTTATTAAAATATTAAAAAAAACTAATGTTACACTGAAGCTCGATACGGCTCGACAAGCCTGACGAGCTTCACATGACAGACTCGAGTTCAGGGTCCATAAATAAACAAACTTTAACTTAGGCTCAAGCTCGGCTCATTTTGAGCTTTTTCTTAAGCTGATACCAAGCAGCTCGTGAGCCGCTCGATGCACCCGTTATAGCGGTGCACCGTGGTCAAATATAGTGATACCAAGCAGCTCGTGAGCCGCTCGATGCACCGTTTTTGCTTACCACCCCCAAAAATCACCTGTCCCATGTCCCAAATCACAAGCTAGGGTAAAAATAAAGAGAAGGCATAACGACTTTACAAGTATAGAGTCGGTTTTCAACACTGAGAGGTCACGTAACTCCGTCATTGTTCCGTCCATAGAGTTTTAAATATCGATAGTTAGGTTTCTTGAATCGCCAAAATAATTAAAGTTTTTGATTTAGAAAGAGAAATGAAGTAGTTGATGATGCCCAACCCATGATATCTTCTTCGTTTCCCTCCTACAAACATCACCACCGATCAGATTCAAAAGGTTTTATTTTCCCCTTTGATATTCAACTAACTTGTGGTTCGAATTTGTTTTTGATTTTGAAGTTTACATGTTTATTTTTTTCTGTTCCTGATTAAAGCTTGTAAATTCGAGATTCTGAATGTGGATAATTAGGGTTTTTGTTGCTTGCTGGTAGAAAATGTGTATTCAGTCCAGGGTTATACACCATTTCTAAAAAAATTCTTATATGAACCCTAATTTTAGTTAATCAAAAATCGATTACTTTAATATTTAGGCAAAAATTACAGTGAGCTCATGCATTTGAAGAAGACATGATAAGGTGTCACTTACACAGTTGTGACTATTAGTTCTTTCATTGTAATTGCCATTACAATCTTTCTGATTTCTGTGTTCTTCAGGTCATATCCACCCAGCTATCGTCTCCCTGCATTGCCAACGCCATCTTCTATCTCTATTCTTCTCTTTTCTTAGGTTTATCTTTTCTTTGTATTTTGTTATTATTCATGTAGGCTTGTGATCATTTGAACAATTTATATTTAAATTAAAGCGTAAAAGTGCTTTGCTAATAGTTAATTTTGAAGGTCATTATGTTTAAAGAAGATTACGTGCTTGATCTATACCTTTGACAATGTGTGGATGAGAAGAATAATATGGTTGAAGTCCAGATTAAGTTCGAGTGGCTATATCTTTAAAGGTATGATACACAAGTCCATATCAATGTAATAAGCATCTATTTACTGTTATATAAGTTATAGAAATATTATTTATAAATTTATATATGACATAATATATATACATATATTTATATGTCATTTGTTTATTTTTTCATATATAAATGACAGGCTTGTTTAGGCTCGCGAGCTAGCTCAAGCTTGATAAGTGAAGCTTGGGCCCGTTTACTAAACAAGCTTATTTTTAGGCTCAGGCTTGGGCGAAAACTCGTTTAAACTCGACTCGTTTCGAGCCGATCTCGACTAGCGCAGCTCGTTTACACCCCTAATTGTTTCTATATGCTTTTTGTGCTTCCAAGTTAAGAGTTTTGTTTACGTAGAACTCCCATATGTAAAAGCTTAGGTACATATGATACAAGATGTGAGTTAAAACAATGCAATTGGCCAATGAAAAATTAGTATTAAAGTTTCATTTTACTTGTGCTCTTGATATTGTATGTATCTGATTTCATATCTCAGTCTATGATTGAATTTTGCAAAAGTGTTGCTGGCTTTTGACTTACCTTTTGTGTTCTGGCAGTTCACATTAGCACTCGAGAATCTTCAAAGGTGTTTTATATTCTGCGAAGGATTTAATAAAGCAAACTATTTTGACGATGTTAGAGTTGCTTCCGCCGGATTAGTTCTCCGTTATGGTCAGAGTTTTGAAACATCCTCTCGATTGATTACTGTCCTCTTCGTTAATCACGGGTAAATTGCAATCAGCCGTAGTTTTATGTCTTTCGAATACTTATTGTTGTTTATTGATCTATTCTGTTGATTACTGTGCTTGATTTGTTTTAAGATTGGATTGATGCTTGTTGTTTAGGTATACTTTGTTAATCATTGGGTAAATTATAATCATCTGTAGTTTTGTATATCTTCAAGTTAACATTTGATTACATAAATTTCTAGTTGTTATATACTGATGATTTTTTTTCGTATTATGCTTTGAATCAGATGGCCACATGTATGTTGTGCAGTTGATTGTTAAGGTTTATAAGGTATTGGGTTGAAAAATGGTAAACTAAACAATCAAGAAGCAATCAAGTGTTCTTGTGCAATTGCAGAGGAGGCTAAATGGAAAGATGCCTTGAAAACTTATTGCTGTTTGGGGAAACAGAAAAAAGGTCACAAGTTAAATGAATAGAGACATTTTCATTTGTATATATTTTGAATTCATTTGTATTTGAAATTATTTATCTATGATATTATAGATACATTTGGTTTCATTTGTCTGGAATGGATACCTTTTTTTGTATTCTCTTCGAGAACAACAAATGTTATCATAGACTGATTTCAGACTTTTGGGACTACAATTAAAATGTATTTGAGATTTATTTTCAAGAACTAAAATGGCGTGATAATTAGAGACGGATTCTCAGTCTCGGAAACGTCTTATTAAGGACTGAATCGATATGGAATTATGAACACAATGAAATGTATTAAAAACAATATATACACAATTTAAACAACTGATTTTCAGTCGCTAAAGTTATGTTTTGGGGACTGAAATATCATAGTATTTGAGACTAATTTGCAGTCACCAAAGACATGTATCGGGGACTGAAATGACGTGGTAACAGGGGACAAATTGAGGACTAAATTTTTATGTATCAGAGACTAACCGTTAGTCACTGTTGGTGTCATACAATCGGGACTGATTTTCAGTTACTAAAAACACTATCTAGTACTAGGTATCTGGGACTGGCTAGGGACTGGCAAATCAGTCCTTGATAAACATTAGGGACTGATTTTTATGTATCGAATACTGATTTTTTAGTCTCTAATACTCATTTTTTTGTAGTGTCTAGATAGACAATATCATAATGAACCCAACACGCGGCCCTCTCCTTGCCTCCTTTTTTGCCTCCCTTTTCGCCTTCTTTTTTGCCTCCCTTTTCGCCTCCTTTTTTGGCTTTCTTTTGGGGAGCTTGTTTCTTTGTTGGTTTTTTTCTCTTACGGCTTGATTCCATCCCATTACCCGATCCCGAATCAATACCTAGTTGGTCATCATGAGGGGTCTCATCGACAAGCGTTTCATCTTCATCATCCTACAAACCACACACAACAATAAGCTTTATACAAAACAAAGTAAACTGTTGAAGTAACCTACAAAAACTGTTGAAAAACCAACAAACTTACTTGACTAAGATTGGGTTCATTCAAAGAAGGAGATGTCATTTTTTAGCAAGCTGCTGAAGTAACCTACAATAACTGATGAAAGAAATAACACATTAACCATCGACTTTTTCAAAAGGTCGAACTATTACATTATCAGCTAATATGGTTTTTTGGTGTATCACTATCTGTTGGTTACCAAACATGATGTACATTATCAAAACTATAATCGATACAGTACTAGTACTCAGGGAACTCTTTTTCAGTTAAAAAAACATGGTGTACCAACAGATGTAGAACAATAAGTGTAGAACAACAATAAATCATCTTGTAATAAATGTAGAACAATAAGTGTAGAACAATAAATCATTTTTGTAATAAATGATGTACCAAACCAAACATGAATGAATCACATCAGAGGCATCATCTTACACACTGAACAAACAAAATCATGAATATTCATAAAAACCCTAAAAACCCTAGAAATATGAGTACCTTGTCAAGCCTGAATCGCATAAATTAACGCTGGTTCGGTACAAGTAGTGGCCGATGGTACCTGAATATTCATAAACACTATTTAATTTTAGAGAATTCCGATGTACAGGAGGTTGAGTAGGAGGTATTGAGCAGTTTTTACATTAGGAGAGAAGAAGGAACCATGAGTTTTCCATTTGGGAGAGAGATCTTCTAAAGATTTTTTTTTTACTTAGGTTGTACGTAGGTAGTAGGGGTATACAGTTCAGTGTTCAGCACCCTTTTAACTTCTGAACTTTCAAATTAATTTTGAATTATAAAACAATATTAAGAATACATGTTGTCAATTATGAATGGCTTGGTCAATGTTTTGGTTTGTGGTCAACAGAACAGAACAATGGGATAACATATCACCAAGAATGGGATTTGCTACATAGGATACATCATCGGTACTACATAAGTGGTGTATATATAACCGGTACTCATTCGGTATTATCGGAAAAAACCGGTACCGGTACCGAATTTCCCAGTCCCGAAATTTATTAAGATTTGGTACCGGTACCGGTACCGAATATGGCCGGTATGGTACTGGACCCGACCCAAACGGTCGGACTTTTATGCTATTTATCACTTTTATATTAATTAAATATTATTATTATTGTGTACTAACCCGCGAGGCCCAGCGCATTGTAGTTTATACTACACTAGGCTGTGGGCTCGTAGAGACAACCCCTAACTGGGCCTGGCCCATTGAGGTTAGGGTTTTTCCTATATCTCCTATATAAGGAGGTCTCCACCTCCTCATTAGGGTATGAGATATAGGGCAACACTTTTGTAGCTGGAAATAGGGGATTCTTCCTCTACCGGCCGTCTCTACAATTGCCCACGTTCTCTCTTCTTATTTGCAGGTCTAGGATTCGGGCGAAGAAGACGAGGTGTGGCCATATCCGTATTCATCACCGTAGAAGTATCGACCCGCTTGGGACATGTTTCTTCATTGGCGCCATCCGTGGGACCGGCAACAGTCACATCTCATTTATCTCCACTCGATCTTGATGTCTGCATTCATCATACAGGTTCTTACAAAGGTGAAGCCTTCAAATCTTCTCTATTAATTAATACTAAAAAAATTATTAATAGACATCTTTCTAGAGAAAGATATGTTTCGTTGGGGTTCAAATCTCCAGATCCCCTTTATTGGCTAATCACATATACATGCTCTAAGCCTAGGGGCCTACAGACCTGACGGCTTTGAGAAATCAAAATAGGAAGATTTGCTTCACAACTATAATTCCTACCTTTCTATTGTGATAAAACTCTTAACAGTACACTTTGATGGCTGATGTCATGCCACAAAATAAATTAAATTCTGAAAAGGTGCATGTTAGGTTTTCGAGGCACCTGATTCCTTTTTTATTATTATAACATGAGAAAATAGGGATAACTCCCACCAAATGAGCCTCCTTCTTTCAAGCACACGTACAGGCGGGTAAACGAAAATAGACTATTTTCTTTCAATATTACCTTGTGGTTTTTTAAACCTACCCGCGGACGACTTACTCGCGCATGCTGTGCAAACTACCTTGTCCCGCCATCTACAGTGGACCACCAACTCCTTCCACCATCTACAGCCTGACCGCCCTCGCTCCACTTGCGTGTGCTTCCCGCCTTCGCATCACCGGCATGCATAAGCACTTGCCGTTGACGGCCCTGTTGCATTCTCCACAGGAGGGTGTTCCCTTTTCACCGATAAACACAACACATCCCGGCCACCTCCGAGGGGTCACTTATATGCCCCGCTACCCCAAGTGGCCTACCATCACGCTCCGCTCATCTCCAGGGTAATAATTTCGGTCATACAATTTCCGGCGTAAGCCCTTATCCTACCCACTACCTCCGGCGGAAGCCCCTATCCTACCCGCCACCTCTGGCGGAAGCCCTTACCCTACCCGCCACCTCCGGCGGAAGCCCCTATCCTGCCCGCCATTTCTGGCGTAAGCCCTTATCCTACCCACTACCTCCGGCGGAAGCCCCTATCCTACCCGCCACCTCCGGCGGAAGCCCCTATCCTGCCCGCCACCTCCGGCGGAAGCCCCTATCCTGCCCGCCACCTCCGGCGGAAGCCCCTATCCTACCCGCCACCACGGGCGGAAGCTCATATTCCACCCACCTCTCCGGCAGAAGCTTTTATTTAACACTCCTTTCCTTTAGACGCTTATTTCTCCACTCCCGTCAGCGCGCAGGTGCACCCCTGCTTGTCGGGGACACTCCGCCGCCGTGCAAGTATGCTCCGTCGCCGCCCGAGTACACGCCGCTTGCCGTCGCGTGCGCGAATACACATCGCTTGCCGGGCACTCTCTGCCACCGTGCGAGTACACCTCGCCTGTCAGACACGCTTGTCCGTGGACCGACAACGATTACATCTCGCTTTTTTCACTAAAATCTATAGATATGGGTTTTTTGAGATCTACAGAAGATGCATTAGATAAGAACGATCGTTTTCTATGCCTTCTGAAGGTTTGATTTGTGTAGGTGAGGTCCAAGAATTCCTCATTCACTCGAAAAAGCTACGTGCATGTTTTAACTTTTAAAACATGGAATTATACCATATGTGATAATGTGAAGCCATATTTTGGTCAAACACTAACTCTATTATTAATTCATGAACTTATCATCTTACGTGGGCTTTGAACCAACTCACGTTGACTACTATTTTAAAGTTGATTAATTAAAGCTAACATGTCTTAGCATGGGTGTCCAACACTAGCTGGCATATATGCTTACCTTGTGCCATAAGCCGCCTAATAAACCACCAACTTTCACCAAAATTCAAACTTGGACAGTCTCTATTATTTATAGTCACGGTTTATGATAAACCTAGAAACGTGAATTTTCTTCGTCAAATTTCTAAAACTGCTTAACAGTGTTCCCGATGGTCTAGTTTATCTTATTTAAACGGAGAACGGGCATTACGCTTCCGCGGGAACCAGCATATGTCGAATTTGCTCGAGTCGCATACGGAAAATTCCCGAGCGTGACCTCTCTTTTCGACATCTCGGGCGGGCAACCTTCTTGGTCGCGCCGTCTTCGGCAGACAATAGCCTTGGTCACGCCATGGTTATCTTGGTCACGCCACCTCCGGCAGCGGATAAAGTCATTCCGCCCATATCCGGCTGATTACCATCATATTCCCGTTACCTATTATCCCACTCCACCAACTCCGGCGGGTTACAATTACGTCCGCCCATGGCCTGTCTCCGACGGACTACCATACCATTCCGCCATCTATACCAGACCACCGTCACAAAGTCTGCCCACCTTGGCGCAACCTAGTTCACGCCGTAGGGATCCGTGCGGCGTTGTTCATTCCACTTACGTTCAATAAAGATCGTCCACACACATGAGACGTTTGTTAGATGACCGCCACACCGCGCCATCTCATTTCCAGGTAGCACCTTTCTTGATAAACGGTGATTGCCGTCATATCACCTCTTTACGCACTACAGGCGTTCGGGCCCTCACGCCACCTAGTTTGCATCATCGACCCTTTACGCCATATGTGTTTGCCCATCGGCACTCAGGCCACCATCCCTCGCGCATAAGTTATAAATGGGCTTGACGTCTTCACCGGAGAGGACGTTGATCGCCTAATTTCATGTCAGATCAGGTAAGTTTTTTAACCTCTATCCACACATATACTTTGAAAAGGCATGAAGTCCATCATGCTGCTGCTTAAACTTTTTACCCATAGTTTTGTTGATAATCATTACACGTCGGTACAATTTCACCGAGTAATATAAACATGCACCTAGACCATAGGGCCCCGACGGGTGTACTCTTTGTTCGCTCGGTGACCACGGTGGACGGCTTTCCGTGTCACTCTTACTTAATTTGACGCCTCTTCCTCAGTCGTGAAGCCTCCGATCGATCTAGCGGATACAATGATAATAGCAATATATATATATATATATATGAACCAGATATACAACACTAAAAGCTAAGCCTATCAACATCCATACGCTCTACATGTATAGTTAATTCATGGGTATATAAATAGGTGAATCCTTTGTTTATATTGGTTCTAGTAAAATTTGCAGCTTTACATGTCTTTCAAATAAAAGTTTGACTTAATTATGTTATTTATGCAATACTTCTAACATATTTGGCTGCCTTGAACTTTGGGAGCAAGCGTGGTGTAGTATTGTTGTGATATGACTACATCAAAAACGGCAAATACGCTTCGGACATCATGGCTTACGTACCAAATGGAAATCGAAGCGGAACTTACGGGCTTTTGCACCATCCGGTTCACGCCACATGCCTTCAAGACATCAGGTTATTCTCATTAAATATCGAAAATGATACGCCATCCCATAATTAGCACGCGTATCATGCATTCCTATTTTTTACCACGTATAATCTGAAGGGCGATGAATTTTCATTTTAGTAAGAAATTTACACTATACGCTCTACCTAATATTGCCTCATATTAGAACATGTCCACACATGTGATTTTGCAAGGAGATGAACCTTGCTCTTCGATTACATAGATAAAGGAATTATTGTCATTTTACCACTTACTTTTGGCAAACAAGTGTTGATTCTATACAGGATAACTAGCACAAAAGTTGGTACGACCTTGCGGACGAGCAACCATCTAAGCACGCCTTTGCACCAAAATGGGGATCGGCACGGTGTGAGGTATGATGATAGGTGATGTGGACGTTATTCAGTAATGATTGCGAGACGTTTCGGTTGGCACACCAAATGATTCGCATTCAAAGACATAGCTTTGGATAAATAATCCTCCATAGGTGTTTATGAATCAATATTTACAGTTGGCTTCTCAACAAAATCAAGAACAACGCGGACAACAATGGCTTTAGATGTAAGCACATGATTATATTGGTAAGGGTGTGGATAAGAATATCTTCATCCATCACCATGGGAAGAACCTTTGGTTTGTAGATGTTGCTATCGACAACGTCGCATCAGCTGCAAGTCACACCAGCAACGAAGCATCAGTCACGAGTCATATCTACAAAGAACATACGCTGTCATGCTATATCTAGGTCACCTCGTCCTCTTGGCAGCACTGCCTCTCGTCGAAAAGTATGTGTGCCGCGCAGCCTACTTTCACTCATGCCAGCTTACCACGCTACTTCCTGGCTGCCTCACCTGCGTTACACGTCAACACTCAGCCATGCCACCTTGGCGAACGAGTGTTACTTCGCGTCCCAGCTACCTCTTGGCCGTACTGCTCGCTCAACGGACCACCTCTTTGTTGAACACGTGCAAGAGACATCGGTAAGTTCCAACCTCTTTTCTCTATATGTTAAGTATGGCGTACAAACTTTGCAGTGAGCCGGTCCTTAAATACAGGATGCTCATATACTAATCATAAAATATTGTTTTCATTTCCATTTCCATACTTGTGCACAATCACATAATGTTGTAAGATAACAACGCATATTCAGTGGAAGACAAACACGACAAATCACAAATATAGATATGTCCTTTTGGTCATTACAGTCATTTGTGATAGGCACATCCATGCCTTGTATCCTACCCTAATTTTATCAAGCTAATCAGATA
The DNA here is from genome assembly GCF_002127325.2 of Helianthus annuus. NCBI lineage: Eukaryota > Viridiplantae > Streptophyta > Magnoliopsida > Asterales > Asteraceae > Helianthus > Helianthus annuus. The sequence goes on from NC_035445.2 coordinate 60,437,498, forward strand.
TAGAGCATTGTGCATAAACCATCTAAAGAAGTGGTTTAATGAATAAATGGAATCTACCCGAATTCCTTTCAACCTCCAAAACGTTGTATGAGCTGTTGATCCAGGAGTTCATATTTATCTATGGGCATAATTAAAGCTCAAGACAAATTGTGTCTAGTCATGCAGACTTGCACGTATGATACGAAGGCTATATTTTTTGCTATCCGATATATTTAAATATGCGTTTGTGTGATGGTTTGCTAGCACTTTTTATTGAAGTTCAATGCTACTAACATTATTTAGCAGCACTGAACTGGGGGACTAGCAGGGTATAGCACCATTACGCCTTAAATGTGATCAGTTTTCCCAAGCTGCCCATTAAGATGATATCCACTGCACAATGTGGGTGTTTCAATGCGCCAGATAATATTTATACTTCTCACATCATTTGGCCTATGACTATACCACTTGACACACATACGCAATTTGGTAGTCAAGATAAATGCACGACAAAACTAGTATACTTGATTATTCGAATAAGTATTCCACACGCTATGCGACAGGAAAAATACTTATTCGGATACGTATTTTCCACACCAGTCTGCGACAGGGATAAAAGAAAACCCTCACACCGCAGTCGGCGAGGTAAACATACATGCCACCTACTATAAGCATTCCACACGCCAGTGCGCATCCAGGAAAAGCACGTAGTAGCTTACATAAAGTGATCATTCCCGCCTAACGGCGTATAAAGCATTTTATTATCTCAATGAGTGTTCACTCACTCCAAGCGCAGAGAAAGCACTTTGTTGCTCAAGTGTTCATTAACGTCGCGCGGGTTATAAAGCACTTTCTGATATTTACAAGTGTTCACATAAACATTTGTAAACACAACATACCACCGCATTTGAACTGCATATCACGGTAAAAAACAACTCTGACACGAAATATTTTTCATAATAACAAAGTCAGATGATCAAATTATACAGCGCTAAGAGTGGGCATCTTGGTAATAGATGTCTTCAACCACTACTACTCCAGTGGGTATCTTGGTAATAGATGCACAACCACTGATGAAAAACCAAGTACTTGTCCCACAATTATACAAACATTGTGGGGAACATAAATAACGCTCTAAGCACCCTTCCGAGGTCACTGAGCATAGCAAGCACTTCTGCAGGGGTGCATTGTATATCATTCCTCCCGACTGCAACGATGATTGCTATAGTCGGATCATCAATAACGACGGCTGGTACAACCACCGACAGTTCTACATTCGCCTAAGGTGGCATAACATCTGCATGTGCCTCTATGACCACCAATGGCTGCACATTACGACAACGGAGATCCCACTGACACGGACGCGTGGTAGGGACCGTCGTCAAATCAACATCAACTCTTTCAGTGAGTTGAACGCCGTTAGCGCACCATATGTTAACCAACAAAAGTCACGCCACAGGGTGGATATTCTACAGTAGCCCACATGAATGTGTGCACACCGCTAAGGCAGGGCCACACCCGCAAAAGTCATCCAAGGGCGAGGCACTTAACTGCCAAAACTCAGCCTGTTCCAAGACTCATGCATAAGACCTAACCACGTACGCATAGCCTGGGCAAGCTCATGGTCATGCGCCAGTACAAATGGCAATTGTCTATAACCAACCAGTGTGCATCAGGTTTAACCAACCAATTTCCACGATGAACAATTGTATACTATTCATTGCTCCATTATCTTTACTCACAGCCAACGACAACCACAACAAACGTGGCCAACAACTTTCTCGCACCCGGACAGTATGTAAGCCTAAAATTAGTAATCTTCACTCCCGAGCTCCTAATAAGTCTAAGTGCTCTTCCCACGCTTGCACGCGGGAGCAACACTAGACTGGGGGACATGACGAGGTATGGTACTGGACCCGACCCGAACGGTCGGACTTTTATGCTATTTATCACTTTTATATTAATTAAATATTATTATTATTGTGTACTAACCCGCGAGGCCCAGCGCATTGTAGTTTATACTACACCAGGCTGTGGGCTCGTAGAGACAACCCCTAACTGGGCCTGGCCCATTGAGGTTAGGGTTTTTCCTATATCTCCTATATAAGGAGGTCTCCACCTCCTCATTAGGGTATGAGATATAGGGCAACACTTTTGTAGCTGGAAATAGGGGATTCTTCATCTACCGGCCGTCTCTACAATTGCCCACGTTCTCTCTTCTTATTTGCAGGTCTAGGATTCGGGCGAAGAAGAGGAGGTGTGGCCATATCCGTATTCATCACCGTAGAAGTATCGACCCGCTTGGGACATGTTTCTTCATTGATGTATAGTAATTAAATAGCCTTTTATTGTTGTTCTAATAAATTGTTTTTATTATATTTTATGGTTAGTAAATAGTAATTAAATAGCCTTTTATTGTTGTTCTAAATCTTATACAACAAATTACGTTTCAAAGAGACATTACAAATTCTAAATCATTATGTGTTTTTATTATTATGGTTATGAGTTTTGATATCATTATGTGCTTTTATTATTATGGTTATGAGTTTTGATTGGTGTATTAATTAGTTTTTGTTATTAGTATTTATACAATTTATGATGACTACCAAAATACAATTTGTATTAAAAGGTGATGTCTAATAGTTATATTTGAAGATAATCATTAGTGCAATTCTGTTATTGAATTTACAATAATGCACATGTTTATATGATAATGTGTTATAATATGACAACAACTTAGTTAATTTTGTTGTATATCATTGTTATTGCAATTGTATAAGCCTTTTAGTTGCTATTTGATATTTAAATATGTGATTTGATTCTATGAAATATTTGTGTGGTAAAAGATATTATTTGCAAATTAACATGACACTAAAATTCTCAAGATGCCTGTTATATTTTCTTGAGCAACAAAATTTATTAGTATAAGAAAGCTCATTTACGAGTAATAAGATTCATATGTTATTATATGACCGAGAAAGTTGATAGTGACATTTGTTTATGTTGTAAACTATAGTGACAAATATGTGTATATATGATATACTTGTGATTGGCTATATCATGTTACATTTATGCATAAATTACACAACACGCCATAAACAAATGGGTATGTTACTTTAAATGATCTTTAATATCCATTTAATTACAATCTTAAATTATATGGAGTTATGAACATGGATATTAATATATATGATGTTGGTTAATGCTTAGAAACTAAAATCATTAAATATCATTTTTCCCATTTAATTCATTCTTTATTAATTTTAATTCATTCTTATTATATCTTTTAATTAGAAATTTGATTAATTCTTATTACTTTAAATAATCTTTAATATTTTTTTCTAGACATGACAAGCAAATTAATATGAGCTTAATCTCTTTAACACTCACACACACATATATGTATACGTATAATGTCCTAGGATTGTGTGTGATTTATATATATGTAATTGATATGCATATAAATTGTGAATAATTAACATGCATATAACTTGCTTATGGGTAGATATTACGGATTTCATTTGTTTAGCAATACTTCTGTTGGTCTCATTGTTTTAGATAACATATATGTTATATGTATTGCCTTTTGACAAGTTAAATGTGCTAAATAAATAAATTAATACAAATTTCATTGGTAGCTGGTTACCAAAACAACTACGCTGAGATAAACATTGTTATGCTTTAGTGATTTGATATTTCAGCTTGTTACAATGCTATGCATAGTCAACATAATTAATTCTATGGTTATTCTTCTAATTACTTGTTGTTACTAAACAAATATTAATAGACATTGATATAGTCATTAGAAATGTGCCCTCACATGAAAATGATGAAAAATAGCTATGAAAATAATTAGTGGACTTTAGCTTAAGTAAACTAATCTGATGTTAGTTACTTAAATTGATAGATAATAATTCATTTGAGTTAGTGTTGATGCTCACATGAATCCTAAATCAATGATGAGAACCCGAAGTTCTCCCAAATGTATACAAAGTCCCGTTTGTTTTTAATAATGATTTTTCAAGTTCAACCCAAACTTTAGTTCATCGCACTTGGCGTTTTTGGCTAACATGCAGCCTAGTGATGGAAAACCTTATGAATAGTACATGTTTTCCCTCTAAATAAAGGCTAAAACTATAATATTTCACGTGGTAGAGACGCTATTGATACTATTTCACGTGTTAATAGCATATTAAATACTCCAGAAGAGCATCGATAGTTTACCCGCTGATATCGAATTTTGTAATTCATAATGCATCATATTCTAATGTATACCGAAGAAATTTATTAAGTTTCCACTATGTTTGAATGAAAAGTCATCACCTTGGAATGGTGTAAAAGAAAATGTACTAAATATCTAAAATATATCATATAGCAAATATGGCCAGAAGACTATATTAGAAGTTACTAGAAATGATACTAATTTTCCACAATATTCCATTAAATCAAATATGGTGAATAACCAGAAGTTACTAGAATATTTATACGTTCACCACATGGCATGACCAAATAGGTCATCAAGATAGCATCATGATATGCTAAACAATCAAACATGCTAACCGGTACCTTAGCACCTCTAAGTAATCTAAAAACATTGCTCCCAAAATGCTTTATCATATGTCTAGTTAGTTTTTTTTTTGTGGCAAATAAATTTTTATGCCCTTCCAAACAATAGACTCCTACAAACAATCCCTCTTATATGGGACCATTGAAATGTACAGTTGTGTGGATTGTGGCATTCATACATGGTTACATGTGAGTTTTTAGCTACCCGTATGTAGCATATGCCCAACACTATGGAACGTTGTTTTTTTTTTTTACATGGTTTAACACTGTTCTTTGACAACCCAATTGTAGGGACCATTGTTGGGCACAATGTGAAATATAGTGAGAGGCATACATAGTTGAGACGGAATTCGTCGATTGATTATATCAATTCAAAACCAACTGCTTATCACAAATACTCCCCATTACAACTGGTCTCCTGAAGAGAGCTAAGTTTCCATTTTTTTTTTATATATTTTGTTGTGCAGCCTATGTACCAATAGCACCACCATTACATATAAAATGGGATATGTACATCGTATTCCCAGTCTTAGGGGGAGACAAGAAAATGAAAGACTGGTAACATAAAAAAAATGCATCATATTATATAACGACCCCTGAAGTGGTCAGTGCAAATCTGAAGTCCAAAAGAAAGAGCGTGTATTTGCAAATAATAACAAATGAAATACCAGATGTATTCACCAACACAAATAAGGTGACAAAGTCACATGCACCAGCTTAAACTTATCTGCTCGAATGGAAGTACTCACAAAATGATTATCATATTAATAAATTATGAGAGAAAACCGGTTCCAAAAAGATAAAACCCACAAACACAAAAAGAGAAGAGTAACGCAGTTGGTGTAACCCCAAAAGAGGTGGCACACAAAACACCATAAGTGGTTGCATACAAAACCCCAGAAGTGGTTGCATACTAAACCTTAAAGAAGGTTGTTGTCGAAACCCCAAAAGAGACTAATGGAGTTCTAAAAGAAACTCTAGTACCAAACAAATATGAGATGTCAATGAATTATGTACAAAACAAGTACAATATGGGACCGTAATGAAACACGTGTAAAATGATATATTTGATTATGCTATAGCAATCGATGTAATCGATGAAAAAAAAGATTACATATATAGAAAGTGTGCATGAGTGTACGCACACAAATAGCCAAAATGGCTACATGACTTAAGGTTGAACTAAATTTGCTCGACAAACTAAACGTTTTCGAACCAGCAGTTCGAACACCCATAGACGTCAAACCAGTAGGTTATAAATGGGTGTCTTTAAATAAAAGGAAACGTAAATAATGAGTTTTTTGCGATGTAAGGCACGCATTTTAACATAAAGATTTTTCCCAAATCCCAGCAGTTGATTACGAGGAAACGTATACCCCTGTAGTGGATGCGATAATCTTTAGATGTTTAAGCGGCCTCGCAATCTCAGAATGACTTCAGATAAAACAACTTATGGATGTCATCACCGTATACATGTACGAGACAATTGCAAATGACATCTGAACCCCTGAAGGATTAAAAATGCTCAAAGCATTATGAAACAATAACCCCATATGTGTTATATATATGAATCTTAAAGGAAACTACTTGTATGTGGTACAGTCGACTATACTGTGAAAAGAGAGGTATAATTTTGATAAAATGAGCTACATCTATTTAACAAGATTTCACTCTTACAGTGATAATGTAAACATCATCGAGAGGGAACTCTCAAACTAAAGAGGAAAATTTTGAATGACTTTTACAAAGTGTAGTTATCCTCGACCTGTAGTTTCGAGTATATATGTACTATTTTTGCTCATCAATCTGACTACATCTAGAAGATGTTATATAGAAAAAGCTCATTTGTTGAGTACATGAACGATTGTTTGATTGCTTGACATGGAAAAAATATTCTTATCAACCCCAAGAAAAGGATGTTGAACTACTTAGTCAAGAAGTACCATACTTAATTGCGATCAGAGCATTGACATATCTTGCAAACAAGACGACATCTGATATTACGTTGTATTGGTAAGATTACAGTTCTAATATCAAATGTTGCACTCTTTTTCCCTTCACTAAGTTTTTCCCATTGGGTTTTTCTTGGTAAGGTTTTTAACGAGACAACATAACTGATCCAGTAGTATCAGTTTATCTTATAGGTCCCGAAGTACTAATTTAACATCGTCATAAATCATGTTGTTAATTATGTATAATGCGTAGTGCACTCTTTTCCATTAGCTACGGTTTTGTCCCATTGGGTTTTTCTGGCATGGTTTTTAACGAGGCAGAATTATAAAGCGCATTAAATAATTATTTGACATATTTACAAACTCGAGACACGGGATAGTTCCACAAGAACAATATATATTAGACTCTCCAGATACAAGTTATGAAGGTCGAAGATTTCAGCATATTTAAGAAGTATGTAGATTAGAGTTGATCAAGAGAAGCTCAAGCTATACTGTATGAAGACAATGTAGACAACAACACCCAAATCAAAGAAGACTACGCCAAATATCAAGTCAAGCAATTGTCACAGAAGATTGGATTCAACATCATCAAGATATACAAGTAAAATTGAGGGGGAGTAACGTACCCATAATATACACAGTGTATTTACTCTTTTTTTAATGAGGAAACATACCTGATCCAGAAGTATTAGGGGGAGACAATACGCGCTGCACTCTTTTTCCCTTAGCTGAGGTTTTGTCCCACTGGGTTTTCCTAGCAAGGTTTTTAACGAGGCAGCATCACCAAGCGTATTAAAGAATAGTATATTATCATGTGGATAGTCAAGGGGGAGTGTTATGAATGCATCCATTATTAGTGACTATCCACATTTCTAACTCCTATGTCACATTTATGTTTGTATTAATGTTATAGCCTATATATAGTGGCTCATGTATTTTGTATGAGATATATATCAATAAGAAATTCATCTCTCATTCTCTTCTATACATTGCTAATAGGTTCTAGTTATTACACAACATAAATAATAAAACCTATACGGACAATTTCAAGTTTCGAACTAACCTGAAGGTTAAACCATCAAAATTGAACCGTCTACCTCGGATTCAAAGCGATCAAACCCGTCGACTTGCTTCAGTTTTGGTGATTCACTCGACATTTATAACTCCAGGGATTTTGAAAGCTTTTAATAATGTTATCTCAAGTAAGCTCTAGATTTTTCAAAATGTAATAGAGTAAATTACGTTTTTGGCCCCTGTGGTTATATTAGTTTTACTATATTAGCCCAAAATAAGAATTTTTAACATATGTGCCCCCATGGTATCTATAACTAGCTATTTTGGCCCCTAAGTCTAACTCAAGTACTCAACCGCAAACCCTGTTTAATTATTAGTCACATGAGATGCACCTGATGGGTAAATTGGTAATTTACCCTCCTCTTTTATACTAACACCTATTAAATACAATTGAATACCCAATTACACCACAAAACCCCCCAATCTGAGATTCGGTTTCCCATCATCTTCTTCAACCGGTGGGAATTTCCTACTAGACCCTAATAACATCAGTCATGTGCCCAATTTCAGTGAAGAATCTCTATCGCAACGTATAACAATATCATATCAGAAAAATGCTTCATATGGAAACGTTATTAGGAATACCGCAACCAGTAAGCCCAATTTTACTGCTAGGATACAGCAAGGTGTAGGGCATTTGAGCAGGTCCAGTCCTGTTCATCAACTTCTTATCATGATTCATCTCCTCGATCTTCATGAACAAGAACAAATTAAAAAACAAAACCCAAATTCAAGAACACGAACCTATCATCTGCACATCATCATCTTCTAACCAGGTCTTCAAGATGCGTCGTCCTTTCAACCCAGATCTTAAAGTGAACAAGTGTAAGACGTAACTAACAGATCTGAAAATAATCAAAACATACACATACCGATTGTATATCTAATCACCATCGCTGTTGCTTCTACCGCCATCGTGATGAACGTAATAGAAGAAACAGAGCGGTACAGTCAACAAGCACAAGCAATCGGAGCAGTACCAATATCCAGTTGATTCAATATCCCCACAAACCTCTGATGCCTCATCTCCATGTTCTCAATCAAACCCTTTTACTTGATTCTTAATCTTAGGGTTTCAAATATCAATTGATAGATTGATTGATCATGAACTATATCGATTGCGAGAATCTTGAAAATCAAAAACCCACTTCAATGTTGAGGAATGGCAGACATGATGTTAATTAACATTTAACAGGCAGATGCAAGGAATGAAGGATTTAGGAGAGGGTTACACCTTCAAATATGCCCACCTGTGTTTTCTATGTATAAACATATGCAGATCACCATGTTTGAAATTTATGAAATTAGGGTTTTATATGAAAAAAACAAAGAAGAAGAAGTGATAAAAATAGGTAGGTTTTTTTTAAGTAATTGAAAGGGGAGGGGGAATTACAAATATGCCCATCATGTGTATGTCATGTGACTCATAATTAACTAGGGTTTGAGGTTGAGTTAGACTCAGGAGCCAAAATAGTTAGTTATAGAGACCATGAGGGCACATATGTTAAAAAATCTTATTTTGGGCTAATATAATAAAAATGATATAACTACAGGGGCCAAAAACGTAATTTACTCAATGTAATATGCAGTGGAAGATTTTATGAGGTTACAAAAACTTATTATGCAAAAATACCATTCACACTTGAGAGAAAGGGTGTTAATTTACATCATTAATTAGACTATTGGATGTCGTCTCATATTTTCCAGTTTTCATTGTGTGACACATCAGCGTCAAATCAGTTTTTTCAAGATTTCTCTAAATTGTGCGGTATCGTCCCAAATTTCCTTAAAACTAAACTATTTTAATTATAATTAACTTTAATTTTATTAATTTAATTAAGCGTAAATGTTAGGGCTGGATTTTTATGACCTATGATCCTTACATATGATCCTAACATGTGATCCTAACAAGTGATCCTTGTTTTTTTGGCAGATAGTGATCCTCAGAGGAGCTCCAGGATCACGGATCATTCCAAGGATCCTCATACTAACGACTGTTCTCTTTGGACTTAATATTATCTTGCAGGAATTACGAGTTGGATCCGGTCCTAGCAACGTAAACAAGGAATCTGTCACGATAATCTCGCACATGCATAATCAAAGATGGACGTTATGGCAAATATGGAAACTCAGCACAATTCAAGGGCGATTATTTAGGCTAAATTTACTTCTATTTCTAAAGGGGTAACGAGCTAGTAGTTAGGTGATTTGCCTAAAATAGAACCACACACACTTGTATAAATGGCACTCTTCGGCATTTGGAAGACAACACATTTCTCACACGCTTTAGCATACGATACTATAGTGATCCTTGTACCTAGCTCGTTACCATCCGAAGTTGTAAACATTGTTTGTTATATTGAAGTTTGGTGATCGGTAGTTTCCATCACCCGAGGTTTTTTATGCCGGAGATCATTCATTGATCAAGGGCTTTTTCCTCGTATAAATCCTTGTGTCACTTGTGCAATTTTCATTATAGTGATCCTTATCTTTGTTCATCAAACCAAGCATCATTCCCCGTTTACAAAGAGTTTGGTTGCATTATCCTTGTGTGATTTTTGACCAAAACAATTTGGCGCCCACCGTGGGGCAATTGGTGCTTCATTCATAAGAAAGTTTTTCTGTTGGTGATCATTCCGGAAGTGTTGCATGGCTTCATCGTTGAAAAATACTTCCACAGCGATGTCTGCAGTCAATTCATTTAATGGCATTCCACCTTTGCCTCCACCACCAGCTGGATCTCAGAAAAATTGTAACACCTCGAATTTTTGTGTCCAATGATGTGTTAACATGTGTCATTTGATTACACGTGGCATCCATAATAAATAAAGGACTAATTTTGACAAACCTTGAAAGTATGCAAATTCGAGGGTTATAAATGTCAACAAGGGTAAATATGTTGTATAGTAACCCTAAATAACGCTTGTACCTTCAAACGAATAAATCATAGATCGTACGGAAGCGAAACGCGGAAGAAAGTGAGAGATTACGAGCTACAGGGGTTAACTGTGTCAAGATGTTTAATATTACCTCTGAGTAACCCTTTAACGTTCCCAAAGCTTCGTAACAGTATTATACGCTCACTAGAATATACTGTATAAATTCCACGAAGTTCCGTTTAAAAACGAAAGAGTTATACTCGAATTCGTATGAGAAGGGTTAAAAGCGTCAGCAATGAAAGTTAAGACTTTCAGAATAATTAAATTAACTAACCGGGGACTTTATAATGCGGGTAGATAAAACGAGGCCCCTATCGGTAAATAACCGAGGGCCAAACCGCAAAGTTACCCCTTCAAACCCGAAAGGTCAGGTAAATCATTACGAAAGATTTCGTTATTAATTACCAGGATTTCGTAATCATTTCAAAAGATTTTAAAAATCTGAAAAACAGGCCCCACGCGACCCGCATTGCATTTGTGGTTAAGTTGAGGCGGGCCGCGAGCCTCCTCTTTTACTCGCCTGATATTTAAAACCCAGGCGGCCCGCATTAGAAACGCATGGAACTCCCATGCGGGCCGCATTAGACGCCCAGATGCAGAATGTTTGGACAGACTTGCCTTTTGAGCTTGTGAACGATCAAATCTTCAATTAATGAAGCATGGGCGCCCCCTACTCGACCCATACACCTTAGGGACACCTGCCCATGATCCATGATCAGTATAGGCCAATGTGGAATGATCTTGGGGTTCATTTTTCACTATAAAAGGCCATGTTGAGGTTACAACATTCACACAACTCAAACACTTCCATCTGATCATTCCAAGAGCTCCCTAGCATTCTCTTCTGTTCCATAATCAAGATACAACTTCTGTAAGTCGTTCATAACCATTTTGGTCATACATTTCCATAGTTTTAGCCTATAAACACAACCGTCGTAACTAACGGTTGTCATTACAATAACTTGCAAATGGTTCAGTCTTATGACGGATCAAAAGTAGTTTTGAGTAGGTAATTATGTGGGTAATAAACCTCTAAAAAGGTTCCCCCTGATCACCACTCTAACTATGTCAAATATCGAGTCAAACGTGCGGTTAAAAAGTCAACAGAAAGCTATTTTAGCGATTTATGCATAATCTGTAATGTATAGGTTATGAAACCTGTTTTGACACTTATAAAACATGATATTAAGTATATAAACTTGTTTGCGCTCGTTTGAATCGATCATTTGCTATATTGACCCGGTTCGGAGCCGAATGTCGCAAAAGTTTGACTTTTGCTTTGACTTCAGTTCTGACCCGTTTTAGTGAGGTATAGATATACCTTAGGACTCTCTTAGGACCAGGTCACATGTCGGTATAAACCTCTGTGATCGGTTCATGAGTTATCCGAGTCTTTTGCGCATTTCCGTCATTCGCCTAAAAGTTGACCGTAACGGCCTTTATAAAATAAAACGAGTATTTCGGACACGTGAATGGACCATAACCTTGCTTATTAAATTATAAGCATGTCCTTAAAGTTTCACGTCAATCCGAGGTCTAGAATGAGAGTTATGCTAAAAAGCGCAATTAAAGTAAACTTTAGTAATTAACGGCGCAATTAGCATGACGACCATCTAAACCAAGATTTCGTCACCAAAACTTTTACCCACTGTATTAAAATAATATTTTGGGAATTTTAAAGATTTTTAATAATTTTTACCTCGCTCATAACCTGCGGTTATGGCTACGGTTCGGTAAATACCGAATATGCCCTTTTCGGCCAAAACATGAGTTCTACAAGGTCTTTTGACCCGATTCCAGTTGCTACTGGTTTTAAATAATAAATAAAGTATTTTAAGCTTTATAAGCTGTTCGGGAAACTCAGGTTTCCTGTAGAACTCGAAAAGCTCTTTAAAAGTCTTTAAAATGACCGAAAAGCCCCTACGGGGCATAATATTAACTTAAACTCGTTACGGGCGTCACGGAAGGTATCCTACTGATACCACAACCTTTTTAAGGCATATTGACTTAGGAAATAAGCGTACGACTCTCATGATTAACCGTTTCGCCTATTGCGCGCACGGTTCGGCTTATGAAACTAGTTTTCATAATTTAGCCGATACGGGTCAAATAATATCATTTGAACCCCAAAATCCAGAGCGTGAACCATTAACCCATATAAAACAAGTCTCTGAACTTGTTGGGACAGAATCACACTCCATTCTCGGTTTTCGCCTTTTCGCGCGATTAAACCATATCTATATATATCGGAACCAACCGGTCTAGGCTACGGCCATTATAACGACTCGTTAGGGTTCTAAGAGGTTAATTAAAACCTTCGTTCCAGATTAGGAGCCCCAGTAAAAGCTATCGGTGATTTAATCCAAATTAAGGAAATATACTTGCAAAGGTAAATACTTTAACTTATTTCCCCTATATGGGCTTGGGTTACGGTATATTAATACCGCTTGATTGAGCATTATATTCTTCCATCGCTTAGGTGGTTAATTAAATAATATGATCGGCTCATTTAAACAGTTTTGTTGCTTAAAAGCCTTTGGGGGGTTTAATGACCGTTGTCCCGGATATCCTTGGCATCATTTTACGAAATGGCCACGACCATCGACATCCCGGTGTAGGCGTACACCCGGTATAAAGTGTCGACATTAAATTAAAAGACGTAGCCGTTGGTTTTTATACTACGGTTTTACGCATACGTGGTGTGTCTATAAATCTTTAACCCGGCACGACCCGGGCTACTGAACGCATAAAAGAACATGTAAAACGTTCACAAGATTTTATTATAATTTTCCCAAGTTATAAAAGAGTTTGTGCCTTGTGCATTCAAATCAATTTTAATAAACATTTTCAAATGTGTCAGTTGAATGTATTTACCAGTGTAAACTGACGTATTTTCCCCAAAAAGATTAAGTGCAGGTACCTAAACGTAAATTGGCTGGTATTAGCTCCCTAGCGTCGTGATAAGTCTCGCAAGCTTGATTGCAGTATCTGATGGAACAATACTTTATGTTTATTTACGATCCACTGTGGATATATTCAACCCCTGTAATACATTTGATATTACAACCAGAGGTTGAAGTTTATATATTTATCTTATGCTTCCGCTGTGCATTATATAATTGTGTGGTTTGACTATATTGTTGCCAACATCGTCACGGTAATCCCCCACCGGGCCCACCGGTGAGACACGTGGAAAACGGGGTGTGACAAAAATGCTGAGAAGAGACCAACTCCTATCTCCTCTAAACCATCATCTTCTGCTCTAACTTCTTCTATTCCCAGTACTAGTGATATATTTACTTTGATTTTGCAGATGAGGGATCGTATGCAGCAGCAGGATGAAACTAATGACAGGATCCTCAAGGAAATCGGAGACCTCAAAAGGCAAAAGAAAACGGCAGAGGATCATTCCCCACTAATGCCCAAATCTTTGAATTTTGATACTCCGATGATTACTTCTCAGCCATCAGAGGTCCCAGACGTTCAACACATGTGTGGATCAAGAGGAGTGTATTTCAGCCCAGCAGTAGTGACTCAGGCATCAGGATCATATTTCCAACCGGCAGGATCCTATACTCAGCATATGGGATCCTTCATGAACTCAGGATCCTTCTTCGTTCCAGGATCATCCCAGGTTCAAGGATCCTCCTTCGTTCCAGGATTATCCCAGGTTCAAGGATCCTCCTTCGTTCCAGGATTATCCCAGGTTCAAGGATCCTCTTTAGTTCCAGGATCATCCCATATTCAGGGATCCCTTCAGATGCCAGGATCCTTGAAGAATTTGCAAACAGGAAGTCCAGATGTCCATCAAGGAGATTTTATTCCGATGCAGTCCATTGCTTCCACTGGTCCATCAATCATCCCAGAATCCCAGCAATATGGATTCACATCGAATGTTCCTAACTTGAACCCGATGGGAGGTAACACTTTTAATAATTCTCTTACCACTAACCATGGATTCATGCAGGATACAGGTATCAATCATGCTATGGCCAGAGAACTACAAAAACTGAAGGATATGATATCAAGTGTTCCAGGGGTAGTCAAACCTATCCCGGAGATTGCAGATGGAAGCCATAAGGTATCTCGTTTTGCACCACCAATTTGTGATGCTGAGATACCCAAAAGATTCCATATCCCTACTATGAAGCTGTATGATGGTACAACGGATCCTGAGGAACACATAGCACAATACAGGGAGAGGATGGAGATCAATCCTATTCCAGAAAGGTTAAAGGAAGCATGCCTGTGCAGGGGATTTGGATCCACTCTTACTGGATCAGCTCTTAAATGGCTACTAAGTCTTCCCCCTTACTCTATTACTTCATTTGCTAATTTAGTTAACTTATTCAATAATCAATTTTCTTGTAGCAGAAAATTTGAACGATTGACTAGTGATTTATATAGGATAACACAGGGTCATAATGAATCATTAAGGGATTATATAACCAAGTTTAGTAAAGAATCCTTGGACATTCCTAACTTGGATGTGGCCACAGCTGTTGAGGCCTTCAAGATGGGATTGCTTAAGGATTCATTGTTCTATGATGATCTTGTTATGACACCGTGCAGGAACCTAGACGAAGTAAGAACTCGGGCACTCAGGTTCATCCGGCTAGATGATGACAAGAGGATCCAGGAGAGACAAGTAGGATCCTCAAAACAAGAAAAGCAAGGATCCTCTTTCAAAAGCAACAAATTCAAAACCTATAACAGAACTGACAATCAGAATGTGCATGCTGTAGACCAAGAAGAGGATGATGAAGATTATCCTCCAATTTCTGAATACGGTTTTTCCGTTGATAATCATGAACTAATCCTTGCAATGCAGAATCTAGAAGAAAAGGCAAGATGGCCCAGAAAAAATGACAAAACAGCCGCAACTAAAGATAAATCAAAGTGGTGTGCATACCATGAAGATTTTGGGCATTTGACAAAGGAATGCATCGCATTACGAAAGGAAATTGGATATCTGCTGAGCAAGGGGCATTTGAAAGAATTGTTGGGAAGAAAAAAGCAAAGGACTCAGGATCCTGAAAGGATCCCTGAGAAAGCTCCAGCTCCTCCAGTAGATGCACAAGTGATCAACTTTATATCTGGAGGATCAGACATCTGTGGTACATCCTTCTCAGCAGCTAAAAGGCATGCAAAGGAAGCTAAAATGGATAACGGAGAAAGACCTATTCGAACATCAAGTGTCTCAGAAGGAAAAATCATAACCTTTGATGAGGATGATAGAATTAACATCCAGGATCCTCATCATGATAGTTTAGTTATTACTCTTTTTATTTCTAACCATTTTGTCCACAGGATCCTTATTGAGGGAGGAAGTTCGGTAAACATTATCCAGCTTGATGTTCTGAAGAAAATGGGTATCCCTGAATCAGATATCACACCAAGATCCTCCGTGCTCGTGGGATTTAGTGGCGAAACTAAGAAAACCCTAGGGGACATCAAACTCCCAATTTACGTGGAAGGATTACATAATTATCAAAAATTTTGTGTTATTGACTGTTTGTCTTGTTGTAATGTTATCCTTGGCAGGCCCTGGATACACGATATGAAGGCAGTCCCATCCACCTACCATCAGTGTGTGAAGCTCCCTAGCCCATGGGGAATAATCAAGATCGATAGTGATCAACAGGAGGCTAAGGATTGTTACACCTCATCAATGAAATCGGCCTCAAAATCAAGGGAGCAATAGCAGTTAAAGTATCCTCCAAGGGGTGTCTTGGAGGCAAGAGAACAGGATGTGGATGAAATCCTCTTGGATCCTGATGATCCTGAATCCAAGATCTACATCGGATCAGGGATCCTTGATAAAATGAAAGAAGACATAGTATCCTTCCTCAAAAGAAGAAAATCTACCTTTGCATGGAAACATGAGGATATGACAGGTATATCTAAGGATATTATCACTCATAAACTTGGCATTGACAGGTCAGTAAAACCGATCCATCAAAAAAGGAGGAAGTTTGCACCAGAAAGAAATGCCATTATCCAGGAAGAGGTAGAAAGATTACTACGAGCAGGTATTGTTTTGGTCAAAAATCACACAAGGATAATGTAACCAAACTTTATGTAAACGGGGTATGATGCTTGGTTAATTATAAAAGTAAAGGATCACTTTTATGAGAAATATGCAAAGACACAATGATTTATACGAGGAAAAAGCCCTTGATCAATGTATGATCTCCGGCATAAAAAACCTCGGGTGATGGCAACTACCGATCACCAACTTCAATATAAGAAAAATATAGTTACAACTTCGGATGATAATGAGATGAGTACAAGGATCACTATAGTTTCAAGTGTCTAAGCGTGTGAGAATTGTGTTGTGTGTTCTTCCGAATGAAGAAGAGTGTTATATATACAAGTGTAGGTGACCTATTTTAGGTAAAAAGACTAATAATCAGCTCATTACCCCTTTAGAAATAAAAGTAAATCTAGCCTAAATTATCGCCCTTAAATTATGCCATGTTTCCATATCCTTCACAACGTCCATCTCCGATTAAGCACATGCCATAGTTGTAAAGACGTGTCCTTTAATTATGATGCTTGAGAGCGGATCCTGCTAGATGTCCTGCAAAACAACATTAAATTCAACGAAAGCAACTGTTAGTATGAGGATCCTATGATGGTCCGTGATCCTGATCCTGGGACTCTGCTGAGGATCACTATCTGTCAAGAAACAAGGATCACCGGTTAGGATCACATGTGAGGATCATGTATTGTAAAAATCCAGCCCTAACAGGTATGATTAGAGAAGTGAAGTATCCAAAATGGCTGGCCAATGTGGTTGTTGTTCAAATGAAAAATGGAAAGTGGAGGGTATGTGTCGATTTTACTGATTTGAATAAGGCATGTCCCAAGGATCCTTTTCCCATTACCCCACATTGACTCCATGGTGGATGCAACGGCGGGTCATGAACTGTTAACCTTTATGGATGCATCGTCTGGATTCCAACAAATTCAGATGGAACCATCTGACCAAGAGGATACGGCTTTTATGACCCCAACCGGTTTATATTGTTATATTGCTATGCCTTTTGGATTAAGAAATGCAGGTGCAACATATCAAAGGCTGGTGAATATGATGTTCAAAGATCAAATTGGACAAACTATGGAAGTGTACATAGACGATATGGTGGTGAAATCCAAAAAAGCTGAGGATCACCTAAGGGACCTGGAGGAAGCATTTGATATCCTTGATAATTTTAACATGAAGCTTAATCCTTCAAAATGTCACTTTGGTGTCAAAGCAGGTAAATTCTTAGGATATATGGTAACCCAGAGGGGCATTGAAGCAAGCCCGGAACAAATCAAAGCATTGGTGAATATCAAATCCCCTGCCAACGCTAAGGATGTGCAAAGGCTAACAGGCAGGATAGCAGCTCTAAACAGATTCATATCCAAATCCTCAGAAAAGTGTAAAGAATTCTATGATATCCTAAGAAAGAACAAGAAATTCGAATGGACTGAAAAGCATGAGAATGCTTTACAAGCCCTAAAAGAATACATGACCTCAGCCCCAGCATTGATGAAACCAGAAAAAGGAGATGTGTTATCCTTATACCTTGCGGTATCCTCAAAAGCAGTAAGTGCAGTCCTTGTTAAGGATCATGAAGGTACACAATATCCTGTCTATTATGTAAGTAAGAGTTTACTTGATGCTGAATCCAGGTATTCACACCTTGAAAAACTTATTCTTGCACTGATTATGGCATCTACTAAGCTAAGACATTATTTTGAAACACATGTTATTGTTGTTAGAACTAATTTTCCAATTAAGAATGTCCTCAAGAAACCAGAGATGTCCGGAAGAATGGCTAAGTGGGCAGTAAAGCTTAGTGCCCATGATATAAGATATGAACCCAGAACAGCCATCAAATCCCAAGCATTAGCAGACTTTGTGGCTGATTTCAGTAGTGATTTACAAAAGGAAGCCGAATTGGAAGTCCAGCAGCTGGATGAAACTAAGGATCCTTGGATACTACATACTGACGGATCCTCAAATGTTAAAGGCACGGGGCTTGGTATACTACTAAAATCGCCACAGGGGGACATAATACCCCATTCCATAGCTTGTGAATTCCAAGCCACTAATAATGAGGCTGAATATGAAGCCTTAATCGTTGGTTTGCAAATTGCTAAACATATGGGGATCAGGTATCTTGAGGTATACGTGGACTCATTGTTAATCACTAATCACTTTAATGGATCCTATGCTGTTAAAGGTGAAAAACTAACCAAATATTTAGAGATAGTCAAAGAATTGGCACTCTCCTTTGTTTCTTTCAGTTTAACACAGGTACCAAGGGAGGAAAATACAGAAGCTGATGCATTGGCCAAACTAGGATCATCTTTGAAGATCCCAGAGGATATAAGTATCCCCATCATCCATATCCTGGCTCCTGCTATTGAAAATCAGGTGGCCATGGAAATAGAAGAGGATACTGCAATGATCCCTAGTGAGGATACTCAATCTTATTCAGGATCATGGATCTCACCAATCATGAGACACTTACAACACGGGGAAATTCCTATGGGAGAAAATCCTAGGGCTTTCAGGATTAAGGTATCACAATTCACAATCTTAAATAATGTGCTATATAAGCGATCTCTTGCAGGACCATATTTAAGATGTATCGAGGATCCTGAAGTTCAAGAAGTGTTAAAAGACTTCCATGAAGGAGATTGTGGAAACCACACTGGGGGCAGGGCATTGTTCTCAAGGATCTTAAGGACAGGATACTATTGGCCAACTATGAAAAGGGATGCTGTGGAGTATGCTAAGAAGTGTGATCCTTGTCAAAGACACAGCAATATCCTTCATCAGCCGGCTGAATTTCTATATCCTATACCATCCTCTTGGCCATTCATGAGATGGGGGATGGATATAGTTGGCAAGCTCCCTAAGGCACCTGGTGGAAAAGTATTCATGCTTGCTATGACTGACTACTTCTCCAAGTGGATAGAGGCTGAAGCTTTTGCCCAAGTCAGAGAGAAGGAAGTTATATCCTTTATTAAGAGAAACATTATAACTAGATTTGGCATTCCTTCTGAAATTGTATGTGATAATGGTTCCCAATTTATTGGGAGCAGGACTACTAACTTTTGTGACAGTTGGGGGATTAAGATGATAACATCAACACCAGTCCACCCACAAGCTAATGGTCAAGCAGAATCATCCAACAAGATCATCATCAACAATCTGAAGAAGAAACTTGGATCCAAGAAGGGGAAATGGGCAGAGGAATTGCCTTATGTGCTTTGGGCTGATAGGACAACTCCCAAGAATGCTACTGGTCAAACACCCTTCTCTTTGGTATTTGGGGCAGAATCAGTGATCCCAACAGAAATGGTGGTTCCAACTGCTAGAACAAGTACCCGTGATCCTGAGGAGAATGATGCAAACCTGGCTCAAGACTTGGATACTATTGAAGAAATCAGGGATCTGGCTAGGATAAGGAAATTCCAAGTTGGGGATATGGTATTGAGAAAAGCATTCCAAAATACCACCAATCCTGCTGATGGGAAATTGGCACCAAAATGGGAAGACCCTTATTTGATCGAAGCCGAAGCTGGAAAGGGGGCATATAGATTGCTTACCATGGAAGGTAATCCGTTACCAAGAGCCTGGAATGCTGTCCACTTGAAAAGATATTTCATGTAAGCAGGATCCTTCTAGCATGAGTGATCCTTACATTGGAAGTATCCTTCAAGGATCCCTGAAGCATCAACGATCCTTACTATGGTAATGTCCTAAGCTTGAACTCTTATTTACATATCTTCTTATTTAAGGATAAGGATCATGTATCCTTCATCCTTCTCTCACGAGATTTTGAGTTCTGATAAGTTCAGGTATCCTTAGCATAATGTTGGCAATCTTCAGAAGCAACTCAGATCCTTGGGCTTGTCCCCAGTTATCCTTGGGCTTGTCCCCAGTTTTCGCCTGTAGCGCACGATGATCCTGGTATAGTTCACGTCTTTGGGACCAGTACTCGCTTTATGGGCTGATAACCTCATCGCACTGGCTATACCTAGGATCCAACGTATAATGGTAGACGTACCATACATCCGTTCCTAAGGTTTCTAACGTTTTCACGTTAGCTAAGGTTTTAGCATTTTCATGCCACTAAGTTTGGATAGTCGCCAGTGAGGGCCATACTCCAGTTTACATACGATCCTTGGGCTTGTCCCCAGTTATCCTTCGGGCTTGTCCCTAGTTATCCTTCGGGCTTGTCCCCAGTTATCCTTCGGGCTTGTCCCTAGTGATCCTTTGGGCATGTCCCCAGTTACTAACTTATCTTTTATATTGGCTTAGTCCCAAGTTATGTTATATTTTTCAGGTTTTCGAAGTTAAACAATTAAGGATCCTTAATCCTTATTATCCATTAAAGTTTCATTTTTGGTTATCCTGATTGAAGGTTAGGATCCTAACTTGGATCCTCAGGTATGATCCTTAATTATTTTCAATTTCATTCATTATTTATTTGAATAACCCTTAGACTTTGACAACTGAACCTATGGTCCTTAAAATAAACTACTTTGAAAATTTTCGATTATAGGATATTTGATTCCAGGATCATATCCTAAATTTCTTAAACATAATTTGCTAAACTTTTCTTACTCAAACAAACATGTATCAAAACAATTGGAAATTAAAAGGATAACAATACGAGATAAGCCAAAACGATTAGAGTTATTTTATTAACAAAGGTTTAAAACCCTTCAAAGTTGTCAAAAATTGCCAACCCACGTTTCTACCAGCAAAACGTGGCCCGTCCACATGGGTTGGCAAAGGGTGTCCATTGTTTGTGCGGTCATAGCATGCAGGAAATTGAAAGGCGGCAGGATCACAATGGCTCCATCCCCCAAACAGAGGATCCCTCCACCATTTGTAATCCTACCTATTGTTCACAGGATCCTGGATCCTCAACCCTAAACTATTGTTCAAATACAGACCATAATTGTTTTAAAACATCACAACCACCAAACAAAAAAATTGGGCTCAGGCTATGTCTAGAAGTTTCCTTCATCGCCCAATCCTGCAGCTCAATCCTTCGCTGCACCATCACCACCAGCTCCACTTGCCTCACCAGCATGATCCTTGCCAGCCTCTCCACCCTCAAGCATCGGGATCTCCTCAGCCTCTTCATCATCCCCAAGCTCTGCTAGCCTCGCCTTCCAACCCTCTACATCCCATGTGCTTTTGTCGAAGGCAGGATCCTGAGCCTCCATAGCCATCTACAGTTGGATCTTATACATGGTTATTGCAGCACAGACCTTGGCATCCTGGGTGATCTCATGCTTCTCATAATCAAAATTGATCAGCATCCTAGCAGCATTATCCTTGGTGGCCCGGAGCTCCTTCTCAAGATCAGCTATCTTAAGATCCTTCAGCACACCCATCTGTTGGAGGTCAGCAATTTGGCGGTCTTGATCCTCGACGTGGCCAACATAAGTCTCTATCTCAGCAAATTTCTGCAAGGAAAACAAGGCATAACGTCAGAAACAAGTGATCCTCAAAACTGTCAGGATAACAAACAGGGGCAGTGATCCTTACCTCGTTGAAGTAATCGAGAAACTGTTGGCGGAGCAGGGGCAGACCTTGTAAATCCTCAGAGGCCTTTCTCTTCTTTCCTTTACCCCTAATAGGTGCTTTAGGGGCTGAAGCAGTTGGGCTAGCAGCAGGAGTCTTCTTCTTTGCGGATTTGACATTGGTAAGATCATCGATGCCGAACTTTGAAGCAGACTTAGAGGATTTTCCAGCACCTACACAACCAAAATAAGATAAGTATTCTAATTAAACTTGAAAATCCTACACAGAATTACTTTTTAAATGAGGATACTTACTTGACATTGTGACAGAGGCAGAGGATACTTCTTGAGAATCCTGGGTGGCAACCTGGAAAGTTCTTGTCTCCGGATCAAGCTTCTTAAAGGCCAAGAGTCTCTCCTTTGCAGCAGGAGTCAACCTAAGATAAGCAACGGATATAGCTGCACAATAAACAAGAAAATGTTAGTGATCCTTATCCTAAGGAACAAGTTCTATGATGATCCTTCCAGGATCCTCTATCCTACCATGGGTAGCCCACTCCACGGGCAAATCCTTCCCATTAGGGATGGAATCTCTCCTAACAAAAAAGAATCGTCGCTTCCAGTTCGTGTCATTTTTGGTCACTTTGAAAACAGGGTGATCCTCTCCAGCTTTTCGCTTGAACAAATATCGGTGGGATCCAAAAGTTGTGAGATCATACATCTCACCCAACTCCGCCATACCGAGGTCAATACCCTCTTGCTCAATGATCCTTTCAAGGGTGTATAACACCCTCCAGATCATCGGCATAGCCTGGATATAGCAGATGCCGGTAAGGGAGAAAAAAGATTGGGTGAATTGAGGAAAAGGATACGAATATCCTATCAAGAAAGGGTGACCGGGAAAGCTACCCAAGTCTCAGAGATGAAATCACTCAAAGTGGTAGGACTAAAAGACTTGAAAAGGGTTTCCGCCGGGAAACAACGATGGATTTTATCGATTTGAGGGTCGGTGAAGCAACACCTCTCGGAGGGGGAATCTTTGATGATCCCTTGACCCTTTAAGGGGCTGTTCTTCTTAGCATCCTTGCAGGGGGGGTTCCGGAGCAACATCTTTTACAGAAGAATAGAAGAAGAAGAAGAAAAACAGAGCAAGAGAGAAGAAGATGAAAAGGAGAATACCTGGTTGATCTTCTGAATACGGTTATAAAGGGAGATGCTTTGAATTTAAATGCATTCGATCCTATCCTTATTTCTATTTATAATCATGATTGTGCAGGGCTGTCACCTCCATGACGTCAGACCATAACGGATAGTTCCACCTTAACGGCTATATATCCGTTGAGTTAGTTAGAGATAAGATTCAGCAAAATATAACTCGTTTATATTACATAAATACTCCTTATATTTTGGGGGTAATTGTTAGGGCTGGATTTTTATGACCTATGATCCTTACATATGATCCTAACATGTGATCCTAACAAGTGATCCTTGTTTTTTTGGCAGATAGTGATCCTCAGAGGAACTCCAGGATCAGGATCACGGATCATTCCAAGGATCCTCATACTAACGACTGTTCTCTTTGGACTTAATATTATCTTGCAGGAATTACGAGTTGGATCCGGTCCTAGCAACGTAAACAAGGAATCTGTCACGATAATCTCGCACATGCATAATCAAAGATGGACGTTATGGCAAATATGGAAACTCAGCACAATTCAAGGGCGATTATTTAGGCTAAATTTACTTCTATTTCTAAAGGGGTAACGAGCTAGTAGTTAGGTGATTTGCCTAAAATAGAACCACACACACTTGTATAAATGGCACTCTTCGGCATTTGGAAGACAACACATTTCTCACACGCTTTAGCATACGATACTATAGTGATCCTTGTACCTAGCTCGTTACCATCCGAAGTTGTAAACATTGTTTGTTATATTGAAGTTTGGTGATCGGTAGTTTCCATCACCCGAGGTTTTTTATGCCGGAGATCATTCATTGATCAAGGGCTTTTTCCTCGTATAAATCCTTGTGTCACTTGTGCAATTTTCATTATAGTGATCCTTATCTTTGTTCATCAAACCAAGCATCATTCCCCGTTTACAAAGAGTTTGGTTGCATTATCCTTGTGTGATTTTTGACCAAAACAGTAAATACCTCAAAAATAAACATAAATAGAAATATAAACTACATTATCCATATATTAATAAACCATTATCCATATATTAATAAACCAATCTAATGAATAGTGATAGACCCATTAAAAAGTTGCCACGTGACGGTTGGCCCATTAAGAAGTTGCCACGTGACAACTTTTGTTTTATTTTTATTTTTTTATGTATGCTATATCATTAAAAAAACTAAACGCCACGTGGCAACTTTTGTTTTATTTTTATTTCTTATGTATGCTATATAATTAAAAAAAACTAAATTCGTAACTTTCCTTAATTTTTTCAGATGTTTCATTGTAAATTTTGTTGAGTGCAGAGTTGCATTCAAAAGTTGCCACGTAGCGGTTGGTCCATTAAGAAGTTGTCACGTGACAACTTTTGCTTCATTTTTATTTTATTATGTATGCTATATAATTTAAAAAAAAAAACTAAATTCGTAACTTTGTTTAATTTTTTCAGGCGTTCGTTGTAAATTTTGTTGAGAGCAGAGTTGCATTCCAAATAGAGTGCACATTTTGTTTTTTTATGATATATGAGTGCATGCCAGTATCGTCGTTGTACCCTGACGAACCGATTCCTACTAAACAATTGTTTTCAACCGATGTAGATCACATGTTGATATTCTTTTGGTCATATCACGATTTTCTTTTTTTGATTTTCCTTTTTCGGTTGCTATAACGAGCGTCGGTACTGTAACATAACGAGATGAAACGATACCAATCAAATTCCTATCGTGTAGCATGGGGAATCTACCGGCGCAACGCGCCGGTTTTGATACCACTAGATAAACTAAAAATTAGAAAAAAAAAGTTACATTAATCTAAAAAACACACACACGCACACACATAGTTTAAAAAAAAGAAATAAAAAACACCTACGAAATAAAAAGTACACTACTCTAAAATACTTAAAACGGTAAGTTCCATCCCCAACGATTTGCCAACTCAGGCTTCCTTTGGAGAACGAAGTTTAGGATGTCATCGATATACATCGAGTGGCTTCCTTTAGAGAACGAAGTTCAGGATGTCATCGATATACATCGAGTGGTCTTGTGTGATATACACAAAGTCTTCTTTTTGTTGTTTTCGGATTAGGCTATGTTTTTTTTCTTTCATCAAATTCTTTTTGACTTTCGACACCGTTTCCAAGAGACGAATTTTGTCTTCTCGGTATTTCTTTTTACGCTCCGCTTCAGCTTTATTGAAGGCATTGAACGCTCCATGCGTGGAAATATCTCTTCGGTATTCGAACGGTTGTCACGATTTTTTTGTTTTCCTAATCGACATTTCAGGTTCGGAAAACAAGTGAGGACTACCTTCGGTGTCGTTAGGAAATTGAGCGTTGGGAGATGTGGTGTGTTGGCCTTCGTCATTTGTCCTTGATTTTTTTGAATGTAGCAAACCTTCAACCATGGAAGGAATAGTAGCCCAACATGGGCTACGTCGAACAACATTCCACACTCTCATATGTGGAAAGCCGCTCTTCTTGACATTTAACTTGTTGTCCTCAATTACCTTCCATATTTCGTGCTCATTGCCGTCACCACTTTATCTTGCAACACCGGCTCAATTTAAATAGAAATCGTTCCATTTCTTCATAGCGTGATTTAAATCCCAACATTTTGAGTATGCTTGATTGAGAATTCGGTTGTTGTGACCAAGGTGTTCGATGATAAAAAAAAAAGTTAGTTGCAAACAATATGAAAATATATAAGTTGCACGAAATTTAAAAATAAATAACTTGCACAAATATAAAAATAAGTAACTTGTAAAGGATATAAAAATAAATAACTTGCATAATAGATGAAAATATATAACTTGCAAAGAATATAAAAATAAATAACTTGCACAAAATATAAAAATAAATAAGTGGTAAAGAATATAAAAATAATTAGTAACTTGCACAAAATATACCTTTTTTCCAAAACCCGTCTTTTGATTGCTCATTCGATTGTTACGCGTCTTCCGAACAATATATCCACGACTTCGCTAAACATGCCTCTTCGTAATCACTCCACTCCCGAGCCTTTGCTTTTTCTTTTTCTTTCTTTTTTTGTAGGCGGTTCTTCGACCTCAATCTCCTCTTCTACCTCTTATTCTTCATGTTTTGTGATTCGCATCATAAAGACCCGAAATTAAAATTTCGCTTAAGAACCCAAAACAAGTTGAGTCACCCATAGTTCCTAGTTCTTACAACTCCACCGGTTTTTTATTGGGCCCAACCTTTTTTTTTTTTTAATCATTGAGGTATCTTCATGAACTTGAGTCTTCATATTAACAATTTGATTAATTTAAACGGTCAAAATCAAGTTCTGGGTTGTTTGGGATTTCGACTAAAGTGGTTATCAACTTGTAGCAAGGATCGGCATTGGGGTTTGAGCTTTGAAGTTTGAACACTTCTTTTTGTTTTTCTTTTCAGACAGTAATTTGGGCTGGATCATCAATTATATATTTATACAAAGTTCGTTAGCCCAATAACTGTTTTCTATTTAGCCCAACAAAAGGTGTTTTTTTCTTATGAAATAAGAAGGTTTACCTGATTTCCACCGTATAAATTTGTAACATGTTGCTTTATGTTGTCCTTTGCTTTTTTTTAGTTTTAACCTAATAATGGTTTTCATTTTTTATAATTTAACCTCAATAATTTTTTTTCCAACTATGGTTCTCCATACTTTCATCTTTCACAAGTTTTTCATTTTGTATTTCGTTATAAATTTTGTCAGTCAACACGCCACAACGTGCGTGGGGTTCAATGTTTTTTCGTTTGTTTTTTCCCGTTTGATAGGCCCGTCGTAACGTGTCTATTTTTCTCCGTTTGACAAGTTCGTCGCAACGCGTGGGTCTTAGATCGACTTAGTTATTTTTTCTACGTTTTATGTTTCGGTCTAATTTTTTTCGTATTAACACACCGCAACGGGCATGCGTGGTTCAACCATTTCACGTTTATTTTTCCTTCGGTTTTATTTTTTTCTTTTTTATTTATTTATTTTTACGAGCTCTTCTGATGTTGGTGGTCGCTGGCAGTGGTTTGACATTGGTGCTACTTGGCACGGTTTTACGAACGTATATAACCTATTAAGTTTTTTACTAATAATTTGTTTTAAGTTTACCCCCACTCCTTTACTTAACTTTTTTTTCGTGCATATTTTTACTTACGTGTCGGTATGAATTCGATTTCCTCTAGTTTCGATGTAAACTTTTTCTAAAAATGAATCAGATCTAATATAATACGTTTTCGTTTAAAAACCCCATTTTTGACGTGCATATCTTTATGTACTTTTTGGTATAAATTCGAGTTGTTGTATGTTTCAACGTAATCTTTTTTGAGAAACGAGTCAGGTTAAATATAATATGTTTTCGTGCTTATTTTGTGAATGTTTCATAAATTTTGTTTCAATCCAAGTGGAGCTAGATTTTGTTGCGTAAATTTTCAAAAGCTCTAATTAATCTTTTTTACTAATGCGTGTCAGCTTTTCAGTTATACCAATTATGTTTTCTATGTATGAGTTGGGTCACATATAATATGTTATGATTGTACGGTATAAATTTGATTTACTTTAGAGTTAATTACACCATTCGTCCCTGTGGTTTATGGAATAATAAAAAGGTCAGGTACTAATAGTTTAAAATCACATTTTGAGGTTTTAACTTTTCATTTTGTAACAACTTGGGGTATTAACACTAACTTTTGTTAACTTTATGTCAAGTTTTAGTGAAGTTACTAAAATACCCTTTTTCAACTACAAGGGCCATTTATGTAGTTAACTTTATCCTAATCCAGGGACCATTTGTGCAATTATATTACTATTACTATTACTATATAATACAATTTGCAACTTCGGATGCATGTTTCTAATATCCCACCGATTCATATTTACAACTTTAGATTAACATCCAACCGATCTTCTAATATCCCACCGATTCATTAATTATTATTATTTTTTCTTTGGTCCAACCGCTTCCCTTCCACATATAACCTTTTCAATAAATTAAACAAATTAAACTAAAATTCAATGTAAACGTCGCATCTTTTTCCCAAACCGAAGCACTTTTCAATAGTGTTGTTTTATTTCTTCATACATATAACCGTTTCCACTTTGTTTATATAACATTTTTCTCCTTCATGCATGAATCAAACAAAAAAACACTTTCTCCTTTACGTGAATCCAACAAAAAACCTTGAAAATCCATCTTTCCTCCCTTCTCTTTTGTTCCTCGCTTTCTATGTTTATCCTTGAACAACAAGAGATTTGGATAATTCACCGTAAAACCGAACAACAACCAGAGTTTGGATAAAGAGTTGGTTATGTTAGACACATGATAGTTTGATGGATCGTTTGATTCGTATTCGTTTCCGTCGTCTCGGTTGCAAGCGTGTATAGTTACGGAGAATAGTAATAAGAGATATTGATGGAATTATTTTACTCTGTTTATCGTATTCTTCGCATGCTCAGTGTATGTATATGTATACTATGTTTATTAAAACATGATAACAGTTTTTGTTTATGTGTTCTTAGATTTAATAACAATTTCTTTTTTTGCGTTTTAAATTGTTATTCAAATTCTGTGTTTATGTCTTCTTAACACAAATTTTGCTTATGTATTCTTCAATAGTTATTCAATTTCTATTCATGTGTTCTTACATTTAAATATCTAATAACAGTTTTTGTCCACGTGTTTATATATTGTACATTATTCAATTTCAGTTCATTTGCTTTTAAATATAATAACAAATTTCTGTTTATGTGTTCGTAAAATTGATATACAATTTTGGTTTATGTCTTCTTGAATTTAGTATCAGTTTCCACTTATGTGTTTTGTAAATGTTATTCAGTTTCTGTGTTTTTAAATTGTTACTTTTTTCTCTTTGTGTTCTTAACAGATTGTTATTTGTTTTTAGGCCAAATTTATATGTTATGGAATCACTGTCATTCAATTTTTCGTTTTGCGATTGAAGAATCCGCCATACGACCAAAGTTTAAAAATTTTATGTATCCACTTTCGTTTATAACAAAGTCTCGCAAAAATACATGCCTAACAATGAAAATATATTTGAAATGACCATTTACTTTTATTCTAAATGACACAATGGTTTGGATAAAGGCTTGGTCACATTAGACGGTTCAAAAGAATTCATGGTCATACGTTCTATGAAAGGTTGTTTTAGTTGGTCTATGAGCCGTTACCACCAAACCATTACATCGGTTCATTTCAGTAAACAAAATGAAAATAATGATTTGCATAAACTTAAGAATTCTCGCATCTCATGGCATTCATAATATAAATTCCGCCGCAACGCGCGGGTTTGCGTCAACTCGTTATATATACAAAACCCAACTGAAACACTTTGACAATTCGTCAAGAATCATATCTCGTTATCGTATGTAGAATCAATCCAAGAATCACCCGAAACCCACATCAAATTAGACACCAATTTCACCCTCAAGCTTGAATCACAATCAATTAAAGGCGGTGGTGGTGGA
This sequence comes from Helianthus annuus, assembly GCF_002127325.2. NCBI lineage: Eukaryota > Viridiplantae > Streptophyta > Magnoliopsida > Asterales > Asteraceae > Helianthus > Helianthus annuus. The sequence continues at coordinate 60,467,205 of NC_035445.2, forward strand.
GATGGAAGCGGAAGATGGCGGAGAAGAGGGATCTAAGCCGGAAAAAATGGTGATGATGCACTCTTACTGGTTGATGAATTTCCCAAGAGATCTAATGGCTGGTGTGATGATGGGTGGAATGTTGCACACGATTATGGCCAGGGCCGTCTCCGAAAATCACAATCTTTTTTTGGCCCTATTCGAGATAAAAAAATTTGGGCCGTATTCGCAAATCTTCATATAATATAAGCTCATCAATCATTCAGTCAAATATATAAATATTAAAAACCCATAATACAACGATAATTGTTATGAAATTGATAAAACAAATTAATTAACAAAAATAGTGTAGCAAAAATGATCAAAGTATCGAACCTACTTACTAAGCGAACAGTGTGGTTCTCCTAGCATTTTTTTGAAGCAAAGCTCTCGATCAACTCCTTGTAATCCATAGTATCTAATATTTCGCTTTCAATAGATATTGTCGCCTACGTTCACATTATCTTCACCTACGTTCACATTGTCTTCATCTACGTTCATATTGTCTTCGCCTGCTTTAGCTTCTTCATCTACGTTCATATTGTCTTCACCCACATTATCGTCACCCATGTTAGAAATAGAATTTTGAGTTTCTTTTGAAAAAAACTTGTGTATTCGGTTTTCTTTTACTTGATCCGCCTTTCTTTTCTCTTCCTCTAGCTTCCTCTTCTTACATTTTTGATGGCCGGATATGTGTTTGTATTTAGGAACAGGAGGCATAATTTCTAAATATTAACAAAAACATTCATTCAATCACACGAAGTCTAAACATACATAATACATTTAAAGTATTAAACATCAAACAAAGTTACTAAACATTAGCATTTAGGGCCCTAAACATATGGAATCAGAATCACACAATAAGACTAAATGTTCTAAAAAAAAGAATTATAAGAATTTTATACTTCAATATCAAGATTATCCACCCACAAAATCCTGGCTTCGTTCTTTGAAACACCTCTTGCGTCGATGATAAGGATGATATCCTTGAACCTTGATTTCTCACTCGATGATGATGATGAAATTCCCTCCTCTGCTGCAAGCCTGCGATGATGATGAATCCCCCAAGTTCCGTCGTCTGATGTCTGATGACGATGATGAACGTGAATGTCAACAGTCGACGTTCTGTTTTCCCAAAATTGGGTTATAATTTTTGAAAAAACTTTTGTTTATTAGTCACTTGGGTCTTGGGGCTGAGCTTGTTAACCGGGTTTATAAAACTTTGGGTCTTTTAAGCAGAACCTTATTTATAAAACTTTTAAGGTTAATGGATTTTAATAATCCTAACTATTAGTCATTGGCTGGTAATGGTCTCAACTTCAAAAATAACCAGTGGTGGTCCCACCTTTTGATATATTGTAAATCAGTGGACCTTTACTAAACCGAAAACGACAAGGGGACAAAAAGAAAATTAAGGTTATGTTAGTAAAGGTCCATTAGTTTACAATATGTGAAAAGTTAGGACCACCACTGGTTATTTTTTAAGTTCGGACCGTTGTCGGCCAACGGCTAATAGTTTGGATTATTAAAATCCATTATTCCAACTTTTAATTGTGTTTTAAAATTCTTATACACAGGCCCTTATTTATAAAAACATCTAGATATTTTAGATTGACCATTGGGTCTTTTAAGCAGACTCTTATTTATAAAATTTTTAATTTGGTTTTAAAATTATTACACAAAGACCCTTATTTATAAAAACATCCAGATTTATTTTTAAATATACATATAATTCAAAAACTTTTCGGGCCCTGTATTGATTTGGGCCCTGAGTACAGACCCACGCTGCACTTGCTTGTAGCCGGCCCTGCCTATGTATAAGTATTTATACTGTTATTGCTTATTATCCCTATATTAATTTACAATATTTACTCTCCTCAGATAAATACTGTTCAATTTTGTTTCTTTTTATTGGTTATAAGGTGGGCCCACTTGGTACAACCCGTACTGCTTTCTATTGGACCTATACTTCACCTCCCCCTCATCTCTCTCTTTCGGCACCACACCGCCACCAACGATGACGGCTGAATAAACCCCAGCCACGGCCGGCTATTCGCTGACAATGTCGTCTTCTTCATCGTATGAGACTTTCGGCTTAATCTTCGCCACATCCCACTCCAGATGTAGCTGTCGTGTGTTAATGGTTGTTGGATGCGTTGGGTTTGGGTTTTTTTGAGAGATAAATGTAAATGTCACAGTGGTCGTTTTGTTGCGGTGGTGGTGGTGTGGCGTTGATCCTGAAGAGAGTGAACAAGAGTTGACAAAAGCTGCATCTTTAACTGCAGTGGCGTGGTGGTGTGGGTGGCGAAGAAGTTGCGGAGGAGAGGGAGGCCGACGATTTCTCATTGGTGGTGTTCTATTGTGATGGCGGTTAGGTGGTGGTGGTTGTTGTGTTGTGGTGACGGTGTGGTGGTGCTGGGTTTGGAGTCTACCCGGTAATGTAGAGAGGGTAGAAAATAAGGTTGTGGTGGACTGGAGTGTAAATGTATGTAATGGTTTTTATTTGGTTAATGTAAAACTAGGGGCGATAAGATAATGGCTTTATTGTAGATTTAATTAATAAAATATATCGAAACAATGATTCAAGGCCTGAAAACTTAACAAAATTATTATGAAAATTGAAAATAAACTTTAAAAACAAATGCTTATCAGAATAAAGGTTTCTCATTCATAAATAAATTATCTAGAATTTACTTTTGTTAAATTTAACATATTAAGTTGAATAGGAATAAATAAAACAGGTTAAAATTACAATAGATCAACTAATTTAAATTAACGAAAATACATGTAAATACATGTAAATCATTATTATATTATATGACGTCTAACTTTTTTTTATTTTAACGGATCACCTTTCGGATTTTTATTACTTCATTTGTGTATCAGTCAACATTTTGCGAGTTAACATGTCGCAACGTGTGTTCGTAGTTCAAAGCTTTAACGTCTATTATTTTGGTTTAATGCACCCGTCGCAACGCACGGGGTCCTAAAATCTCGTTTGCTAAAAAAGCATCGTCATATTCTAAATGGTATTAATGAAACTAATTAAATGAATATTTGTACGATTGCAATCATTGAGATATTTTTAAGCCATGAAAAACAAGCATCTGGACTGTCGTTTGTCGCGTCCTTAGTCATGCTAATCATTTCATGAGTTACAAACTTTATATATTTGTCAAACATAATTTATAAGTTTTCTAATTATGACAGATTATCTAGTTCTAATTGATTTTTTTAATTACAGGATATGGTTATATATGTATCATTGGATGTCTAATACAGAAACCATTAGAAGAAAATTGTTTTTTAAGAAGGGAAACTTGATTATAATAATCCAAATTATAACCCATTGACCGATAATAATCAATATTTACGGTTTGTTCCATGGTGCTCCTAACTTTTACATTTGTTATCAAGTGCAACCCAGTAACATAATGATCATACATTTATGCCTGATTTTCATTCAGTTTGTCTCACAATGATGATTATGACTGAAATGGAGAAACATACAAACAAAATCGAGTATAAGTCATGTGTTAATCGAGTGTTAACTTATGATTGATAATGCTACTAGGATTACCTTTGGCAGCATAAGAGAAAGTTGGAAGTTTCATTGATCAAAGTGTAAGTAATCATTATTATCGACCAATGGGTCATAATTTAATTATTAAAATTCAATTATTTATAAAAGGAAAAGTAAATTGACTAATCTAAGAATGGGATAAAAATAAATTAAATTTCACTCATCCAAATATTATTGAACTAAAACATTTTGAATAAGATATTATATTCCTAGAAACTTTCTCATTAAAATCCAATTATTTTAAAAAAGTAAATTCACTAATATAAGAATAGGGTAAAAATAAATTAAGAGTGAATTACAAGTTTTGTCCTTTATCTTTATACCAAATTTCAGGCGTTGTCCTTTATCTTTATAATTGATGAGTTTTGTCCTTAAGGTTTCAAAATCTTACATGTTACGTCCTTTAGACCTAACTCTGTTAATTTTAATTGCTAAGTGAAGGGTAAATTTGTCTTTTTACCTAATTATTTAATAAATACATTTTAAATAATATGCAGCTTATATTTAACATAAACTCCAACTACTCTTTAGTCTGAATCAAAACTTAAAATTAGTAAGAGTCCCATCATCTCCCACATAAAAATAATTTCCTTCATATCTCAAAATTCAATCACCAAATCTCGCACAACTGGGATCTCGATTTATACCAGATCGAATAACAAATTGGGGAGATTTCAATTTATACAAGAGATCTGAGACGAATCTTTGATTTTCTTAGAAACACCATCGATGTTCGTTGATTCAAACGTCACCAACAGTGGAATCGTACAGAGATGAAGGCGGTGAAATGGTGGTTGTGGCGGTGGATGGTTGGTGACGGTCGTAGGTGGTGGAGGGTGATGGACCGAGCTTTTAATCGACGGTTCTGATCAGATCTTAGCCGTCGTCGACGTCCTCCTCGTCGCTAAGAAACAGATCCACAATCAACCGGACTGGTACGCCGTATCGCGTTCAAATTTGTGGCGTTTGAAAAAGTAGATCTGGAAAAATAGAAACCTTGATTTCTATCACCAGTAGTAATTTATTTTTTATGAGGAAATTGTTAAAAAAAGTTAGCGTATTTCGTTACAAAATGATTGAACAAAATTAACTTCGAATGAGATAAAATGTAAAATTGATGAGTTTGTGTGGGTAACCTTATCAAGATATACCATAATTTTCTACAACCACCATTCTAGGTTTAGAGATTGAAGGTAGGAGAGAATACATTTTTCTTTTTATTTATACATTTTTTTTTAATTTTTACAGAATAGTTCCAAGATATTACTTATTTCACAATAGTTCTTATAATGGTAAATGACAAAAATACCCTTATGTGAGAGGCATATGGTCAGATTTAACAGAAAATTTTAACTAGGTTAGGGCCAAAGGACAAAACGTGTAGCAATTTTGAACATTAAGGACAAAACTCATCAATTTTAAAGATAAAGGACAGCGCCTGAAATTTGGAATAAAGATAAAGGACAAAACTTGTAATTCACTCATAAATTAAATTCTACTCATTAATGAATTAAAACCTTTTGAATAAGAGATTATACTATCATGATATCTTAAGTTCAAACTTAAAACCAAGTACATGTGCATACGAATGTACAAAATTGTTAATTTGGGGCTAAGGCGTGTTTATTTGTAACACACCCTCTATTCGGGTTGTAAATGGGATTGTAAAAAGAATAACGGGTCCAACCCATTTAATAAAGAGGTTGCAATGGGATCGGTTTATTAACAAACCAATTGACATGTCTTGTCAATCTATTAAAATTAGGTTGTAAAATACCATGTTACTGAGTCATAAATTTAACTCGTCAACCCGTTCGACCGACATAACTCATTTAAAATTTATCAACCATTTAGATAAACATAATACGTGGATTATGTACCGGGTTAAGTTAGGGTTGAAGTTTCGTATATCGTAAACAATCAATTATATATGTTTGGTTTAGATGATAGATTGATACCAGCACACCAACCAGAACTCCACAAGAGGAATAGAAATCAGTTTCTTGTTTGTTTTGTTTGTCTAAAATGAGAAGCAAACATTTTGCTTTGTTCTTTTTCTTCAAATTGATTTCTCTAGTTTACAAACGCTTTTAGATGTTTATTACCTATTTAGCAAGCATATTCATATTTCATACGACTAAAAAGTTCGTGGATATGGATTACAAATTTACACAAATATACATTACAAAGCATCGTATTAGCAATATCTCTTATTATATCGAAATTTAAATTGAGGGTATTTCTATAAAAAAAAGTAATAATAATAATAATAATAATAATAATAATAATAATAATAATAATAATAATAATAATAATAATAATAATAATAACAATAACGTAACAATTTCCTTGTTTATAGGATTTGAGTCAGGTGGGTAAACTAGTTTGTAGTTATATAATAAAATTTTAAATGTTAACTTATAGAGGGGGTTTATTTTAGAAGCAGCAATATGTTGAGAAACGTGAGAACTGTCATGCGGAGCCTAATAGCAGGACCTCCAATTACATCAGTTGATCTTGATCCCTGGTGTTGACGATCTCACTTGTAGGTCTTCTAAAGACGCAATGTGCTCCGATGGTTTGGAGTTGTCAGATACGTAAACCTGATTACGGGGGTCGGATGGCTCCATTGAGTGATCACCTATACTCAAGAGTATCTAATATGTGAATTATTTCATTATTCATACATGGTTTCATGTATAAAATTCTTATAAGTACTAAAACAATAAGTAAATCATATTAGTCAAACTTGGTGTTTAAACTTCCTAGGATCACTTGGTTAAAGCTTAGGTGTAACCTAATTCACTAAAACCTGCGGCTCTGATACCAATCGATTATGTTTGTTCCCATCTAGGCGGGATATGGAAGATCATGATCAAGAACATAATCCTAAGAGTTGCTGCATATGTCAAAAGAGTTGTAGGGGAATGAGTCGTATAGAAACATAGTTCATTCGATTATCTTGGTAATGTTATGAAAAGCAAGGAATGACAGGATCGTAAAATAAATCAAAAAGAATCTAGAGAGAATCTTGAAGGAGTTAGGGTGTGTTCCCGAGTTAAAAATCCCTCCCCATCCCTCCCCTTCCCTCCATGTCTTTCCAAATTGGAAAGACTATTATCAGGCAAACAAACCTCATTTTCCCTCCCCTCCCCCTGTTAAGTGGATCTCTGGAACACAGCATTAAAGACGAACCCGCTTGTTTGGATTATAAATATCACAAAACTAAATGGATTATACTCGAATTTGTAGTATTGTTTTGATGTATGCTCTTATAACTTTGGTGCCCACGTAGACGGATTCCTTTTTTTTTCTATTATTATATATAATAATAAAGAGTTAATTATTGTTTTCGTTCCTGTGGTTTGTCAAAAATTACTATTTCAGTCTGTTAGTTTAAATATTGCGATTTCAGCCCCTGTGGTTTCACTTTCGTAACCATTTCAGTCCACCTTGTAACCTTGAAATGGTTACAAGGTGGACTGAAATGGTTACGAAAGTGAAACCACAGGGACTGAAATCGCAATATTTAAACTAATGGATTGAAATAGTGATTTTTAACAAACTACAGGGACGAAAACAGTAATTAACTCTAAAAATAATATATATGTATATCTTCTTTCTACGTTATCCGATTAAATATCATTGCAAAATGCAAATTGCAATGAAGTGGAAGTGGCAATAAAATCCATTAATCTAAAGGCAACGTAACGTGGAAGGTAGCTAGAATGATATTATTGGAGTGATATTATTGGTTTACAATTTACATTGCCAACCCTTGGTAAACTTCGATATTCCAAAAAAAAGAGTAATACAATCACCACCTTCCCTAGAACATAGCTCATCTAGTTGGTTTTACGTAATCTATAACTTCATTATTTTGTAAGTTTTTCTTTATTCGTATAATTTTTTTTGAACGATCAACACAAAGAAATTTATTAACGAAAGAAACAAAACGAGTCATGGCGAGTGGCTAGGAAGCCCTTACAGTCCACCAAAACGACATAACCATACACACTAAAAGCATTAAGAAACGAACACATTAAAATTTCCCTAGCTCTCAATGTCATGCAAGCCTCCTTAGACCTATGTTTGACCCATAAAAACCCCAACGCCTTCGTTTCTTCCACCACTGCATGTTCAAAATACTCCAAGTGCCGATAAGATTTACCGCGTGGAAAGCTTTTTTCTTCTTTTTTGACCCGTGCAAAAACTAAGGGAGTCCCAATAGATAGCTGAAGTCAAAAATAAAAACAAAAGGAAGCTTACACCATTGTAACGGAACCTGCCAAACCGATTGAGCAAATGGGCGTGAGACAAAAATATGCTCGCTCGTTTCGATCGCATCTCCACAAAAACTGCATAAACTTGTGTTAACAGGAATGTTCCTTTTTGCTAGAGTCTCTCGTGTTGGAAGCCGTTCTTGTTCTGCTCTCCACGCAATGATGCTTTGATGGGAACCAATTTATTCCATAGAAAAGTAAAATAGGGTTGAATAGGTGCAAGTTCGAAGCTTTTTTTTTTTTACCATTTTAACCAAGAAGTCGCCAACGTCGTTTAGAGTCCACCTCCATCGATCCGGGTCAACAATTAAATGACGGGACCTTCACTGGACAAGAGAGTTTGGAGCGCAACATACTCCGTTAACTCCACGGTAGAGGCGCAAGGCCGCTTCCACACCTAACCCTAACCCGCTCCATTATTTCCCGTAACCCACCTATCAAGAACCGAACATCCTTTCACCACTTCCAAATCTTATAAAGCTGGAAAGGTTTTAGCTAATGGTTCAGAGCCAATCCAAACATCTAACCAAAAGTGGATTCCAGAGCCCCTGCCGATGACCCCCTTGATAGCATTTTTAATATCTACTCTCACTCTTAAAAGGTCCTCCGAGATACCATGGATGTTTTTCCATGGCCCAACATTAGAAACCTTTGCCGGAGTAGCTTTCCAAAGTCTTGAGTTATGATGGAGAGACCATATAGTTTTTCTCCAAAGACCGTGCGGATCCACTTTGAAACACCACCATCATTTTGCTAATATGGCAACGTTAGCGTCACAAAGGGAGCCAAAACCCAAACCCCCACTATTGATAGGCGCAATAACATTTTCCCATGTAATCCAACTATATTTAGACCTATCCTCTGTCCCACCCCAAGAGAAGTCCCTACTCAGCTTTTCTAATGCGGATATGACTTGGCACAGAGCCTTGTACAAGGAAAAATAATACGTCGGTAGGAAATTTAGAACTGATTTTATCAAAGTGACCCACCCCTCAATGAGAGATTTCTAGCTATCCAATTCGGAAGCGCCTCCCCCAAAACACATCAACAATGGGCTTACAATTTTTAACAAGGTTCATGTTCGCCCCCACCCAAAGTCGCAAGTGCTTAAATGGAAAATTACCAATTTTACATCGGAAGATGTTTGCCATATCCGTGATCTCCAAAAGAGGCACGCCAATTCCGTAAATGCTCATTTAGCAAGATTCACTTTTAGGCCGAAAACTAAATAAAAGCCCCTTAAAAGACGACATAGGTTCGTGGCACTATGACGGTCCCAATCACACAAGAAAACCACATCATTGCAGTGTAATATTGGGCCCATCCCCCCCCCCCCAATCTTCAACCGGCTATACAACCCGCTAAAACTAGCCTTTTTCATAATACCGGAAAAGCTTCCATTGCAATAACGAACAAAAACAAGGAGAGAGAGGATCACTTTGACGAAGGCCACACTGACTTTTGATATCCCAGGAAGGCAACCCATTCACAAGAACCGAAGCTCTAGCGGAAGTCACGATAGCCATTACCAACTTTATCCATTTGATTGGAAATCCCGTTTGCTCTGTAATGGAATTAAGAAAATTCTAATTAAGCGAATTATAGGCTTTATTGATATCAACTTTAAAGAAAAAACCATGTTTTTAAGACGTTTCAACCAACCATGAGTCTCATTTAGCATAAGCGGGCCATCCATAATATGCCACCCGGATAAGAATCTTGTTTGTTCCACCAATATGATTTTGCTTACGACCCCTTTTAACCGAATCACAAGCACCTTGGATATGACTTTATTAACACACCTAATAAGGCTTATAGGCCTAAAGTGGGATGGGTGGACTGGATCCTTAATTTTGGGGATTAAAGCGATAAAGGACGAAGCACAAGACCGCTCAATGGACCCGTTGTCATAAAATCAACAAAAAGACTAAGAAAATCTTCTTGAAAACCATCATAACATCTTTTAATAAAGCTGAAACTAAACTCATCCGACCCAAAGCCCTATACCCGTCACACTCCCAAATAGGGGTTTTCAGGAAAATCGAAAAAAAAAAAAAAACCGTAAACCAAACTGTAACCAAATAAACCGATCTGAAGAACGAATTTGGTGTCTGGTGTGGTTTCTAACCGAAACCGAATTATGAATATGGTTTTTGGTTCCATATTTTTTGTATGGTTTACTCGGTTTATTTAATTAATTATTAAATAAAAATAATAATAGTTATTAAACTATATACAATTTATTAGCCTAAAATACTAAATGTTTGAAGATTATTTATATTTTGTGGTATTAGACTTGTTGACTATTTATAGTTTCTATGATCTGTGTTTTAAAGTTTTAACTTTGTGGTTGTATGTACGACTATAATATGGATGTGTTTGTTTTATTTTGCTATGAAACTTTCTTTTATTTATATATTGTCAGGTTTAAATTAGTTGGTGACTTGATGTTAGGAAGTTGGAACACAAACATAACTATAAATTAAGAAAAAAAGTGAGAAGAGACGCCGAAGGCCAACACTCCATGAAATCTGGACAAACTAGAAACCTATCGATCTTGCTTAATTGATCTCCAGAATCAGACATGTGGGTAAATTGATTGCCCCTATATTACATTTAAGTAACCTTTTGAGTTAAAAAAAATCATTGAAGTGCTCTGCATTTGATGCAACAAATTCAGAATTACATCTTTCGTCCGGACTTCGAACGTCATTAAATTCACCCATAAGGAGCCAAATGCCCTCCAGTGAGTTCATAATATTAATGATATGCCCCAAAGATCCCTTCTAGCCGTAACATCATTAGGGCATAAATATTTGCAAGATTTAACCCCTACTACGTAGCCACCAAATCTCCAGAAATAACCAAAATGTACCTGTCTTTCACAACCCCTCTTCTGATGAAAATAGTGGGATCCAAAGGCACGCTAACCCTCGCAAATTTCTAACCGCTTTGACAGTATCTAACTCAAAAACAGATATGCCCCAAAAGTTATTAAATCTAAAGTTCGAAACATCACTAACCTTTGTTTCTTGAATCGACACAAAATACACACTGTAACTAGATCTAAGACCGTGAACCCAGTCTTCTTTCCGAATATCACAGACCCCCCTCAAGTTCAGAGATAGAAAATTCACTGCGGAACAATCTCAATGCCTTCACCTTCGACCAGACTAGTGACCTCTTTTACAAATTCTTCTAGCTGAATTCCAACAATCGTGTAAACCTGTACAATGGCTTCCACTTCAACAATAATATACGAGTTCCTCACGGGATCACTGGGAGGGGTATCACCCATCGGCGGATTTAATGGAGGGACGTCGGTGGTTTGGGGCAGCTGCATCTCCCTTATGTCACACTCATCATCACTGGCAGAATAGTCCCTATTGTCGCTATTGTGGGTAGTGTTGAGATCAATATTATAGGCCCCAATTGATTTATTACATTGCCTAGCAGTTGGGCCGTGGGTAGACCCAGCCGAAGGTGGGCTTCTGAAAGCCCTAGACCTTTTACCTAAAAAAGGCCCATTAGCAGATACGCCTTTCTCTTGAATAACAAGCCCAATATTCATAGCTGGAACAGGTGTCTGTTGGACCTCGGGACTACCACAGCCGACATCAACCCTAGAACCATCATTGTTTGTGCACAACTTCCCAGATGGCTCCTCTACCCTACGCACACCATGTAACCCTTCGTTTCTACCCACTGACGATTCGAACTTCTGAGCTGACTTTCCATTATTTTCCTTTGCCTGAGTCGAATTCCGGCGACCCTCCTTGTTACCCATTGGAGAATCTGATGGCCACTGGAATTGGTGAGCTCTGAAAGTAGAGCACATACCATATTATCATTAAAAACACAAATCAATCACAAGTTGTCACCTCATTTCATTCAATTCTATCACATTATCATTAAATACTTGAAACATCCATCACTTCCACTTCTATTACTTAAATTTTAAAATAAATAAATATAAAACAAAATAAACTAGAAAACAACATTTTCTAAATACATAAAATTAAATATGATAGTCAAATTAAATAAGAAAACAACCTAAATATAAAAACTAAAATAAATTAAAACTACTCATCATCATCGGTAATGTTTGGATTTAAATCACCAATGTGTTCCACTAGATCATATATATCGTAGTCAAAAATGGGTTTTTTCATCTCACAACTCCAAAATAATACCATCGGTAACAGCTACCTGGGTCGGAAAGTCCATTACGTAGTCTGGTGATATTGCGTACTTGTCATCCTTTATTATCATATTGTATAGTATGATACCCACGTACTCTAGACTCCTTATTTTCGATTGCTTCATTGCACGTATCGGTTGATTAATTATATCCCATTTACTTTTTAAAACACCAAATGCTCGCTCAACATCATTTCGCGTCGATACCTATAACTTCTTGAATGTTTTCTTTTTGTCGTCGGAAGATATGAAAAATCTTTTACAAAAACATAGCATGTCGAGTAAATACCATCAACACGATAGTTGCTGAGTTGGATGGAAACAAAGTGCTTGAACCCTCAATTTGTATTTTTTAAAAGAGTGTTGTATAACCATGCGTGATACTTCAACGTGCGACACATTATTATACATTTTTTTATCTATTTCTAACCATGCCAATGTCTAAATTACTTTTACGACTTTAAATCGTTGTCTAAATTACTTTTACGGCATTACAGCGCAACGACCGGGACATACTCTTTTTTTTTATCCATGTCTAATGACGTTAATGCCACGGCGCACGAACGCCGCGTGTGTAACAAAGTCCAAAACGTTTAATGTCACGTGCGGCCACAACGCGTTAATGTCATCATTGGACATTGTAATCACAATGCTTATATAGGTTACACTGAGTTAGATCGGATACGTCGAAACACATGTTTCAATATGCTTAACGCATTACACAACATGTCACTAGGTATAAACAACTAAGACGCCGCTGCAATACGTAAACAACGACAACAGTCTAGTTGAACTTATACCTGGATGTCTTCAATATTCAGCTCCTTGCTAAATTTGTACATCTTATTTTATGGTTTAATAATATTGCTGCCTTTCATGTCATGAGTATGACATATGCCATAAGTCTAGCGCTATATAATCGTCTTTTAACTGAATTTCTCGAACTAAAATATTATCAAACTCAATCTGATACTGACTTTTGGCGTTTTATGTACCAGGCTGGTGCCGGTTTTTACCTTAATGTATCGAATCGGTATTTTCGATACAAGTACCGATTGACACCAAACTTATCAAACTTAAAAAGTAAAGAAAAAAATAATTATTATAATATTAAAATAATAAAACTATTAAAAAATAGGTATATAATATTTTATTATATTATATTATAATATATTTAAAATACTATATTTTATTACATTATAATATCTTAGAAATACTGGTCATTACATTAGCTTTTTAATATATGTATAATTTAGTTACATGGATTATTATGTACATTTCTTTTTTACGGCAAATTTGGATCAGTAACAAATTAGAGTATCTATGTATACCAATTCAGGAGAAAACTCAATAAATCTTAGAAAAACCAGCTATTGCCCTAACGTGTCGCCGCTATTAACTAGGTTAAACCCCAGCCGTCAGATCAAAATAAGAAATGGATGGTTGGGGTTTCATATGAGACACCGCGTTTCGGATCGACCAATAGCGGCGACAGATGGCCTGCCGCCGCTATTACCTATTATTCTTGTAGTGCTAGTGGTCCCAAAGTCTTATCTCAACCCTAAAATGCCACTAGACTATAATGCCATTGACGATTATTATATACATTATTTTCATTTTTCAATCTCCGTACCAATTCACACACGAGAGTAATTTTTGGGTCACACATGTCCCCCGAAGCTTTCTATTTTTTCCATGATATCGAAACGATATTTCCCCTTTCATTCATTGCATCTCCCAAAAAAATACATCTTAATACTTTTTAACAAAAAAAAATCTTATACTTTTTAACAAAGTAATAATTGAGGAGGGGCACATATACAGAGAATAATATGTTACCAACTAACCAACATACACCACCATCTGGTGACATTTTTCCTTCCGTTCAAGTGCTACTAAACGTATCAACATCTCCTCTTATATCAAGTTTTCAAACAAATACAATCAAGCGTTTAATTTTCTTTTTTAAGCAGCAAAGACCGAAAGATTTTAACCAGTCTCATAGACGACTGCTCCAACTACAGCCGTTAGCTTTCTCTTCTTCTCTAGTTTTCTCTTTTTAAGTAACGAAGACTACCCTGACCACTGCCGCTTCATACTTAACTTCCAGTTAATCATAGTATTACAATGTGTTAATCTTAAATATCAAGTTTATGTGATCAATCATAAACGGAATAAACTATTTTTGTAAAACGAACATTATGATAAGTAGTAAAAATGGAGTGTATATGTGTATACAGAAGTTTCTAGACTTCAAACTAGTGATTACCAATGCTAGCTAGACACATCAAAAAAATGGTACTTAATACATGTTATGCAATGATATAATTCAATTTTTATATTATATCATTGGACAGTTTTATTATATAACATTCATAAACCAATTTTAGACACCCAAAAATGATGCATAATACTTTTTGTATAACTTTTTACCAGAAATTACTTTCTGCCATAAATATAAAGATAGAGATAAAATCAAATTGTACTACACAATGGTATAATTTATGCATTACTATTTATATGAATGAAAATGAAAATAGGGTATGGAAGAGAAAAACTATAATAATATTACGTATATTTTTTAGCGACGGATATTTATTTTGTAGCTATCGAAATCATTGATCGGTATAGATTCTTTCAACATCTTATCCATTTAACCAACCAATTATTAAAGTCCAGCAGTTTTTATGTTTATTAAAATAACTTAACTTTTTTTTATGTGAAAGTAATATATTCTTCTTATACTTTATTTAAACTGATACGTGGAAGTTTAAACATTTGATTGGGGATTATCTTTATAGTGATAAATCAAGTAGTCATTTATGATAGCGATGTTATACTTTCTGTTAGTAATGTTTGAAAAATCACATCTGTCGTGATGTTTATTTTCTAGATGTTGCAATATAAAACACATGAATTATACAAAAAAAATAATAATTATTAAGTTGTTTGTTTCAATTAAGGTAATAAAAAAAACATGTCAAATATTTTGTATCTGAATAGCCATATTTATTTAATGTTGATTTCCTACATGCTATGTTACAACCAAACGATAGAACTCAACCCAAAAGACTAGTCTGGTGAGTGAGATAGTCCATTTGATATATAAACCCCACATCAGTTACCCATACAAACAATGTGGGACAAGTCCCATACCTTGCAATGGTATTAATCCATAACAAGCTACAACACATTACATTTGTTCAGGATCCTAGTTTCATCGTAAGTTAGCTTTTTAAGCAAACACTAATAACGTTATATGTTAAACACAACAATTTTTTTTTTTTTTTTTTTTTTTTTAACATTAACAAGTTTAAACGTTGCACAACACCACTCGTATTAGGATTCAGTATATATATATATATATATATATATATATATATATATATATATATATATATATATATATATATATATAGGGGAATGTTCATTTGAGAAGAAAATTTAATTGAGAAGAAAAAGAACAAAGGGTAATTTTGTAAAACATTAAATAGTTTTTTCACTTATCTCATTTATTATCATTTTTGACTAATTAATTAGTCATAAAGACTATTATCCTCCACACTAACATTTTTTGCCTACACACATCAAAAGTTATCCTACATATTTCGAAATTCATCTTACACGTTGAAATTTATCCTACATAACTCGTAATTTATCCTACACTTTTAATTATTTTATTTTATTTTTTTAAAAAAATATATATTTTGAAGATAAGTTACAAAAAATTTAATGTATTAGCTATTAAAGAGGAAGACTACAAATTAATGACCTATGTAGATTTACCAATGTACCCTTGTAGTAACATTAAATACTTATATTAAATGAAGTAAAATAAAGTATTCTTATTGGTTGAAATTTGTTCTTTTTTCTTCTTACAAAAAATTTCTTCTCATTTGAACTCTCCACTATATATATATATATATATATATATATATATATATATATATATATATATATATATATAGGGTTGGGTTCTAGCGTGAACAACCTCCCAAGAGTGAACAGCGTAAACAAATATGGACCCTTGATTTCCTTTTTAGTTGTTAAGGGTAGGATTGTAATTATATAAAAAATTAGATTTAAATCATTATTTTAATAATAGAATTAAGTTACATCTTTCCTAATTTAAATTCATTATCCACATTATGTTTATTTATTAATAAGATAATTATCAAAACAAACAACAAATCACCAGATTTCGATTTTAATTTTTATTTCAGATTTCATCACCAGAATTCAAATTTGGATTTTTAAGAACCACGTAACCTTCATATTTCAACGGTATACACATGTGTACTTGGATATAAATAGAACAGTACACATGTGTACTCAGCATCGTACATATGTGTACAGTAATTCACATGTGTACATCAACATTCAATACAAAAAAAATTCTTAGATATCACAAAAAAAAGACGATATACACATGTGTACATCGCATTAAAAAGAGGGCAAAATCAGAATACACATGTGTACATCGCATTTAAACAAATAATTATTTTAATAATTGAATTAAGTTACATATTTCCTAATCCTTGATTTGGTTTGTGAGAGATTTATGCAATCAATTTAAGAGGATAATTGATTACTTGATTTGTGAGAGATTTATGCAATCAATTTAAGATTGAAATTACACATATACCCTTTTTGTATTTAATTAAATGGAAAAAATTAAGCAAATAATTACCATCATGCCACTCACTTTAATCTCAAGATCATAAGAATCAAGGGCCCAGATCAGTTCACGCAGTTCACTCTTAGAATTTTGTTCACGTCTGAACCTAATCCTATATATATATATATATATGTATTTGATGTTGTCATGTAACTGACACCAAAGGTCTATAAGTTAGAAAGTAGAAAGTAAAAAGTTGTTACAAGTGTCTCATTTGTGTGCGTCATGATTATGAGACTCAATTTATGTTATGATACATATGAATAAAAGAATATGCATGATGACTATGAAATCTTTTATTTTTTATTGAACCCAGCAAGAGTCCGATTATTTGCGTAAACCCAATAGTAAAATACTAAAAGGCCACCCAAGCCCTCGAATGCAGACGAAATTGGTGATCAGGCCGACCACCATTCCAGAGAAAACCCACCACCCAAAGACCTACCGTGATAAAATACCTTATCTCAACCCAAACATTTTATGCTCCAAACGAGACTCGAAGTGGAGTTGCCACTGGACAAGAAGGCCGTCGGCAGAAATCACTTATTACATGCAACTTTTCTACAACATAATTATTGATAAATAACTTGTCCGAGAAAAACGCCTATTTTCGTAACCTTTTTTTAAGAAAACATGATGCAATTGAACTGATTGAAAATAACCTAATCCAGCAATCACGTACTATAAATCGAAAAACAAAATGCTACCTAGCAATTATAGAGGACCATATATACATATATAGTATCTCATAAACTGTTCAACTACACAAGTAGGGCCCACCTCTTAACATAAAATAAAAAATCCAATGGCACCTACGTTGATAAAATTACCAAAACACCCTACCTAACCAGCTGGCAAATAACACCAACCGCTAACCCCAATGTACCCCAACGGTCCTATACTTCCAATTTCCAGCTGTTCTCCATTAACCCTACTTTACTCTCTCTTTTACGAGGCATCTTTTCTAACTTACGCCTAACTTAGCATGCGCATCTTGCTATCTTACGCATGCGCGCTTGCATTCATCAGTCATCACACAGTGTGTACGGTCAATAAACTTATAAAGGATAAATTATAAACTCCTTTTTTGAGTCACACGCGGTATATTTGCGGATACAGAAAATGCCAAATTCACATGCACAAAAGGAAATAGAAACGGCATTACGCACGTGTGAACCTCTCAGCTGACGGAGAACCGGTGGTTTGACTTTATTGACCGAGTTTCCGGTGAAGACGATGCCGTTCTTCTTGTTGTTGCAGGTTCCTCGTGCTTCGTATCTCCAGAAATCCTTCTAGATTATCATCTACGCCAATTGAATCTACGAATTATCGCAAAAAAGTTGAAAAACAACGATTAATTAGATCAAAAATCGATTGAATCTATGAATTATTGCAGAAAAACAATGATTAATTAAATCAAACTTCGATAGGAAGTTATCTGATTAACCAATCGTTTGAATCTGTAGATGAATCAGTAGATAATTGTAAATCGAGCTACATTTTTCGATATAATTTCGTATCGTACCTGTGACGGTTTTCTTCGATGAAATCGTTGCGATTCCACTGAACTGAGCTAAATCTGAACCGTAAAAACAACGACAAACAGTTAAAACACGATAAATTAGAAATTCAGAACACTCTAGAACAAAATTGTTGATTAGAATTAAGAAATTAACCTCTAGAATAGAATAATAACACGATTTAATATGAACAGTTACCTGTTCTAGAAGGATCGTGAGACGATAAGTAGAGGATTAAGAAGCAAATGAACGTGAGAACCGGAATTAGGTGAACTAGTCTTGTGGAAGAAGATACTAATAACTGTCTCTGTTGATGAGGCTTTTGTGACTTGTGTTGTTCGTCGTCGGCACCGACTGTGGAGCATGATGCTAGTTTGTTTTTGCGGTGGTCTTCGGAGATGAAATTAGTGTCATTGTCGGTGCTGATGATGACTCCGTCGCCGGCGAAGAGGTGGAGCTTTGCCGCCGGTGAATGTGATCCGAGTGATTGACGGTGCATGTTTACGTTTTTAGTGAGAGAAAGTGAGAGAGGTGAGTTTTTTTTAAGAGTTGTGCCTTTTTTGCTTGTTCCGATTTTGCCCCTTTCCCTACCGTAGGTCCATTGGCGTACATTGTTATTTTATACAACCCCGTGAGGTTTATAAGTTGACAAAAGCTACCCTAAGAATCATATTCTTTGAAATAGAATCTTCTTTAACTTTCTTTTAGGGAGTAAAATGCATGGATAGTCCCTATGGTTTTATAAAATAATGATTATAATTCTTAATTTTTGGAAATTACACCGGTACTCCCTGTAGTTTGACAGTTTGTTACTCGGATAATCCCTTGAGTGGATGTTCGTTAGTTTTCTCCGTTAAATCTATGTAACAACATCACCGATCAATGTCGGTAACAACCACAATCACGACGCCACCGTCACCCATGCCACTATTACCCCACCACCTAAAAACCCCAATCTGCAAACCCTAAACCACCACCTCTTCCCTTCAAGCTTTCCACCATCATTTCCGGTGCTCATTAGCTTCCATAAGCGAACGTTATCCTCTGGCGATCTGTCTAGCTCTGCAACAGCCGCAGCACATTGTGGTTCTACCATCTGAACCACCACCATCTTTACACCCATAAACTACCACCACCATCAACTTTCTATGTCGTCAACAGACCGTCAACAACAAACCATCATCAAAACCCAACCAATAAAACCCTAAATAAAATCTAAATCCACAAATTCAACTCAAAACAAAAAACCCTAAGAGGCGGTATGACCTTAATCGACTGAATTTACCATTGTTAACATTAGCAACCCATCATCACCATCCTGTTCACGTCTCTCTCTTCTGGACCTTTTCTGCGTCTTTCTCTCTCTCTCTCTGATCTCTCTAGTTGTTTCTCTCTCTAAATGTGGTGGATGAAGGGATTTGGGATGGAAGAGGGAGTTCAGGTGACAGAGATGTTGATTTTGGTGGAGTTGCAGGTGGTGGCGGCTAGTGGTAAGTGGTGGATGCAGGTGGTGGTGAGTGAGTGTGTGTGTGTGTGTGTGAGAGAGAGAGAAAGAGACATACAAAGGCTTAAAAGGGTGAATAAGAAAGTTGGTGGGTCCCACCTTTACTTTTAATATATCTATTTTAGTGTTTTAGTTTAATACTAAGGGCATGTTGGTCATTTTACATGGAGTTAACGAAGAAAACTAATGAACATCCACTCTAGGGACTATCCGAGTAACAAACTGTCTAACCACAGGGAACACCAGTGTAATTTCCAAAAGTTGGGGATTATAGGTGTTATTTTACAAAACACAAGGACTATCCGGTCATTTTACTCTATTATAGTAGACATCACCCGAAGGCCGAAAGAAAAGTAAAATACACGGACAATCCCTGTGGTTTGGTAAAGTTTCACATTTAGTCCCTACCTTTTCAAAATTACATGTATGCTCCCTATGGTGTGCTCTATTGCTACTCGGATAGTCCTTGAAGTTGTTGAAGGTTAATTTTCTCAGTTAAATGGATGTGAAATGACAAAACTACCCTACTATTAAATATAATAACTTAAATCATTAAAAGAATTATATTTTTTATTATTTAATTAATTAAGTGGGCCCCACTATCATCATCATCTTCATCACCAACCCACCCCCAATCTCACCCTAACCATCAACAGAGAGATGAAGACGTAATTCCGGTGTAATTCCGATAACAAGAAATCCAAAAACAAAGCCCCAATCTCTCCTTCAACAGATCGTAAATCCCAACCACATCTCATATCTATCTCTTTTCTCTCTCTCCCTCTTTTAAACTGATTAGCTCCTTATCCAACATAAATACTTGTACTGCTGGAAATCTACGGGGGTAGGAATATCGTCATCGTCAGATATGAAAAGACTGGTGGATCAATGTGGGGGAAAATGGTGGGATGCATAATGGCCAGACTTGAAAAACGCTAGGTTGCCGGAAAACTCAAACAACACCTTCGCTATCCATTATCTGAAAATCGACCAACCTTCGTGTGATAAAAGAGTCGCTTCCACCCCATCCATCACTTGCTCAGATTAGAAAAACCACCACCATTTATCATCAGATCTCTGTAAACCACCACCATCAATTTCTTATTAAACAACAAACTACCACCGCTGATGACGACAATAAAGGTGGTTTGCAGGGAGAGGAGGCACGGTAGGTGGGGTAGGTTTAAACTAGAGTTGTCTTGTGGTGGCCAGCGATGGTTGGTGTTTGTGGCGATAGTGGTGTGTTGGAACTAGAGTCGGTAGTGGTGGTCGGCAATGGTTAGTGTTTGTGGCGATGTGGTGATGTTGGTTTGATGACTGGAAAGGCCAAAAGAGATCAAGAGAGAGACAGAGGACTTGAATTTTAATATACATACTATTTTTAATTTTTTTAGTTCTTTGTTTTAGGTTTTTAATGTTTAATATATATTTTTTTAATGATAAGGGTGTTTTTGTCATTTCACATCCACTTAACTGAGAGAACTAACCTCCATCCACTCCAGGGATTATACGAGTAACAACTGAGCAAACCACAGGGAACATACATGTAATTTTGAAAAGGTGGGACTAAAGGTAAAACTTTACCAAACCTCAGGGACTATCCGTGCATTTTACTCTAATTTTCAAATAAAGAATTCATATAGTTCTTGAATACCACAACTAATTAGGAAGGATGTTACTGTGAAGCTAGCTAAAGTTAATAGTCATTATTTTGTTTTCATTATATCAATTGGAAACTATAATTTAAGCATAGCCTTTGGGTTTATGGTTATCAAAACGAATAGTTCAATCTTAACTATCTTTGATGCTCAAGAATTGTGATTGATTGTTAAGCATTCTATTTTTTTAATAAAAAGGTCGAATGTTAAATGGTAATTAACAGAGTTGTTAAAGGCTTCATCACCTATAAATACAAAATTTCTAAGTATATATTAAGGGTGAAAATCATGTTTGGTTAATTGGTTGGCAAGTTTAATAAACCCAAACACAATCCATATATGTGTTTATACCAACACATCATTACTAATCCGAACAAACTTAAAATCTTGTAACTTAAGCGAAACCCATGTAAGCATGTGGGAAAGCTGCAATAATTCTTTGAAAAGCCCGCTTCTTTTTGTCTTCGTGCTTAAATTTTTCAGTCCATTGATTCGTTCCCACGAATAGATAGAGACAAAGGAGAATAACTAAAACACATCTACAAAATGTCATAACCATTCATTTGCTTCAAAGCCAATGTGATGCTCCTTGGTTAGATGACCAATATATTGGCGAACACCACATATATCGAGAAAAGAGTACCTATAATCATTTGAATACCATGAAAGCCAGTTGTTAAGAAAATTATAGAACCATAAATACCATCCATAAATTGTGGAAGGTGCTTGATAATATTTTTTTCCTTGAAAGGTGGTGAATGCTAGGGCCAATGAAACGGTACCTACTAAGGCTGCACGGTATGGACCTCCGTCCTGGTCCGTCCTCCACCGGCGCCGGCGTCATCCCATCCTGCCCCCCTCCGTCTTCATCCCGTCCCCGTCTTCAGCGTCGAGATGTCGACGTTCAGGACGATCCAAATGGTGGGCCCAACTTTGTTTGTTTGTTTGTGTTGTAAAACATGGAGGTAAACACAGATCTTCACGAATCAACACAATACCCAAACCAAGTTGTATTATAACTCAACAGAAAGATCAGATCTGATTACAAAGAGAAACACTCACAAACAATCTCTCAACTACTCCTAAAAGATTATCAATGTGATAATCTTCTCACGACTAACGGATGAAAACACTAATCACACAGATTCATTGTGTTTACACAAAGCTTTGAAACCCTAATCGCCAACAGGAAGAGGAAGAGAGAGAACACTTTGAGCTAATGAATAATCAAAAATATCTGGAACCTTCCTCTTATATCAGCAACTAACCGAGTCTTAAAAGCCCATGAGAACAGCAGACTCCAAGCCCAATCACGGCCCAACTCGCTGTTTTATTCCATCAGCCCAACTCGTAGTTTATATCGTTCACATGAAACAAATAACCAACAGAAAATTAATATTTACTAAAAAATCTAGCAAAAATTAAACATATGAATAAATGTAAGTGTGTAAAATACACACAACTTAATGTAAGTCATTGAAATGGTATTAATGTTATGAATTTTTTACAATTTGTTTGTTTGTGAATGGGATTAGTACATTAGCATTAATACTTGAGTGAATTGCAAGTTTTGTCCTTTATTTTTAGGCCATTTTGCAAGTTTTGTCCTTTATGTTTAAATTTGACGAGTTTTGTCCTTTATGTTTGAAAATCAAGCATGTTTTACCCTTTGGGGCAAAACGTGCTTGATTTTTAAGGACAAAACGTGCTTGATTTTTTAAACATAAAGGACAAAACGTGCTTGATTTTTAAACATAAAGGACAAAACGTGCTTGATTTTTAAGGCCCAAAGGGTAAAACGTGCTTGATTTTTAAACATAAAGGACAAAACTCGTCAAATTTAAACATAAAGGACAAAACTTGCAAAATGGCCTAAAGATAAAGGACAAAACTTGCAATTCACTCTTAATACTTGTACATAGTTTTGTGGGGTAAGATCATCTAGGACCATCCTCCCATACCCTCTAGTTTTGTGGAATGGACCATCTTGGAGGACTATGACGTGGCGCATACGTGGCGGATCATTCTAGATTGAATGACCATCACCATACCCTCTAGCCTAAGGGGTAAAGTGCTTGTTTTCCCTTCCCCAACAAGTCATCCAAATTGTAAAAACAAAAGGGAGGCAATTGTTTCATTTTAAATTGTTGACAAGTTGTAAATAAGTTGTAAATGGGTTAAATGGACCGTAAATTGGTTATACTCAAGTTATAAAATGTAAAACAAAAGGGAGGCTATAGTTCAATTTTAAATTGTTGACAAGTTGTAAACGGGTTAAATGGACCGTAAGTTGGTTATACTCAAGTTATAAAAATAAGGGTAAAGGGTCATAACTGGGTTCGCAGGTTAACCTTATAAAGATATTTTGTTTATTTTGTATGTTAATTTTAAAATAATTATCGTGCCAGCCGGTTTAATTACACGTTTTAAACATGTTAATCTGAACACAATCAATTGAGTTAATAGGTTTAGAAATGACAACACAATTTAATTTATTTTTTATTATCAATTGTATCTGATTGTGTGAATATTAACTCTTTATTCAAACGCAATTATTCTACACATTTGTATTGTTTAGCTCTACATTTGTTATAAAAGAATAGTAACATGAAGTAAAATAAAATAAAATTCCTTCTAGTTGTATGGACAACGTTTTTATCAACTCACAATATGTGGGTCTAATCGTGTTTAGATTTACGTGTCTAACATAACCTGTTATGTTCATGTTTAACATCTGTCAAACTGTGAATATGACACATTTAACTTTCAAGAATGAGGAATGATCCGAATATCTAAAACTATTTCTTAAAGAAGACCTAAATTTCTCAAAATTTATCAGAAAACTCAAGTATATACGGTGTCATTTTGACTAAAAAGTTTATAAATGCAACAATTTAGGTTTTGTTCTACAATTATTGTGACAAAATATGACGTGTATTTTACATAATTCAAAAAATTGACT
This sequence comes from Helianthus annuus, assembly GCF_002127325.2. Lineage (NCBI taxonomy): Eukaryota > Viridiplantae > Streptophyta > Magnoliopsida > Asterales > Asteraceae > Helianthus > Helianthus annuus. Next base: position 60,491,611 of record NC_035445.2, read on the forward strand.
AAAATACATAATTTTAACGACATAGTATCGCGTGAATTAGGCAATAGTGATATGCATTTGTTTTATATTTAACCCAAAATATATGATTTTATACATAATAAAAACTACACATGTTCCAATAATTTACATGTTCTTTTCCTTTTACGCAAAAGAAAGTAGTTGGTAATTTATAGGCCATGGTCCATCACATATCACGTGTGCTTTTGGATGATTTTTAGAAAATTAAAAGAAAATGTATAACGTGTAATTTTCGTTTCGATTGGGCATTATATTCTTCAAAAGCATGTTGAGTGTTGACTAGTGAAATAGTTAGTTATTAGGTTTTTTTAGCCATAAGACAAATTTAAAATTCAACATGCCTTTACGTGATTTTCCCATATTTATATACCACACGTCTGTTACCATTTTAATATAGCTATATATTATCGTACAATGCTTTGAAACCAAGGCAACTCCGAAGTTTAGTTGATTTTTCTTTTGAAGTAAGTAATAGTATTTACTTATTTTTAAGTTCTTAAAGATATTGATAATTTATTTTACACTTGAGAGTTCATAAAATTATTGAGCTTTGATGACCAATTGGGAAATTTTAAACTATTTTATAAAAATAGGTTTACATTTCATATATAAGTGCAAAACTTAACGCATGTGGCAATCCTGCTCAAAAGTTTAAATATAAGTAAATTTCGACTTATAAATTGTTATCAGCCTACCTAAAATACTCAACTAGTGATGGGTAATTTTTCACAGCATTGGTAGTGCTCAACGTCAACCGTTGTCTACCACTCCAACCCCTCTAACAATGAAGTCCTCCAACGCAAACTTCAACGTTTGAAGTGGAATTAAGGTTTGATTTTTCGTCTGTGCGCGACTCACTGTACATGTGTGAGTTTTTTTCATTAATCATGATGTATTCCTTTGCACTAACTTCCAATAGTGAGGCCTTAGTGTATTCGATATGATTTTAGGTAATATATATTTGTTGATCGACATTGCATGAACATACCTACACTATCAGTCCATCGTTGAACGATGTTTAATCTTGTTCTTCATACCTTGCAAACATGACATAAGCCTGAAAGAGTGAAAGATATCACAAACTATGCAGGTTTGTGATTTGTTTGCTTATTTTAGGTCTTCTTTTACATATTGTAGCAGTTTTTGGGGGGTTTTGAGATATAATTTGTTTTGTTTGTTTTAATTACACAAAGAAGGGTTTAAGTTATTCTACAAAGGCTTCTAATTGTAAAAAGTGTAAAAATGATTTATAGAGTGACAAGTGTCCAATAACCTAAAATTAAACCCACTACATCACCACCCAAAACTTAAACACCCCACCCCACCACCACGCAAAAACCTAACCCCCCCCCAAAAAAAAAAAAAAATAAAATCCTAAAAAAAAATCACCCCCACCCCCCACCACCACCCAAAAGCCTAAACCCCCACCCCCTCGGCATTTTTTTGGGGGGGGGGGGTGGGTGGGGGTTTAGGTTTTTGGTGGTGGTGGATGTTTAAGGTTTTTTTTTTTTTTTTTTGTAGTGGGTTTTTTTTAGGAGCCTTTGTACCCTTCTTACAATTAGAATCCTTTGTGTTTGATCCTAATCCTACAAAGAAGATATATTTTTTAGCATCTTTTAGAAAGACCCGTTTTGACCCGTGCAACATATGATCTATGACCTGAATCAACATGGAATATAGCCCATTTTGACCCAAACCCATGATGCCACGTTGCCCAACCCTTTTTTGCCGGGTCTCCTTAACATAAGGTAAGAAAGTATTAGAATTGGGTATATTTTATATTTAAAGTTTGATTATGTATACAAGCATATAACTATATAAAACTAAAGAGGGTTAAACAGAATATGTATAATCCTCCCTAAATAAGACATTATGTTATCGTTGTCCGACAGTAGCCATACATTTTTCAAAAATATGTACCTAATGTATTTATACAGTCAAGTATAAATTTTAATTATACATGGCTAATACAGTTTAACGTCATTTGCAAGAACGATATGGTAGTTGGAGAACTTAACCGCACAAAAACAAAGTTCTATACGAATCATCTATTATGGTGATATACATCATACCTATTCCTGTCTCGGGTCCACATTAGGGTCAACATAGCTCATGACCATTCGTATCAACGAACTTTATTTCATGTATTAACTGCGTCTTAAATCTGGCTACTGAAACAGCAAATTTTAGCCATCAACCGCGTATTTTGTAAACACAGGCCAATATGCAACAAAACAATTGGATGATGTGAACACATAAGTAACAAATGTCAACATGAAACACCTGGTTTAAGGATCCAAAAGAGAACTTCCTTCCTTAGCAAAAACAAAAAGTCCACCTTCTCCTTGTGTCACACCCCAACCGATGGCGGAATCATCGGGGCGCGGTACTGAGCGAAACAGATTGTTCAGAAGTTTCCATAACAACTACTTATATAATCCAGTTAAAGATACGTCCCATACCGTATCCCGAATAAACAAACATGTCATTACAGATAATCATCCAAACAAGTAATTCTGTTCCGACACTCAGATTCAAATATTATTACAGCAATTGTTTATCTGCTTCTAGACCCCTATTCTGTTGACTTTCTGGCTGTAATGCCAGAGGACAAGATCTACAGACAACTATGCCTCAGACGCTTGATCTTGGCAGACAACTATTTGTTGGGGGCTTCTAGAAACTTATTCTAGCCTCGCTTTCCTAGCAAATAAGCATCCTAATTACCTGTTACATACGTTAAAATAAAGTCAATACATAAAATGTAAAGGTGAGCATACAAGTTTGATAATAGCATATAGAGTTCGAATAGTTTACGCATAACCAGCACGTACACAGAGGAAAACGAAGCGTGTTAATTATCGACATGGACCTATCGATACCAATGACTGCGGGTTGACCGTCCGAGACGGTTCGCAATACATGATTACCACCGTAATCCATGCAAGTAATTGTCCTTAACAACCCCCGTGTGAACGGGTGCTGAGTCCAAACTATTGTACTACGTCGTTAAGGTAGGCAGACAACATTCCACGTGTAAACACAATCAACAAGCATTCATTAAGTCACGTAATACATGCATATTGGTTAGCGCTCAAATAGTTTGAGTAGTGTGGTCGTTTGTGTTTTGATATAAGCAACGTATGTAACACTCAAAAGTGCTAAAAGCAAAAAGGGATCGAGTACACTCACAGTGATTGATTATGGATTGAAGGGAGCGCTGAGAGTAGGGTTAGCCTGAATAGTTTGATAGCACAACAATGAGTAATGGGGAAAGATAGACAAGTGTGAATGGATCGAATAGACTGGTCGATCGAACGGCAGGCTCGATCGAACGGGCTGTTCGATCGGATGGTAGGTCCGTTTGGACAATCCTGTTCGATCGGCCGGTAGGCTCGATCGGCTGGGCCATTCGAGTGGATTGTTTCTTCCTCTGGTGTGTTTGTGTTTGAGGATTTGAACTTTTGAAGTTTTCGTTGTAGTATATGAGAACACTAAAATGTTCTTTCCTTTCAGGTCGATCGATCGAACGGTCCGTTCGATCGGCCGGCTTAACCGATCGGCTGAGAACATTTGAAGTGGCTCTCAACAGGATGTCGCTCGATTGAACGGACTGTTCGATCAGCTGACATTCCCTACTACGAACGAATTGTAAAATCAATCGAGTGTTGAAGCATAGTATCTCATGATCCGAAGAGTAATGTTTACCAATCGAGTAGCATACTCGATCGAACATCACTTCGTCAATACCATACCTCAGGAAGTTTGAAAAGTGAGACCATGTGCTAGCCAATCGGCTGGCCCGGTCGATCGACTGATATGTCCGATCGGCTGGGCTGTTCGAACAGCCTAGCCGTTCGGCCAGCAAGTCTGACCTGGTCGGCCTTTCGACTAACTCTTGGCTATTTAATTACTTGTTGCCATATCGAGGTAGTTTGATAACGAGTTGAACTATGATATCCTCTGTCCCTACTCGTTTCTTCGGCTCGGACAGGAATCACCCAAGTCCGGCCGGTGAATGGTTCAGAACGTCGGTTAGAGTTTAACCCGGAATCGGTGAACCTTGTGCATAGAATCCGAATCTTGAACCTCTTAGCTGTTAGAATGACTAGTTAGCCGGTTTAAGCTCCGTTTCTACCGGTTTTAAGGTTTCGGGTGTAAAAGGTTGAGGAAAGTTGGAATTTATTCCTAAAAATGTTAAGATTTGTAAGAGTCTTAGTTTGTTTATGTGGAAATCGATCAGATCTAAGCTATTCATGGTTGAATGAGGCCAAAGTTTGGTGTTCTTCAAGAACACCATGATGACATCACCCAAGAACACTTAGATCTTGGTGATTTCACGGTTAGAAATCGAGTTTTGAAAGATAGAAAGGTGTAGAATCATGCAATGATCAAAATCGTACAAGAATTAGAGTGAAAACTTACCGGAGTTGAGAGAAATCTGAGGAAAAGTGAAGAAGAAGGCTGGTTCGGCCAGAGCTTTCCAAAAATGGAAAGTGTGACAATGACAGCCCTATTTATAGGCTCCAAAAGAGGAAAGTGGCAGCCGATCGGCCAGGAGCTCCGATCGAATGGGCTGCTCGATCGACTAGGAAGATGCTAGCCGATCGGCTGGCCTGTTCGATCAGGATGCCTCCTGTTCGATCCGCGACCCACTTTGAGCGTTTCGCGACGACTTTCGATGTTTCGAATACGATAGAGTTCCTAGTCAAATTACTTTAAGTCCCAATCACTATATCTACATACAAGCATCTACATTTCACATTTCGATGTCGGTTTCAATTGAGTTCGATTGCTTTTCGAGTTTCGATTGATTCGCTTGAATACCACACCAAACATATAAATAAACACGCACAAGTAACACGTAAGGCACACACACACGTAATACAATACCAGGGTTCACATAATTCGAGTCTCGAGTTTGATGAATCGATTAGCTTGATTATTGATTGATTAACTTTATCACATTGTTACTTCCTACTATTCACAGTCGTAAATCGGTCGCATTGATTAAACATTCGATCATTTTATTTAGACAACACTTACTCCACATAATACAAAAAGTAAAGAGAAACATTAACAGTCAAAGAACTCAAAGTTGACTTGGACTTTGACTTTGACTTTGACATTCGAAAACACGGGGTGTTACAGCCTCCCCTTGTTTAGGGAATTTCGTCCCGAAATTAGGTCGAAGGCTACACAACACCGTGATTTACCAATTTGATGCTTCAGATCTATTTATTTAAACAACTGCGGGTACTTGGCCTTCATGTCGCTTTCGAGTTCCCAAGTGAACTCCGCGCCTCGTTTGCCTTCCCATCAGACCTTCACGATCGGGATGCGAGAGCGCCTGAGTTGCTTGGTTTGGCGATCCATGATTTTGACAGGCTTTTCCACGAAGTGTAACGTTTCGTTGACCTGAAGATCGTCGAGCGGTACGATTAGATCATGATCAGCAAGGCATTTTCGGAGGTTAGAGACGTGGAAAGTCGGGTGGACGTTACTAAGTTCCTCCGGTAGTTCGAGTCTGTAGGCGACTTTTTCGATTCTTTCCAGAATCCTAAAAGGTCTCACATATCGAGGCGCAACTTTCCCTTTCTTGCCGAATCGGACTACACCCTTCCAAGGTGATACCTTTAGGAGTACGTAGTCACCAACTTCAAATTCCAGGGGCTTGCGTCTTCTATCGGCGTAACTCTTCTGTCTGTTCCGAGCTTTTACCAAGTTGTCTCGAATCTGGTGGATCTTGTCAGTCGTTTCTTGTAGAATCTCAGGACCGGTTAGTTGCGAGTGACCGATCTCGTGCCATACAACAGGCGATCAACATCTTCTACCATACAAAGCCTCGAAAGGTGCCATTTGAATGCTGGCATGATAGCTGTTATTGTACGAGAAATCCACCAATGGCAGGTGTTTGTTCCAACTACCACCAAAATCTATGACACACGCTCAGAGCATGTCTTCAAGAGTACGGATCGTTCTTTCAGTCTGCCCGTCGGTTTGAGGATGGAATGCAGTACTCAGATTAAGCGACGTACCAAGGGCCGCTTGAAACGTTTCCCACAATCGCGAAGTGAACCGAGCATCACGATCTGAAATGATGTCACGAGGCGTACCATGATTACAAATGATCTCGTCGGTGTAGATTTGGGCTAGTCGCTCCACCTTGTAGTCTTCTCGTATCGGCAAAAAGTGGGCTGATTTCGTTAGACGATCGACTATGACCCAAATACTGTCGTGACCTGATGACGTGGGCGGGAGTTTTGTTATGAAATCCATAGCTATACTCTCCCACTTCCATATAGGTATCAGCGGTTGTTCGAGTAAGCCAGAAGGTCTTTGATGTTCAGCCTTGACTCTTGCACAAGTTAGGCAACTTCCAACGTATAGGGCGATATCTCGTTTCATGCCCGGCCACCAGTACTTGTAGCGTAGGTCCTGGTACATCTTATCTGCGCCGGGTTGAATAGAATACCGGGACTTGTGGGCTTCATTCATGATAATCTTTCGCAATTCGGTCCCCTTAGGAATCCAAATTCGATCCAGATAATAGAATATCCCATCGGATTTGCTTACCAACTGAGCCCCATCGTGATAGATTCTCTCTTTCTTCAATGTACGCTCGTTAAAGCAAACATGTTGAGCTTCACGAATAAGGGTTTCGAGGTTGTGCTGGGCTTGGATGTTTCGGGTACTGAGCACGTAACTCTTTCTGCTGAGCGCGTCGGCAACCACATTCGCCTTGCCTGGGTGATAACGAATCTCACAGTCGTAATCGTTGAGAAGTTCTACCCATCGGCGTTGACGCATATTAAGCTCTCTCTGATTAAAGATGTGTTGTAAACTCCTGTGATAAGTGTAGATTGTACACCTAGTGCCATACAGGTAGTGTCGCCAAATCTTCAATGCAAAGACAACCGCGCCTAGCTCGAGGTCATGGGTTGTATAGTTCTTCTCGTGGATCTTGAGCTGACGAGATGCGTAGGCTATAACCTTGTCTCGCTGCATGAGGACACAGCCGAGACCAAGGTTAGAAGCATCACAGTAGACAATGAAGTTGTCGCTTCCGTCGGGCAGCGTAAGAATCAGAGTGTTGCACAGCATATGCTTGAGGGTTTGAAAGGCAGTCTCTTGTGCGTCTCCCCACACAAAAGGCTTGTCCTTATGAGTAAGAGCGGTAAGTGGCACAGCGATCTTGGAGAATCCTTCAATGAATCGTCGATAATAGCGCGCTAGTCCGAGAAAAGAACGAACTTCAGATGGGTTCTTAGGCGTAATCCAGCTTTTGACGGCTTCAATCTTTGCGGGATCAACATGGATACCCTGACTATTCACGATGTGACCCAGAAACTGAACCTCCTCCAACCAGAATTCGCACTTGGAGAATTTGGCGTAAAGTCGGTTCCCCTGGAGTAACTCGAGAACCAAACGTAGGTGTTGTGCATGTTCGGCTTTCGTTTTGGAATAAATCAAGACATCGTCGATGAACACGATGACGAAACGGTCAAGATAAGGCTTACACACGCGATTCATCAGGTCCATAAAAACCGCGGGTGCGTTGGTTAGACCAAAGGGCATAACAACAAATTCGTAATGGCCATAACGGGTTCGAAAAGCGGTTTTGGGAATGTCTTCCTCCTGAATCCGCAACTGATGGTAGCCTAAACGTAGATCGATCTTAGAGAAACATGATGCACCTTGTAGCTGATCAAACAAATCGTCGATTCGAGGCAAGGGGTATCGGTTCTTGATGGTTAGCTTATTCAATTCCCGATAGTCGATGCACATCCGGAACGATCCATTCTTCTTCTTGACGAAAAGGACTGGCGCGCCCCAAGGAGAGGTGCTTGGGCGAATAAAGCCTTTTTCGAGTAATTCCTGGAGTTGATTCGAGAGTTCCCTCATTTCGGATGGTGCGAGTCGGTAAGGGGCTTTAGCAACGGGGTTAGCTCCAGGAATGAGGTCGATGCGGAAGTCGATATCACGACTTGGTGGTAGTCCGGGAAGATCGTCAGGGAACACCTGAGGAAATTCACGAACCACTGGAACGTCTTTGACTTCAACTTCTTTTTCTTTTCCTTCTCCGCTACTACAATGTTGGCCAAGAAAGCTCGATATTCCTTGTGGAGATACTTGTTAGCTTGGATGCATGACATAAGCTTAAGACCTTTCGACGCTGTTTCACCGTACACACACAATAGATCACCATTCGCAAGCGAGAATCGAATTATCTTTTCAAAGCACACAACTTCAGCATGGTTTTCACGAAGAAAGTCCATGCTTATTATGACATCAAAGCTTCCGAGTTGCATTGGAATAAGGTCGATTGGGAAGATGTGATTGTTGAGTTCGAGAGTACAATCACGGAGTACTGAATTAACGGCAATAGTCCTTCCCGTAGCGACTTCGACTTCGAATGACGAGGACAGATAAGAGAGCTTACGACTAAGGAGCTTCTCGAATTCAAACGACACAAAGCAGTTATCGGCTCCAGTATCAAACAAACATGATGCATAAATACCATTTACAAGGAACGTACCATTAACCACGTTGTTATCCGCCTGAGCCTGACGGGCATTGATGTTGAAGGTTCGGGCATGGGCTGCTTGCTGCTGTTGCTGAGGCTGCTGTTGTTGCTGAGGCTGCTGTTGCTGCTGAGGCTCTTGCTTAACCACCCTGTTCGGGCACCTGTTTGCAAAGTGGTTAGGGTCACCACATGCAAAGCAGACTCGAGCATTGGCTGCTGGTGCTTGAGCTGCTTGTTGGCCTTGAGGGGCAGGGAGTAGAGCCTGGTTAACAGTGGCTTGAACTGGGGCTTGACGGGGACCATAGCGATAGTTCGCAGTGAAATGACCATAAAGGTTGCAGTGAGCGCAGAAACGACAAGCCAGACCCACTGGATGATGGTAAGAGCATGTCGGGCAGAGTGGGTGAGGGCCTGTGTATGCACGCTTCGCTGGCGGTGCATTGATCACTGGAGCTGAGCGCTGGTGCTGCTGCTGTTGAACCGGTATAGCTTGAAGAGGAGCAGCAGTAGTTATCACAGCACAGTTCTTGTTGCTGGAGCTGTTGTTGTTGTGCTTCGTCTTCCTTCTTGATGACTTGGAGGATTGAGCAGATGAGTCGGTGGGTGTTGCGGTGGCTTGGTGCAGAGACTTGGTTTGCTTGTCCCAGAAACCAGACTTTACTCGCTTGTCATTTATCTCAGCGGTGAGTAGGTAGGTTTCTTCGATCGTTGCTGGCTTGGAGGCGTGAACAAAATCTGCTACACAATCTGGCAGAGCTCGGATATACTTCTTGATGGTCATCTCTGGAGTCTTGACCTGATCGGGACATATGATACTAAGCTGCTTGAAGCGAGCAGTGAGAGCAGCGTTGTCTCCGTCCTTCTGCTTGATGACCCAAAATTCATCCTCCAGCTTTTGGCGTTTATGAGGAGGGCAAAATTCATCGATCATGATTGCCTTCGGTTCCTCCCATGTCAGCTCGGAAGCTGCATCATTCCCACGCTTGTTTCGTTCAGCAGTCCACCAGTCTAGAGCACGGGACTGGAAGACGCCAGTAGCATTGAGAGTGCGGAGATTTTCAGGGCATCCGCTTTGTCGCAGGGTGACTTCGACCGAGTCTAACCAATGAAACATGGCAGTAGGGCCATCCTCACCGGTGAACTCCTTCGGTCCGCATGCTTTAAACTACTTGAAGCTAAAGGTAGCCTTGCTGGAATCCTTAGGGGTATCAGCATGAGATCCTTCTGACGACTTGCTAGCGTTTTCATACACCTCACTCACAGCTTTCGCCACGGATTTGGAGATGATAGCAGCGAGACGTCTGTCTCTCTTTTCTTGGCGGGTCAAACGTTGACGTGATCCAGACGACGACATGGTCTGCAATAGACATTGTCACAGGACTCAACACAACGTAATCAAATCTCACCTCACACGTCTAGATTACTAAAGCTTAGGAACACGTCGAAACACACATCACAAAATCTCATAGACACAAAAGCACAGAATCCACATAATCACAAAAACACATAAGCAAGTAGAGCACAGAAGCACATAGTCATGGAAAGCACATACGCACTAAATCACAGAGGCAGGTAATGTCACGTAATTCCCCTATAAGCACATATAGCATTCTGACTGCCTCAAGATCCTATCATTCAAAGCTCGTGTGTCGTTCGTATAGCATATCGAATAGCATCGTATTAGCCTAACTTGATCGTATAGCATAACATAGCATAATGTTGCCTGGATTGCAGCAACTGGAGATCAAATGGGGATAGAATAACAGTACGAGTCGTGTGTGTTGATTGGAATGGCAGTAAAATCGAATAATATCCAACATGTAAACACGTAAACAGGTAAAGCACACAGGAACACACATAAAATCAACGAGTCATCCGAGTACGCGACTGCGGTTCTCAGAATCGAAACACATAAAATCGGGAGATAGATTGTCTGCGGCTACTAGACATCGACTACCCTAGGCAGCTCGACTATTCACGGTTAGACTTGTCATCATTTGCGACTTCTAGAGGTCGTGTTTCTGCCTTGATTCTTGGGCATTCCACACGCGTTCCCTAGGTCATACTTGTGAGTTCAGGTCGTTGGAGTCCGTCGAGGCCTTGGTGAGATAAATAAAGTCCAGAACAAACTGCCAAGGTTAGGGTTCCACCCCTTGGCTTAGCAATCTCTTCCTTGTTTTAAGAAAATTTAAGGAGATTGAGCAGATAATTTCTTCGAGAGTTCACGGTTTTCACACCTAGTCTTGATGAAAATTCTCCTCATACGTTTTGGAAAATAATGCGATAAGCATGAAATAATAGATGAAATCAGCATTAGTCAGGCAATTTGGTTAGGAGTTTGCGGCTTTCACACCTATTCCCAACCAAATCGCTTAACTTTAATTGGAAATTCGGGTGCAGTGATAGTGAAGAATTGCAGAATAAAGCACATAAACTGGGTCTGTTGGTTCCTAACTATAGTCTAGGTCTCTAAGACAGCGACCCGGACTAGGTCGTGTCTAACCTAATTCCCTATAGTTATGGCTCTGATACCAATCTGTCACACCCCAATCGATGGCGGAATCATCGGGGCGCGACACAGAGCGAAACAGATTGTTCAGAAGTTTCCATAACAACTATTTATATAATCCAGTTAAAGATACGTCCCATACCGTATCCCGAATAAACAAACATGTCATTACAGATAATCATCCAAACAAGTAATTCTGTTCCGACACTCAGATTCAAATATTATTACAGCAATTGTTTATCTGCTTCTAGACCCCTATTATGTTGACTTTCTGGCTGTAATGCCAGAGGACAAGATCTACAGACAACTATGCCTCAGACGCTTGATCTTGGCAGACAACTATTTGTTGGGGGCTTCTAGAAACTTATTCTAGCCTCGCTTTCCTAGCAAATAAGCATCCTAATTACCTGTCACATACGTTAAAATAAAGTCAATACATAAAATGTAAAGGTGAGCATACAAGTTTGATAATAGCATATAGAGTTCAAATAGTTTACGCATAACCAGCACGTACACAGAGGAAAACGAAGCGTGTTAATTATCGACATGGACCTATCGATACCAATGACTGCGGGTTGACCGTCCGAGACGGTTCGCAATACATGATTACCACCGTAATCCATGCAAGTAATTGTCCTTAACAACCCCCGTGTGAACGGGTGCTGAGTCCAAACTATTGTACTACGTCGTTAAGGCAGGCAGACAGCATTCCACGTGTAAACACAATCAACAAGCATTCATTAAGTCACGTAATACATGCATATTGGTTAGCGCTCAAATAGTTTGAGTAGTGTGGTCGTTTGTGTTTTGATATAAGCAACGTATGTAACACCCAAAAGTGCTAAAAGCAAAAAGGGATCGAGTACACTCACAGTGATTGATTATGGATTGAAGGGAGCGCCGAGAGTAGGGTTAGCCTGAATAGTTTGATAGCACAACAATGAGTAACGGGGAAAGATAGACAAGTGTGAATGGATCGAATAGACTAGTCGATCGAACGGCAGGCTCGATCGAACGGGCTGTTCGATCGGCTGGTAGGTCCGTTTGGACAGTCCTGTTCGATCGGCCGGTAGGCTCGATCGGCTGGGCCATTCGAGTGGATTGTTTCTTCCTCTGGTGTGTTTGTGTTTGAGGATTTGAACTTTTGAAGTTTTCGTTGTAGTATATGAGAACACTAAAATGTTCTTTCCTTTCAGGTCGATCGATCGAACGGTCCGTTCGATTGGTCGGCTTAACCGATTGGCTGAGAACTTTTGAAGTGGCTCTCAACAGGATGTCGCTCGATCGAACAGACTGTTCGATCGGCTGGCGTTCCCTACTACGAACGAATTGTAAAAGCAATCGAGTGTTGAAGCATAGTATCTCATGATCCGAAGAGTAATGTTTACCAATCGAGTAGCATACTCGATCGAACATCACTTCGGTAATACCATACCTCAGGAAGTTTGAAAAGTGAGACCATGTGCTAGCCGATCGGCTGGCCCGGTCGATCGGCTGATATGTCCGATCGGCTGGGCTGTTCGAACAGCCTAGCCGTTCGGCCAGCAAGTCTGACCTGGTCGGCATTTCGTCTAACTCTTGGCTATTTAATTACTTGTTGCCATATCGAGGTAGTTTGATAACGAGTTGAACCATGATATCCTCTGTCCCTACTCGTTTCTTCGGCTCGGACAGGAATCACCGAAGTCCGGCCGGTGAATGGTTCAGAACGTCGGTTAGAGTTTAACCCGGAATCGGTGAACCTTGTGCATAGAATCTGAATCTTGAACCTCTTAGCTGTTAGAATGACTAGTTAGCCGGTTTAAGCTCCGTTTCTACCAGTTTTAAGGTTTCGGGTGTAAAAGGTTGAGGAAAGTTGGAATTTATTCCAAAAAATGTTAAGATTTGTAAGAGTCTTAGTTTGTTTATGTGGAAATCGATTAGATCTAAGCTATTCACGGTTGAATGAGGCCAAAGTTTGGTGTTCTTCAAGAACACCATGATGGCATCACCCAAGAACACTTAGATCTTGGTGATTTCACGGTTAGAAATCGAGTTTTGAAATATAGAAAGGTGTAGAATCATGCAATGATCAAAATCGTACAAGAATTAGAGTGAAAACTTACCGGAGTTGAGAGAAATCCGAGGAAAAGTGAAGAAGAAGGCTGGTTTGGTCAGAGCTTTCCAAAAATGGAAAGTGTGACAATGACAACCCTATTTATAGGCTCCAAAAAAGGAAAGTGGCAGCCGATCGGCCAGGAGCTCCGATCGAATGGGCTGCTCGATCGGCTAGGAAGATGCTAGTCGATCGGCTGGCCTGTTCGATCAGGATGCCTCCTGTTCGATCCGCGACCCACTTTGAGCGTTTCGCGATGACTTTCGATGTTTCGAATACAATAGAGTTCCTAGTCAAATTACTTTCAGTCCCAATCACTATATCTACATACAAGCATCTACATTTCATGTTTCGATGTCGGTTTCGATTGAGTTCGATTGCTTTTCGAGTTTCGATTCGATTTTCGATTGATTCGCTTGAATACCACACCAAACATATAAATAAACACGCACAAGTAACACGTAAGGCACACACACACGTAATACAATACCAGGGTTCACATAATTCGAGTCTCGAGTTTGATGAATCGATTAGCTTGATTATTGATTGATTAACTTTATCACATTGTTACTTCCTACTATTCACAGTCATAAATCGGTCGCATTGATTAAACATTCGATCATTTTATTTAGACAACACTTACTCCACATAATACAAAAAGTAAAGAGAAACATTAACAGTCATAGAAGTCAAAGTTGACTTGGACTTTGACTTTGACTTTGACATTCGAAAACACGGAGTGTTACACCGTGTGCTACGCGCAGATCCTTATCAAGGTATGTAATAAGCCATGATTTTGTCCTTTCCCTGGATATGGAAACCTTAACAGGAGCCTGACCCGAAATTATGCCTGCAATGTTGGCCACGGCTTCTTGCAAAGGGTTGAGTGACTGTTTCACCGGTGAAAGATTAATATTCCGTCCAAAAATATCCAAATTTTCCGGAAGATCTATATTTGACTTTATCTTTGGCGGCTGAAAGATCCTCTCCTTGAACTCTAACTGTAAACTCATGTAAAATTAGGCTTTACTCATTTTTATTATGAAAATACATACGATTTTGACTTTATGACGGTTGGCATGAAAAACGGTACCTGAATTCTATAGGGACTTCGGACTTCAAAATTTGCAAATGTGGTGGATGTGAAATTGGCAAAAGGGGTCGAAAATGTGATGGAGTTTTCGATCGTAGAGCTGCGTGTATTAATGTTTTGACAAATCCTTTCCAGTTTCAACAATGGAGAATTTTTTTTTTTTGGGTAAAGAACAATGGAGAATTTCCAATTGCCAGAAGTGGTAATATCTCGGAAAATGCAGTATACCTGTTGGGTTCATATAGTAACAACAGTCGGCACATTAGTAATCACATATCATTCTTAAACGCAAATGTAACAATGTCGTGTTCATATTATCCACAAATCAATGCCACATATTCCTTTCGAGGAAGGTTTTAATCCAAAAGATTTTTTCTACTTTGTCATTATTTTGGGGCATTATAATATTTGCATAATAGTTGAACAATATCATTACCATGCATCTAGTCAAACACTACATATAGCCCATAGGTAAAAAATACCTCAACTGTAATAGATGAAAAAGTATTAGGGGGTGGGGGTGGTCACTAGTGATAGAATTCTATCACTCACAAGCACCCAATCAAGTTCCGCCATGTCATCAACCATTTTTCCATCACTCACAACCTTTTTTGGTGGCAATGGTCATCACTAACCACCACACCCAACAATTTCCCCCAACCAACAATTATCCTCACAAAAAAACCATCACGGGCCGTGAAGAAAATAAAGAAATCAGAATTCGTGGTGCCATCACACGTTAAATTGAGAGGTGGCGGTGGTCTTCACGTTTGTTCCACGCGTTGAAATATTCTATCACGCGTTGAAAAGTGACCGCCCCAAGTGGCCTTATCATTTACGACTGACGTACTCGAAAAGAACTGCTGTTAAAACTTAGAATATCATAACCACACAAGTTTAACCAAAGCTCTTTCCTATGTTTAATGTTTTAGTAACCATTGCACCTTAAATCCAGACAGAATTATTTAGAACACTTTGATACACACCTTATAACCACACCAAACTAGACCATGTAAACCCTAATTGCTACGACTAAATAAAAAGAGAAACCAAGTCTTACACAATTGCTCTACACATTTTCCACCACTCACCAGTACAAATCCTTGGTGGTACCGGGTCCCACGGGATCCATAATTATCAACAAAAGCAACAAGGTCCTCAGCGGAAAGAATGGAAGTCATAACAACCATGTTCAACTTCGACATCATAGAAGAAAACGCAAGTTGATAGAACAAGATAAAAAAAACGCACCTTAGAAGGAAAATGGTAGACAGAATTCAAGTGGTACCGAAAGAAAACTTAAAAAAGCTTTCAATACGAATCTCAAAGGTCTGTATTCTAAAGAGAAAAAAAGGACCTCTTCCTTCAATAGTAGAAGGTAAAAACCGGCCGAGGTTCAATGCATTTTATAATTCAAATAGATTAAAGAGACAAAAGACAGCAAGTCCTCGCCCGATGACCTACCATATAATTCAACCAAGCTCCGAAAAAGCATCGCGATAAAAGCCAGGGCCAAAGGCACATTAAATACAAGATCCCACCAACGACCAAAGAACGTATGCTCTCATTTAATACTCTCTCAATCAAAAGGCGCTTCTCCCTGTGACGAGGCTAATAGTATACGACATAATACAACATAGGGCAAAATGTTTTAATGCTTATAGAATAGTAGGATCATAATAAATCTTTTTCATTTAAACATTTATTTCCAAACTTTCTATGATAATTGACAACTACACAAAAACAACAATAAATCTAGTGAACTGCCTTATAACTATGGGATTGTTTGAATAATAATATATACCAAATAATAATAAAGGGTAAGAATTGTGCTTACAGCAAAACCCAGTTACCGTCAAGAACCTCCACCGCATCGGTGGGTGCGGGCGTCGAGTTAACTCGTTCCAACCGGGTCACCAACTCCAAAACCTCCACCTGTTCTTCACATGAAGCAGTAAACCCTAGACCAGTCCCATACACACTATCCACCAGACACCTCTTCAGATCTTCAATTTCACAACCATCCCCCACAATCGCACCACCATTATCATCTATTCACCACTCGTCCTCGTTAACTGGAGGATCCGAAGAGGCTAATTTGGTCAGGGGGTCGGTTTCCGGTTCGGGTGGGGGGATGTTGGAGGATGATCGAGTGGTTGTGAGTTTTATTGTTCTGGGGTTTTGGTGGTGGGGTAAGCGGATGAGGGTGGGTGATCGAGGAGTGGTGGTGGTGGTGGAGAAACGGTGAGTAGAGGAAGGGGTGGTGGGATTGGGGAAGATGAGAGACATTGGTCGGTGTGTGTGAGCCAAAACACAGTGTCACATCAAATATCCAAACAATTTCAGAAAGTACAAAAAATGATGTGTGTTCAAAAACAAAATTTCTCCATGGGAGTCGGGTCCATTTGAAGTTAAAATGGGTAAACATCGTCGTCACCCAGACAACTATCCTTTATAACTTTTTTTTTGGTCTTAAAATCATCAAATGGGAAGGTTGTGGTTTAATTCACGCGAACCACCATGATTTA
The DNA here is from genome assembly GCF_002127325.2 of Helianthus annuus. Taxonomy (NCBI): domain Eukaryota; kingdom Viridiplantae; phylum Streptophyta; class Magnoliopsida; order Asterales; family Asteraceae; genus Helianthus; species Helianthus annuus. Next base: position 60,508,381 of record NC_035445.2, read on the forward strand.
ATCCACCCAAATCATGATCTAACCCACGCCCCCATTACCCTTCAGTCTTAGACCACCCGTACTCAAGCATTTTTTAGGTGTGTTTTATAAAACAACGCCCCACCACGCCATCTTCTCCGCCCCTGTGGACGTTTTATACAAAAATTTGGTTGGAGCGTTGTAAAATCAACGCCAGATCTTTTTCTTTAGCCAATCACATTTTTTGATGGTTTTTTTATTTATTTAATTATTTACACCCAATTTAACATAATGCCCACATCCCCACTACACTCATTTTAGAAAACGCCCCATAAAGCCCCTTGCTGACTGGACAATCACATGACGCAAAACGTCCAAGGATGGGGTTTCCTACTACGCATGGTCTTAGCAAAGTCTCTGACTTTATTGGAGCAAATACCAATTAAAAATTGTGTTTTTACCAATATTTTTTGAACTGTGGTTGAATTTATATATTAAAATCAAGAAAGGGATTAGCAAGAATGATGTATAGACAACGGTAGAATGGGACATAGAAACACCATCTGATTCAAACAGACGAGCTTCCTAATCCAGGTAAAAGGATACAAATTCACCACCTAAAATGTTCCAAAAAATATCACATTGCTACCTTGGATTAGCAATGGAGGATAAAATAAACGATTACTCTCGCAGAAGAAAAACACAGTCAATTTTTAAACATAAACAACACATGTCTTCATAAAACAAAGTTTGGTACATACGGGAGAAAATATATGTCACACCCCAACCGATGGCGGAATCATCGGGGCGCGGCACTGAGCGAAACAGATTGTTCAGAAGTTTCCACAACAACTATCATACAATTCAGTTATATAACACGTCCCATACCGTGTCCCAAATAATAACAAGTTATCATAGAAATCAACTAAACAATATGGGAACTGTTCCGACAACTCAAATCTTAATTATTACAGACTGAAATAAATATTGTTTTAAGACCTCTAGACGGCTAACTATAGATCTTACTGACTACAGGTGCCAGTACAAGATCTACAGATAATTATGACCCTGGAGCAGGTATATGGACACTGTCCTAAGGTCACAGGCTCCTAGAAGCTTATTATTGCCTTGCTTCCCTAGCACGTTAGTAGCTTAAACACCTGTCACATACGTTAAAATAACAGTCAATACATATAATGTAAAGGTGAGTACACAAGTTTGATATAGCATATAGAGTTCGAATAGTTTACGCATAACCAAGCACGTACACAAGGGAAAACGATGCATGTAAATTATCGACATGGGACCATCGATACCAACGACTGCGGGTTGACTGTCCGAGACAGTTCGCAATACATGATTACCACCGTAATCCATGCAAGAAATTGTCCTTAGCAACCCCCGTGTGAACGGGTGCTGAGTCCAAACTATAGTACTACGTTGCTAAAGCAGGTAGATAGCACTCCACGTGTAAACATAATAAACAGCAATCATTTAGACAAGTAATACATGCAAGTAGGTTAGCGTTCAAATAGTTTGTGTTGTTTGTGAATTTGATAGATTACGTATGTAACACCCAAAAGCGCTGAAAGCAAAAAGGGATCGAGTATACTCACAGTGATTGATTGTGGATTGAAGGGAGCACTGAGAATAGTTTAGCCTGAATAGTTCGATAACACAACGATGAGTAACGCGGAAAAGTAAACAATGTACTTGGATCGAGTAGGCCATTCGATCGGACAGCAGTTCGATCGAGTGGGCTGTTCGATTGGTTTGAAAGTCCGTTCGAACATCCATTCGATCGGCTGGCTGGCTCGATCGGCTGGTTCCTTCAAGTGGATTGTTTCTTCCTTTGATGAGAAGGATGTGTTTGTGTATGATGGTTTGTACTACCTTTCAAGTTGGTCGATCGAACAGCTGTTCGATCGGTTAGCCCAACCGATCGGCTAGCACTTCATTGTTCTCAAATATGTCGCTCGATCGGCTGGCATGCTCGATCGGGTGACATTCCAATGTTTCGAAAAGTCTAAGTGTTTTGAAGTATAGTATCTCATGATTCGAGCAGTAATGATTACAATCGAGTGGCGTAGTCGATCGAACAGTACCTCGTCAATACTACACCTTGTGAGTTTGGGGGACTAAGTGCTAGTCGATCGGTTAGCCTAGCCGATCGGCTGGCATAGTCGTTCGGTTGGGCTGTTCGAGCGAACAGCCTAGCCGTTCGGCCAGCTTCTCGATTCGGTTAACCTATCACCTAACACTTGGTTATTCCCGTTATTTGTTGATGTTTTAGAGATGTTTTGACTACGAGTTGAACCACAAAGCTGAAGTCCCTACTTAGTCAACTGACTCGAGCAGGAATCACCCAAGCTCGGTCAGAGACGGTTTGGAACCTAAGTTTAACGTTTAACCCGGAATCGGTATATCTCTCGGTAGAACCCGAATCTTGAACCATGTGTTGGTTTAGATTGATTTGTAAATCGGTTCAAGTCTCGTTTTCACCTTTTTGAGTGTAAAAGAGTTGAAAGATAGATGAAAACCCATCTTCCAATCCTTTTCCACCGTGAAATGTTAAGATCTTTGGAAGATTTTAGGTTATTTATGTGGAAATCGGTTAGATCTAGCTTGTTCATGGTTGAATGAAGTCAAGAACATGAAGTTCTTGATGAACACCAAGAACACCATGATGACATCACTCAAGAACACCTAGATCTTGGTGATTTCATGGATGAAATTCAGATTTTGAAAGATAGAAAGATGGAGAATCGATTAATGAACAAAAACGTACAAGGATTAGAGTGACATACTTACCGGTTTGAGAGAAATCTGAGATTTAGTGAGAAGAAGAGGCTGGTCGGTCAGAGCTTTTCCAAAAGTGGAAAGCTTGACAAGGACAGCCCTATTTATAGGCTTCCAAAAGAGGAAAGGTCAGCTGATCGAACAGCATCCCTGATCGAGCAGCTGTCCGATCGAACAGTCTGTTCGATCGGCTAGCCTGTTCGATCAGGTTGCCCTGTTCGATTGGCTAGCCTGTTCGATCAGGTTGCCCTGTTCGATCGGCTAGCCTGTTCGATCAGGTTGCCCTGTTCGAACGGCTTGCCTAGTTTTGAGTGTTTCGCGACGATTTTTGATATTTCGAGTTCGATGAACGATGATTTGAGGATGATAGAATTCCTAATCAAATTACTTTTAGTCCTAACTACTATATCTAACATACAAGCATCCTTACAACCATTTCGGGTTCGATTTCCATTGAGTTTGATTCACCTTTGAGTCTTGATTGATTTGATTGATTCACCACACACTTTAACATAAAAGTAAACATGCACAAGTAACACATAAGGCACACACACACGTATAAAAGCATTAAAATCCCCACACTTGAGTTTGATGATTGATTTGATTAGCTTGATTATTGATTGACTAGCTTTATTGCGTTGTTACTTCCTACCATTCACAGTTGGTCGTTGATTCACAGTTCGATTATCGGTCGATTAGTTTGATTATACAACACTTACTCCAAATAATACGAAAATCAAAATGAAACTAAAATGAAATTAATCTTTATTAATCTTTAATTCCAATAACAGTCAACTCTTGACTTTGACTTTGACTTTTGAAAAACACGGGGTGTTACAGTCTCCCCTCCTTTAGGGAATTTCGTCCCGAAATTAGGCCGAGAACCGTACATCGCCGTGTGATTTTGCCAATTTGATGCTTCAGATCTATCTGAACAACTGCGGGTACTTGGCCTTCATGTCACTTTCGAGTTCCCAAGTGAACTCCGCGCCTCGTTTGCCTTCCCATCGTACTTTTACAATAGGAATGCGAGAGCGTCTGAGTTGCTTGGTCTGTCGGTCCATGATTTCGACAGGCTTTTCCACGAAGTGTAGCGTCTCATTGACCTGAAGATCGTCGAGTGGTATTATTGCGTCGTGGTCGGCTACGCATTTTCGAAGGTTTGAAATATGGAAAGTCGGGTGGACATTGTTGAGTTCCTCCGGTAATTCGAGTTTGTAGGCAACCTTACCGATCCTTTCCAGAATCTTAAAAGGTCCAACAAATCGAGGCGCAAGTTTCCCTCTTTTGCCGAATCGGACTACTCCCTTCCAAGGCGATACCTTTAGGAGCACGTAGTCGCCAACTGCAAATTCGCGGGGCCTGCGTCGTTTATCGGCGTACATCTTTTGTCTGTCCCGGGCCTTTACCAAATTTTCCCTTATCTGGTGGATCTTGTCAGTCGTTTCTTGCAGGATCTCGGGCCCAGTCAATTGTGAATGACCGACCTCGTGCCATACAATAGGCGAGCGACATCTCCTACCATACAAGGCTTCGAAAGGTGCCATTTCGATGCTGGAGTGATAGCTATTATTGTACGAAAATTCGACTAACGGTAGGTGTTTGCTCCAACTACCACCAAAATCGATAACACACGCACGGAGCATGTCTTCAATAGTACGAATCGTTCTTTCAGTCTGCCCGTCGGTTTGCGGGTGGAATGCGGTACTCAAATTCAGCGTCGTACCAAGAGCTGCTTGAAAAGTTTCCCACAATCTCGATGTAAACCGAGCGTCGCGATCCGAAATGATGTCTCGAGGCGTACCATGATTCTTAATGATCTCGTCGGTGTAGATTTGGGCTAGCTTGGCCACCTTGTAGTCTTCTCGTATTGGCAAAAAGTGGGCTGATTTGGTTAGACGGTCGACTATAACCCAAATACTGTCGTGACCTGATGGCGTGGTCGGAAGCTTAGTTATGAAATCCATAGCTATGCTTTCCCACTTCCATACGGGTATCGGCGGTTGTTCGAGTAAGCCTGAAGGTCTTTGGTGTTCAGCCTTGACTCTTGCACAAGTTAAACAGCTACCAACATATAGAGCAATATCCCTTTTCATCCCAGGCCACCAGTACTTGTAGCGAAGGTCCTGGTACATTTTGTCCGCACCGGGATGAATGGAATATCGGGATTTGTGGGCTTCGTTCATGATGATCTTTCGCAAATCTGTCCTCCTCGGAACCCAGATTCGGTCCAGATAATAGAATATCCCGTTGGCTTTGCTCACGAGCTGAGTTCCATCGTGATAGATTCGTTCTTTCTTCAACGTACGCTCGTTAAAGCAAGCGTGTTGTGCTTCACGGATGAGAGCTTCGAGGTTATACTGAGCCTGGATGTTTCGAACACCTATCACGTAATTCTTTCTGCTGAGGGCGTCTGCAACTACATTCGCCTTGCCTGGGTGATAACGGATCTCACAGTCGTAATCGTTGAGAAGTTCTACCCATCGGCGTTGACGCATATTGAGTTCTCTCTGGTTAAAGATATGTTGTAGGCTCTTGTGATCAGTGAAGATCGTACACCTTGTACCATACAGGTAGTGTCGCCAAATCTTTAAGGCAAAGACAACTGCGCCTAGCTCGAGGTCATGGGTCGTATAGTTCTTCTCGTGGATTTTGAGCTGTCGAGATGCGTAAGCTATAACCTTGTCTCGTTGCATGAGAACACAGCCAAGTCCAAGGTTTGAAGCATCACAATAGACAACGAAATCATCGCTTCCGTCTGGCAGTGTAAGAACTGGTGCGTGGCACAGCATGTGTTTGAGGGTTTGGAAAGCAGTCTCCTGCGCGGTTCCCCACACGAAAGGCTTGTCTTTATGAGTAAGGGAGGTAAGCGGTACAGCAATCTTTGAGAATCCTTCGATGAATCGCCGGTAGTAGCCAGCTAATCCGAGAAAAGAGCGAACTTCTGACGGATTCTTTGGCGTAACCCATCCCTTGACTGCCTCAATCTTTGCAGGATCAACGTGTATACCCCGACTATTCACAATGTGACCCAGAAATTGAACTTCCTCTAACCAGAACTCACACTTGGAGAATTTGGCGTAGAGTTGGTTTCCCTGAAGTAACTCGAGAACCAAACGCAAATGCTGCGCATGTTCGGCCCTCGATCTGGAATAGATCAGGACATCGTCGATGAATACAATGACAAAACGGTCTAAGAACGGTTTACACACACGATTCATCAGATCCATGAAGACCGCGGGTGCGTTGGTCAGACCAAAAGGCATGACAACAAATTCGTAGTGGCCGTATCGGGTTCGAAAAGCGGTTTTGGGTATGTCTTCCTCTTGAATCCGCAACTGATGGTAGCCTGAACGTAGGTCAATCTTGGAGAAACACTGAGCACCTTGTAGTTGGTCAAACAGATCATCGATTCTTGGTAAGGGGTATCGGTTCTTGATGGTCAGCTTGTTCAATTCCCGGTAATCGATGCACATTCGGAACGACCCGTCCTTCTTTTTGACGAATAGGACTGGTGCGCCCCATGGAGAAGTGCTCGGGCGAATGAAGCCTTTTTCAAGTAACTCTTGGAGTTGGTTTGAGAGTTCTCGCATCTCAGATGGAGCGAGTCGATACGGAGCTTTGGCCACTGGGTTGGCTCCTGGAATAAGGTCGATTCGAAAGTCGATATCACGATTTGGAGGTAATCCAGGAAGATCATCAGGGAACACCTGAGGAAATTCTCGGACAACAGGAACATCCTTGACTTCAACTTTCTTTTTCTTGTCCGTCTCAGCTACAACAATGTTGGCCAAGAAGGCTCGATATTCCTTGCGGAGATATTTGCGAGCTTGAAGACAGGACATGAGCTTGAGGTCTTTTGCAGTAGTTTCACCATAAACACATAGAATATCACCACTAGCTAGCACAAAACGAATCATCTTATCGGCACACACAACTTCAGCATGGTTTTCACGAAGAAAGTCCATGCCTACTATGACATCGAAACTTCCGAGTTGCATTGGAATGAGATTAATCGGGAATATATGATTGTTGAGCTCGAGAGTACAATCACGGAGCACAGAATTTACAGTAATGGTTCTTCCGGTAGCGATTTCTACTTCGAAGGGTGTCGAAAGATAAGAGCGCTTACGTCTAAGAAGCTTCTCAAATTCAAATGACACAAAGCAGTTATCGGCTCCAGTATCAAACAAACATGATGCATATATACCATTCACAAGGAACGTACCATTGACCACGTTGTTATCAGCTTGAGCCTGGCGTGCATTGATGTTGAAAGTTCTGGCGTGAGCGGCTTGTTGTTGAGGCTGTTGTTGTTGTTGCTGGGGTTGTTGGGCTTCTTGTTTCACCACCCTGTTCGGGCACCGGTTTGCGAAGTGGTTAGGGTCACCACATGCAAAGCAGGTCCGAACATTGTTTGCCGGGGCCTGTGCAGCTTGAGGAGCTTGAGGAGCAGGGAGTAGAGCTTGGTTGACAGCGGCTTGAGCTTGAGCTTGACGGGGACCATAGCGACAACTCGCAGTGAAATGCCCGTAAACGTTGCAGTGGACACAGAAACGGCAGGCCACACCCACCGGATGATGATAAGAACATGTAGCACAGAGTGGGTGGGGGCCGGTGTACGCACGCTTCGCTGGCGGCGCATTGATCACTGGCGCTGAACGCTGTGGCTGTTGCTGCTGGGCTGGTACAGACTGTAGTGGAGCAGCAGTGGTTGCGGCAGCGCAACTTTTGTTCTTCTTTCTTCTTCTCGAAGACTTGGAGGCTTGAGTAGTAGGGTTGTCGGTTGATGTGGTAGTAACTTGATGCAACGACTTGGATGGCTTATCCCAGACACCAGCCTTAACTCGCTTGTCGTTAATCTCAGCAGCGAGTAGGTAGGTTTCCTCGATTGATGCGGGTTTGGCGGCGAACACATAATCTGCAATACAATCCGGAAGAGCACGGATGTATTTCTTGATGGTCATTTCGGGAGTCTTGACCTGGTCTGGACAGATAATGCTCAGTTGTTTGAAACGGGCGGTGAGACCAGCATTGTCTCCCTCCTTTTGCTTGATACTCCAGAACTCATCCTCCAACTTTTGGCGTTCGTGGGGAGGACAGAACTCGTCCATCATGATTGCTTTCAATTCTTTCCACGTCAGCTCGTATGCAGCGTCGTTCCCGCGCTTGTTCCTTTCTGCGGTCCACCAGTCCAAAGCTCGCGACTGGAAGACGCCGGTAGCATTGAGAGTACGGAGGTGATCTGGGCATCCGCTTTGACGAAGGGTGACTTCTACCGAGTCAAACCAATGAAACAGAGCCGTAGGGCCATCTTCACCGGTAAACTCTTTTGGCCCACATGCCTTGAATTGTTTGAAGCTAAAAGTAGCTTTGTTGGGGTCTTTGGGCGTGAGGGTTCGGGATTCCTCAGATGACTTGCTTGCGTTCTCGAACACATCACTGACGGCTTTCGCCACGGTCTTTGAGATGATAGCAGCCAGACGTCGATCTCTTTTCTCCTGGCGGGTAAGACGCGAGTGTGATCTAGGTTGTCCAGATGACGACATGGTCTGCAATAGACATCGTCACAGGCTCAACACAACGAATTCGAGTCTCACACGTTCTTAGATCTCTAAAGCTTAGAATCACGTCGCATCTCTCGTCACGTAACACATATAATCACATAAGCACATAATCATAGAGGCACATAAGCACAGAAGCAATTAGGGCACATAAGCAATTAAGCAAATAGAGCACTTAATTTCCTAAACACGTACGCAATTTTATCACAGAGGTAGTTAATGTCACGTAATTCCTCCTAACAGTACGCAGTAGCACACTTAGTTTCCTAACCGCCTCTAAGTTTTGAATATAGCGGTCACATACAACACATCGAGTAGCTTAGTATGGCGTAGCGTAGCATACTGGTTTCGTTTAGATCACATCAACAGGGATTCGAATCGAGATAGGATAGCAACAAAGGTCACGCAGATTGATAACAAATGGAGTAACCAACGAATCTTAAAACACGCAAACAGGTAAATCATATAAAATCAACAAAACAACACTCAAAATCGGAAAATGGATTGTCTGCGGCTACTAGACTTTGACTAACCATGGCAATTTAACTATTCACAGTTGACTTGTCGTCACTTTCGACTCTAGGGGACATGTTTCTGCCTCGATTCTTGGGCATTATACATGCGCATTCTAGGTCATACTCGTGAGTTCAGGTCGTTGGAGTCCGTCAATTGCCTTGGCGAGATAAAATAAAATCGGAATAACTGCCAAGGTTAGGGTTTCACCCCTAGCTCAGCAATTTCTTCCTTGTTTTAAGAAAATCTAGAGGAAGTTTTCATCAAATTATGGGTTTCAGCCCCGAATTTGGTATAACTTTCCCCCGTTTTGTTGATAGAAATTTACACAAAGTAATTGGCAAAATTTGTAATCTAGGCAGGAATTTGCGGGTTTCACTCCTAATCCCGTCCAAACTACAAAATTTGGCTCGGAGTTCGGATGTAATGATAGAATAGAAGGAATCAACATAAAATAAGCACATAAACTTGGTCTCTTGGTTCCTAACTATAGTCTAGGTCTCTAAGACAGCGATCCGGACTAGATCGTGTCTAACCTAATTCCCTATAGTTATGGCTCTGATACCAATCTGTCACACCCCAACCGATGGCGGAATCATCGGGGCGCGGCACTGAGCGAAACAGATTGTTCAGAAGTTTCCACAACAACTATCATACAATTCAGTTATATAACACGTCCCATACCGTGTCCCAAATAATAACAAGTTATCATAGAAATCAACTAAACAATATGGGAACTGTTCCGACAACTCAAATCTTAATTATTACAGACTGAAATAAATATTGTTTTAAGACCTCTAGACGGCTAACTATAGATCTTACTGACTACAGGTGCCAGTACAAGATCTACAGATAATTATGACCCTGGAGCAGGTATATGGACACTGTCCTAAGGTCACAGGCTCCTAGAAGCTTATTATTGCCTTGCTTCCCTAGCACGTTAGTAGCTTAAACACCTGTCACATACGTTAAAATAACAGTCAATACATATAATGTAAAGGTGAGTACACAAGTTTGATATAGCATATAGAGTTCGAATAGTTTACGCATAACCAAGCACGTACACAAGGGAAAACGATGCATGTAAATTATCGACATGGGACCATCGATACCAACGACTGCGGGTTGACTGCCCGAGACAGTTCGCAATACATGATTACCACCGTAATCCATGCAAGAAATTGTCCTTAGCAACCCCCGTGTGAACGGGTGCTGAGTCCAAACTATAGTACTACGTTGCTAAAGCAGGTAGATAGCACTCCACGTGTAAACATAATAAACAGCAATCATTTAGACAAGTAATACATGCAAGTAGGTTAGCGTTCAAATAGTTTGTGTTGTTTGTGAATTTGATAGATTACGTATGTAACACCCAAAAGCGCTGAAAGCAAAAAGGGATCGAGTATACTCACAGTGATTGATTGTGGATTGAAGGGAGCACTGAGAATAGTTTAGCCTGAATAGTTCGATAACACAACGATGAGTAACGCGGAAAAGTAAACAATGTACTTGGATCGAGTAGGCCATTCGATCGGACAGCAGTTCGATCGAGTGGGCTGTTCGATTGGTTTGAAAGTCCGTTCGAACATCCATTCGATCGGCTGGCTGGCTCGATCGGCTGGTTCCTTCAAGTGGATTGTTTCTTCCTTTGATGAGAAGGATGTGTTTGTGTATGATGGTTTGTACTACCTTTCAAGTTGGTCGATCGAACAGCTGTTCGATCGGTTAGCCCAACCGATCGGCTAGCACTTCATTGTTCTCAAATATGTCGCTCGATCGGCTGGCATGCTCGATCGGGTGACATTCCAATGTTTCGAAAAGTCTAAGTGTTTTGAAGTATAGTATCTCATGATTCGAGCAGTAATGATTACAATCGAGTGGCGTAGTCGATCGAACAGTACCTCGTCAATACTACACCTTGTGAGTTTGGGGGACTAAGTGCTAGTCGATCGGTTAGCCTAGCCGATCGGCTGGCATAGTCGTTCGGTTGGGCTGTTCGATCGAACAGCCTAGCCGTTCGGCCAGCTTCTCGATTCGGTTAACCTATCACCTAACACTTGGTTATTCCCGTTATTTGTTGATGTTTTAGAGATGTTTTGACTACGAGTTGAACCACAAAGCTGAAGTCCCTACTTAGTCAACTGACTCGAGCAGGAATCACCCAAGCTCGGTCAGAGACGGTTTGGAACCTAAGTTTAACGTTTAACCCGGAATCGGTATATCTCTCGGTAGAACCCGAATCTTGAACCATGTGTTGGTTTAGATTGATTTGTAAATCGGTTCAAGTCTCGTTTTCACCTTTTTGAGTGTAAAAGAGTTGAAAGATAGATGAAAACCCATCTTCCAATCCTTTTCCACCGTGAAATGTTAAGATCTTTGGAAGATTTTAGGTTATTTATGTGGAAATCGGTTAGATCTAGCTTGTTCATGGTTGAATGAAGTCAAGAACATGAAGTTCTTGATGAACACCAAGAACACCATGATGACATCACTCAAGAACACCTAGATCTTGGTGATTTCATGGATGAAATTCAGATTTTGAAAGATAGAAAGATGGAGAATCGATTAATGAACAAAAACGTACAAGGATTAGAGTGACATACTTACCGGTTTGAGAGAAATCTGAGATTTAGTGAGAAGAAGAGGCTGGTCGGTCAGAGCTTTTCCAAAAGTGGAAAGCTTGACAAGGACAGCCCTATTTATAGGCTTCCAAAAGAGGAAAGGTCAGCTGATCGAACAGCATCCCTGATCGAGCAGCTGTCCGATCGAACAGTCTGTTCGATCGGCTAGCCTGTTCGATCAGGTTGCCCTGTTCGATTGGCTAGCCTGTTCGATCAGGTTGCCCTGTTCGATCGGCTAGCCTGTTCGATCAGGTTGCCCTGTTCGAACGGCTTGCCTAGTTTTGAGTGTTTCGCGACGATTTTTGATATTTCGAGTTCGATGAACGATGATTTGAGGATGATAGAATTCCTAATCAAATTACTTTTAGTCCTAACTACTATATCTAACATACAAGCATCCTTACAACCATTTCGGGTTCGATTTCCATTGAGTTTGATTCACCTTTGAGTCTTGATTGATTTGATTGATTCACCACACACTTTAACATAAAAGTAAACATGCACAAGTAACACATAAGGCACACACACACGTATAAAAGCATTAAAATCCCCACACTTGAGTTTGATGATTGATTTGATTAGCTTGATTATTGATTGACTAGCTTTATTGCGTTGTTACTTCCTACCATTCACAGTTGGTCGTTGATTCACAGTTCGATTATCGGTCGATTAGTTTGATTATACAACACTTACTCCAAATAATACGAAAATCAAAATGAAACTAAAATGAAATTAATCTTTATTAATCTTTAATTCCAATAACAGTCAACTCTTGACTTTGACTTTGACTTTTGAAAAACACGGGGTGTTACAATATAACTACCACTAACCATGATCCTCAATCTTAGACTGTCTCCAACGCCACCATCACCCTTCCTCACCTTTCCTCACCTGCCTGCTGTCACATCCCCTGGCCAGTCATCCTTTCCCTCCTCTTCCACGGGCTCTAACATGATGCAAGCGTGGTATAATTTTTAATATATTTTGAAGCACTTTTACCCGTTTATCAAGCTTTAATATTTATAAAACACGATATAAAACAATCACTCTCTACAACACGCTAGGGCAAGTGCACCCATCGTTGGCGTAATATGGTGATGGTAAGATACCGAGGTCGTCAAAGGACACAAGAGCTTTTAATACCGGAATATCCTCAACGTCTAATCTAACCAAACTTTGAGAAAAGATTTGTAGATAATTAAAACTAATACAAGAAAATAAAATATAAAAATGATAGACAAGATAGAATCACATGGTTTGACTCGTCTTTTATGTATCTTTGATGATTTCCACACATTGCGGTTTTTAGTAGATTATCTTAGTTACAGTAGCATGTCCCTCTTTTGAAGGCAACGCTACCCTCAGCCATATTGGTCTGAGTCAGCAGGGATTCAGTCCCATAAGGCTAGAATATTAAAAGATAGTTAAGTAAGTTATTAATGCAAATGTGGCATGTCTCTCTTTTGGAGGCAACGTTACCCTCGGCCATATTGGTCTGAGTCAGCAGAGATACAGTCCCGCAAGACCGGTATAAAGTTTTAATAGTAGTTTATTTATAAGCCATTAAAATCGTTATTACTTCCTCTAATTTGATGTTATCTGCCTCAAAGGAAGTCCTAATAAGCTTGAACCAAGTCCTCCCAGGATCTATACACTGAACGAGGCAAAAACTTTACCCAAACTACCCTTCTAGCCCCTTCCAGGCAGTTAACGTGCTTTATATAGACCGTAAAGGCACGAATGAGTGAATCAACAAAACATGAAGAGATGATAGAATAAAGTTCATTTTCAATATAAAAAAAACTAGTTATTAAAGTCATTAATACATACCGAGTTAAAAGGTTAACAAAAGCTTGGAAATCAAAAGTAATACATAAAAGACTTGTCTTCACCAAGTGACGTGAGAGATTAGCCAAGCATGGCCTTTGTTTGACAAAAAACTCTTACAATCAACCTTGGATCTCGAGACTACTACACACACTTTAAAGATGGATGATGGAGGAATGTGGTGAATGGTTGTGGTATTTTGGTGGTGGAGTGGTGGCAGATGTGAGAGAAGTGGTTTGCCAAGGGATGGATTGCAATTGAACCAAGCACACCTATTTATAGATGGAAACAGGCCTTTCACACGGCCTCGTTCCCGGAGGGCCCGGCCCGTGTCCCCTTCTTCTCTGTCTTCATTCAATGAGTTGTGTCAGTCCATGTGCTCACACGGCTCCGTGTGTCAGAGGCACGACCCTGTGGCCTTGTACTTGCTGTACTATTGGAGATTTTGCAAATCTTAGAGTTGACCACGGCCCGTGTCCATGGGACACGACCCCATGTCTCTTGTCTTCTTTTGTTTGTCTTTTCTTCATGGACTCTAGGACGAGGGCATGACCCATGCCTTTGGGGACACAACCCCGTGCTTGTCTTCTCATTTGTTGTTTTTGGTCTTGGGGTGAAGCGCGGGGGGTTGGTATGATGTATCAACTTCTTTTCTTTTGTATTTATGTTGGTTTTTGTCGTTAATTTGTTCCTTTTGTTCATTTAAGCTCTTTTAATCCTGAAAATCAAAAGTATACAAAGAAACACACCTTTTTCTAGCATTAGTACATAAAAGGGTTGATTTCATACCTTATTTGATATAATTTATATGTTGCATTTTACGTATATCAGGCCCCTTCTCTTTTCTCTCCTCCCCCTCTCATAACAACCCGACAGGCATGCCCTTGTGCATGGGCTGCCACTACAGCCTCTCTCCTACACGTCCTCTTGTGGCTGTCTTTCCTCCACCTCCTTTGCTACATCTAAACGGGTGTCCCTTCTCCTCTTGCATTGGAAACCGTTTTAGAAAAAACTAAAGTACCAACTAAAATGGAGAAAGTACAAAAAAAGAAGCATGACTAAAGCTAAAATAAAAACACGAGCACATAAAAGAACTAATTGGTGTGTGCTTGTGGTCGACACGGAGTGTATGGATTTGCATGGGTGCCTTCTGTGACAACCCAAGTTTCCAAGACCTTTCCTTGATACGTTACTTGTTACAAACTCTGTCTTTGAAATTTATTTGAGTATGTGTACTATTTGAATATGTGTATTATTGAGTATGTGTAAATTATGAGTTGGTCAGTTGCTACAAACTTGTTATAAACTATTAAACTGTTCACAAATCACAAGTATAACCGACGAAACCTTAGTGCAATAACCCCAATCTGAACTCGACGAAACAGAGGGTTTCGCCATCACTCGGCTCGACGAAACATGAGTTTCGTCTGGGTGAGTTTCGCCAAAATGGGCTTTGGCCCAAGTAAAGCCCAACCAAATCAGCAGTTATGCTATATATTGCACACCACAATTTACGAAACCCTAGGCTCTCTCTCTAAACCAAACGACGGCAGTTCCCTCATCTTCCATTCGAGGCTTTCAAACCCTAGGCACAACCGACCTATACCACATCAAGGTTAGTGTGTAAATATTGTTACTGGATGAATTGTTGATGATTATGGTCCTATTGCTGTGATGTAGTATGGGATAGGGTTATTATCAATTGTGTAAACCGATACTTGCATGATAAAGGCTGGACATTTGATCTATGATTGTATGTACGAACTGGATTGGGTATAAACTTGTATGCGCATGAATTGATATGTTTTGTGATGATCTAGGGTTGTATGTATGTAAACAGTTAATGGCTTTTAGATTAAGCGAATGATCACTGTGTTAATATTACATAAGAAACTAGGGTTTTCATATTAAGGTTGTAGTCATAGTGTTTACAATTTGGTTGGAATGATTGGATGATGAATGTAACTGCTAACAAGAGATGATTGATTGATCCAGTAACTATGTCAATATGTGATTAACTGCAACTAGATTTCAGAATGGGTAATCGTCTACTGTTGGCAGCGATGAAAGGAACCCCCGACGAAAGGCCATAGTGGCGAAACACTTCCTTTGGAGATTCGTCACACACCTCGACGAAACATCCCACTGTTTTGTCACAAGAACCTCTGACGAATCACTGTAATGTTTCGTCGCCCTCATACCGACGAAACCTATGAAGTTTCTTCACCGTGGAGTTTCGCCATTAGGAACAGGAACTCGTAAACAGACTGTAATTTGGTATGGGTATGATAATGAATGGTTTCATGTTGATATGTGATAATGAATAATTACATGTTGATTCTTGTCTGTTGATGATATCTGTTATGTCCAAGGAAAACATGATTCGGTTTTGGGTTGGCACACTTGATTATTGAATATTGATACGAAGCGTACATATGAATGACGGATTTGTATGAGTATACTAACTGTTATGTGCTACTCAGTGACTGTTACATGTATGCACACTGTGATTACGAATTATGTGTAAACCTTGTGGATGTGAAACTAATTATATCCACATGAATACCATAGGGTGTGACTGTTTAAGTGTGAACAAGTAATTACTCATACCGAGCAAACCAAGGTGAGTTCACTGCTCTTTTCCAAGCATGCATCTCGGGGAGGGATATCGGGTAAAGTTCCAGGGAGGAATGTCAGGTTATTGGGATGTTTGTTATTATACTCATTTCTATCATATAAGACTCCTTACATCTACCGATAGTTGCCGGGGAGGCAATGAGGTTATTAGTTGATAGCGCTATTAGGTTTGGCACCCTCACACCATACCGGGGAGGACGGGCGTGAACTAATTACCTTGACCACTTGACCAATGCTTTGATAGAGGCATTGGGGTTGGGAAAATACATCTTGTAGCCATTGCGGTAATCGAGTTAATAACAACATCAAATCAAATCGTTGAACTGTTTTATACACATATCTGGTAACTAAACGAGTTAACAAAACTTTGAACTCACCAGCGTCGTCTGACACACTTGTCTGCATGCTTGCAGGTCGTTAGAGTCATGATTATGGACTTGCTATCTGAGTGTGCTTGAGTGGTCATGGATCGAGACTCTTGGATACTTGCGTTGTTGATTATGAACTTATGTTTTGCAACAATTAACTTACTATTTACTTTATGCTTCCGCTGAACAACTACTTTGGTTTAACTTATGCATTGGTTTTATATTTTGCAATTAATGGAATGTTTTATTAAATATTGCGCGTAGTTCAATGTGATTGGTGGCTTGGATCCTGGTACGTCACACGTTCCGCGGTGATTCCGCAAGTGGTATTTTGGGGGTGTGACAGTTTGGTATCAGAGCCACTGGTTATAGTGAACTAGGTTTTAAAACATTTTTATAAAACCAGACTATAACCGAACAACCTCAAATATCGACCATGACACTCAGCTCCAGATTGCAAGGTTCGTCTTCTGTTTACTCTATGTATTACTTGTTTAGTAGTCACACACTTACAATTTTCATGAAACGACATACTAGATACTATGGTGACTTGATAGTGTGACACTACTATTCCACTTTTGTGATTCGTAATACTACAATGCCTTCTGTTTTGCTACTTGAATGCGGGGGAAACTTTTAGCGAAAGTTAAGAGACACTGAGGTGAGCATGCAAATTGCCTTGTTATTATGGGTGCATACATAATAATAACATGAGGTGCTTGTAAGTCCCAGTGAGGCTAAACGAGTGTGAGAAGGGTTCTGCCCTATTGTGTGTAAACTTGGTAGTTCGTAGATTTCAACGTGATACTTGACTTTTACCTCATTTCGACTCTTAAATTTGTTCCCTCTCCTTATATAGAATCATGAGTGGACGAGGACATGGATGTGGTCACATCGCGATGACCCAAGCTGAGCTGACAAACTTAATCAACACACGTGTGGCTGAGGCTTTGGCAGCCTACTAAGCTGGTACGAAATGTGCCAAATACTCTTTAATCTTGTGTTGCGTACATGACTCTTACCCCTGTAATGTGTTTTCTTTCGTCCATTAGGTCAGCAAGCGCAAAACCAAAACAATCCACCTGCTTATGCGTTCAAGATGTTTATGGATTGTAAGCCACAGACCTTCAGTGGGACTGAAGGGGCTGTAGGACTCCTGCGATGGTTTGAGAAGGCAGAATCGGTATTTGCAATGTGTAACTGTCCTGCTGGGGACAGAGTGAAGTATGCTATGGGTACACTCGAGGATGGTGCCCTGACATGGTGGAATGCCCAGGTTCAGATGTTGGGTATCGAGGTGGCAAATGCCACTACTTGGGACGATTTTAAGGAGTTGATAAGGGAGGCGTATTGTCCTCGTGATGAGATTCAGAATCTGGAGAATGAGTATTATGATCTGAAGATGGTGGGATCCGAGATTGAGGCATACGTGAAACGGTCTCATGAGTTGGCTATCATGTGCCCGAACCTGTCCCGACCTCCGCACCGAAGAATAGAACTGTTCATCAAGGGATTAGCTCCACGGGTGAAGGGTTTGGTTACTGCAGCGAACCTCAACAACTTACCTCAGATTGTCCGTTTGGCACACAAGATCACCGATCAGGAGGTGGAGAGTGGTTTGCTACCACCGCGTGTTTCTGCCACTACTACTGCTGCAACCACAGCTACTACACCCGCTAGTGATAACAAGCGCAAGTGGAACGATACTGAGAAAGTGACCAGTGCGAGTCAATCTCAGAAAAGGCCTAAAAACAACAACAACCGCAGTTTCAGTCAGTCGTCCTCAGTTAACCAAGGCCAGGGCAGCAATCAGAATTAGGTCTCCTATGTTGGGAAGAAGCCAAAGTGCAACAAGTGTGGCTATTATCACTATGGGAAGTGTGTCCGGTCTTACCGTAGGTGCGAAAAGGTGGGCCATGAGGCCAAAGACTGTAGAGCCCCACAGCTAAAGCAGCAGCAGCAGCAAAATCAGCAGCATCAGCGACAGCAAAGGCAACAACTCCACCAGAACCAGGGCTTTAAGAAGGGGTGTTTCCAGTGTGGGGATGAGGGCCACTTAAGCGGGATTGCCCTCAGTTGAATCAGAATGCCAACGATAACAACCGCCAGAATAACAACAACAATGCTGAAAACAACAACAACAACGGCAACAATGGGGGCAACGGTGCTCGTGGAAGGGTATTCACGATCGGTGCTGGTGATGCTAGGAACGACGGCAATGTCGTGACTGGCACGTTTTCTGTGAACAATCTTATTGCTTCTGTGTTATTTGATTCCGGCACCGATTGGAGTTATGTGTCCCTATAGTTTAGTCAGCGATTAGGGTTAACTCCAACACCTTTAGAGGTTAAGCATGTAGTAGAATAAGCCGATGGTAAAACGATAGAAGCTTCGCTTGTCCATTTTAGGTGTAAACTAGATCTTGTGGGTCAAGTGTTTGATATTGATCTCCTTCTTGTTACCCTCGGTAGTTTTGATATAGTGGTTGGTATGGATTGGCTGTCTAAGCACCAAGCTGAGATTCTGTGTAAGGAGAAGATTGTACGTATTCCTCTCCCTGGTGGAGAGTCATTATCGGTTCAGGGGCACCGCAGTGGTGCGATGGTTGGTATCATCTCAGCAATGCAAGCGCAGAAATGTTTATGAAAGGGGTATCCTGCTATTTTAGCACTTGTTGCTAATACTCCGTCAGGGGAAAGAAAGATCGAGGATCTGCCAGTCCTAGGCGAATTTGCCGATGTGTTTCCTGAGGAACTTCCTGGTTTACCTCCTCACCGTCAAGTGGAATTTCAAATTGATCTTGCACCAGGAGCAGCCCCGATTGCTCGTGCTCCTTATCGTCTTGCACCTGGAGAGTTGCAAGAGTTATCCAATCAACTTTAGGAACTATTGGACAGAGGCTTTATTCGACCCAGCTCTTCGCCTTGGGGAGCCCTAGTTCTGTTCGTAAAGAAGAAAGACTGGTCCTTTCGCATGTGTATTGATTATCGGGAACTCAACAAGGTGACCGTCAAGAACCGTTATCCATTGCCACGTATCGACGACTTGTTTGACCAGTTGCAAGGGTCAAGTTTTTATTCGAAGATCGACTTAAGATTGGGCTATCACCAGATGAGAGTCCGAGAGGAGGATGTTCCTAAAACAGCTTTTCGAACGCGTTATGGGCACTGCGAGTTTTTAGTTATGCCGTTTGGATTGACGAATGCACCAGCAGTCTTCATGGATCTCATGAACCGTGTATGCAAACCGTATCTCGACGATTTCGTTATAGTATTCATCAATGACATTTTGATCAACTCGAAGAGCAAGGAAGATCACGAGCGACACCTGCGTCTTATTTTGGAACTCCTGAGGAAGGAGCAACTCTATGCAAAATTTTCTAAGTGTGACTTCTGGATTCGAGAGGTACACTTCCTTGGACATATAGTGAATGAATCAGGAATACACGTGGATCCGGCTAAGATTGATGTTGTCAAGAATTGGGCGGCACCAAAGAATCCTTCGGAGGTGCGACAATGTTGTAGCTGACGCTCTCAGTCGGAAGGAATCGAAACCCAAATGTGTTCGCTGGGTAGAACTTTTAAACGATTATGATTGTGCAATCAAGTATCATCCGAGTAAGTCCAACGTTGTAGCTGACGCTCTCAGTCGGAAGGAATCGAAACCCAAACGTGTTCGCGCCTTGCAACTTACCATTCATTCTAACCTACCTGATCAGATTCGTTCGGCGCAAACCGAAGCGTTAAAAGAGGAAAACATTGAAGCAGAATACTTAAGGGGCATGGAAAAACAACTTGTAGAGAGATTGAATGGTATTCTCTACTTTATGGAGCGTGTATGGATTCCTTTGTTTGGTAACCTTAGAGAACTGGTGATGGATGAAGCGCACAAGTCTCGATACTCTGTACATCCAGGTTCGGATAAGATGTATCAGGATCTCAAAGTCATGTATTGGTGGCCGAAGATGAAAGCTCACATCGCGACTTATGTGAGTAAGTGTTTGACCTGCTCGAAAGTTAAAGTGGAATATCAGAAACTGTCTGGGTTGCTGCAACAACCAGAAATACCCATGTGGAAATGGGAGCAAATTGCAATGGATTTTGACACCGGGCTACCTAGAACTCAAAACGGGAACGACACAATTTGGGTAATAGTGGATCGTCTCACGAAGTCAGCGCACTTTCCAGCAATCAAGGAAACAGATAAGTTCTCACAGCTAGCTGCTGTCTATCTTAAGGAAGTGGTTTCTAGGCACGGGGTGCCGACATCTATTATTTCTGACCGTGACCCGCGTTTCATCTCAGATTTGTGGCAGTCGATGCACAAATCATTCGGCTCGCGTCTCGATATGAGCACTGCCTATCACCCACAGACGGATGGTCAAAGTGAGCGGACCATCCAGACACTCGAGGATAAGTTACGAGCATGCGTGATAGATTTTGGCAAGGGTTGGGAGAAACACTTACCACTAATAGAGTTTTCTTACAACAACAGCTACCATACCAGCATTCAGGCAGCTCCATTCGAAGCGTTGTATGGACGAAAGTGTCGTTCATCTCTCTGTTGGGCTGAGGTGGGTGACAGCCAGGTCACAGGCCCTGAACTTGTGTTGGAAACTTCAGAAAAGGTTGTGCAGATCAGGAACCATATGGCAGCAGCACGCGACCGTCAGAAAAGCTACGCTGATAAGGGTAGGAAACCTTTAGAATTCGAAGTTAATGATCGTGTTATGTTGAAGGTCTCACCCTGGAAGGGTGTGGTGCGTTTTGGGAAACGCGGCAAGCTAAACCCTCGTTATGTAGGACCATTCAAAATTCTGGAGCGGATTGGTAAAGTGGCCTACAAGCTGGAATTACCTACTGAGTTGGGTAACGTGCATGATGTGTTCCATGTGTCACAATTAAAGAAGTGTTTGTCTGATGAAACACTGGTGGTACCGTTTCAATAGTTGAAGATCGACGACAAGTTGCAGTTTGTCGAAGAACCAATAGAAATTATGGACCGGGAGGTCAAGGTCCGTAAGCACAGCCGTATTCCGATTGTGGGAGTTCGTTGGAACTCAAGACGTGGACCGGAGTTCACGTGGGAACGCGAGGATCAGATGAAGCTCAAGTATCCACATTTATTCCCAGATGACAAGTCTAAGTCTGGCAAACCTAAGCCTGGCACAACTAGTGAATTTCGGGACGAAATTCCCATTCAAGTTGGGGATGATGTGGTACCCCCAGAAAATCCACAGTCATCCTAAGTTAACGTCTTGCAGTTTCGGGTTGCTTATAAAATTTCGGGACGAAATTTCTTTCAAATTGGGGATGATGTGACAACCCGAGTTTCCAAGACCTTTCCTTGACACGTTACTTGTTACAAACTCTGTCTTTAAAATTTATTTGAGTATGTGTACTATTTGAATATGTGTATTATTGAGTATGTGTAAAATATGAGTTGGTCAGTTGTTACAAACTTGTTATTGTCACACCCCAACCAATGGCGGAAACATCGGGATGAGACGAAGTGTGAAGATTGCTAGAGTCATCATAACGCTATTTGTGATAATATTTAATAAACCGATTTCATTTCATAATTCTTTTGTCAACATTACAAGAAATCAAATAACATCAAGTTCAAAGGAAATACAATACAACATAATCAACATTGATACAATGATTAAACCTAAACGTCTATATGTGTATCTAGGCATCAACGCTACTTCATTTCATAGCATCATCGTCCTCAACCTGTAACATGTTTAAAATAAAGTTCAATGCAAAAGCAAAGGCGAGTATACAAGTTTGATACGTACATAGCAAAAGATAAGTTTGAACAATTCCTCATAGCAAGCATGTGATTCAAGATAAACATTTAAACATGGCATGTGTCTAACATATCAAACCAAGAAAACGCAATATGCTCATGACATAACCGATGATAAAGGGCGGGTCGTTAATCCTATAGCGCTACATATGTCACGGTTTGGCTCGTACGAAGTTAATGATAAGTTCAACACATAAGAATC
Organism: Helianthus annuus; assembly: GCF_002127325.2. NCBI lineage: Eukaryota > Viridiplantae > Streptophyta > Magnoliopsida > Asterales > Asteraceae > Helianthus > Helianthus annuus. Next base: position 60,530,681 of record NC_035445.2, read on the forward strand.
ACCCAAGTTTAAAGTATCAAGCCATCACGTATACAAGCATGTTATAGGAATGTTCATGTGTTTAAGCAAAATGTTCATGTGTAAGTTTGTTGATAGATAAAACATGTTACACCCCAAAAGTGATAAAAGTAAAAGGGGAATACGAGTATACTCACAAAGTTTGCATATGTTTTCCGATTATCCAATGTGACAAAGTTGCCGAGGTTGGAAGGTTGAATGCGTAAGGGTTTAAGTTCAAGCATGTTTAGAGTCGAGATTTGGAATGAGAGTGACATGAAAATATTATATCAAAATATTCATCTTCACACATAACACTTGTATGACACTTGGTAACCTCATGGGTTATAATGATTTTATGAGTTGAACACCCATAAGAATCATAACAAGGTTTAGGTCCTTAGATGATAACCTACTACTTTGACAAATGAATATGATTTCAACATCAAAGATTCGAGTGTACATAGATAGTATGTAGGTCGTATATTATACACATATTATTAAGTCCAAATGTTCAAGTATTCAAGTAAGAGGTAGAAGATTACATCTTCATTTAGGTACCTCAAGTTGAGTCATGAGTGTCATGGATGGGGTAGGAAGACAAGGCTTCCATTTAGGTACCCCTTTGATGTTCACCAGTACACTTGATGTAAAAACAACCAAGGAGGGTCATGAACTAAGGTCTTTACATGTATGTAAAGTAAACTAACTAATAGAAATCATCAAATCATGTGAGGATTGTATGTTTGGACAACCCAAGTTGTTCCATAATCACTCATGTATCAAAGACTATGTTTGACATGATTTGTGGGTTGAAACCCTAGACAAAACACCAAGTTTATGAGGTTTAATCCTCTGATTTCAAATGTCTCAACCTTGTTTTTAAGCTTAACCAACCATGGGATAAGTTGTAAGCATTAGGACATAGGCATGAGATGTGTTAGACACAAGTTGCATAGGTTTAAACAAGTTTTGAAGAACATAAAAATCAAAAAGAAAGTTTATGGACTATTTCGGGGCATTTCCAGGTCTGATTTCTCCAAGGAGAAGTCTAGGAATCGAACCCCATGTTTATCCAAGCAAGTAGGAAAAATAATCAAGTGAATCGGATAAGAATTGAGTGAGTTATGCTCATTTTCGTGAAGGGGTGTCAATCTGCTCGAACCTTTGCTTTCAGCTACGGTTTGGAGGATGTTTTGAGAGTTTTTAGTGTTGCAAAAGTGGTAGGGAGGTTGGTTATAAGTGGTATTTATAGGGGGAAGTATTAGGGTTTCAATGGGTTGGGCTTTGGAAGTGTTTAGAAGGGGTTACACCTTGAAACTAGCCCACAAAACCCAACTATATGGGGCTGAATTTTGCTGAATTGGGGCTGCCATATTTCTTTATTTTTTTTATTTTTTAAAACATTATAATGAGTAATTTTGTTAATTAAGTTGTGTAATAATATGCAACAATGTTTCCTCTAACTTGTAACAAGGTGAAATATGAAATAAAACATGATTTAACTAGGTAAAAAGTGTAATGTACAAGTATGTAACATGTTTGTAAGTGACAAGTATATGTCACATATTAGATGATTAACCGTTGTATAAATAAGCATATTATTAGGGGTTTTTAGGTATCAACAATATAAGGACAAGCATGGACATGCATCGTGAATAAGTATAAGTATGAATTACAAATAAGGATTCGATGTACAATGAATGCGAACGTATGAACATGTATGAATATGTAGATGGTGAATTTAAAGAAATACGAATTTTATTTATGATCCAAGTCTCGGATTTTACAACGAAAAGACGACTACAATAATACAAGATTTCCAAAAATAGCATTACAAGGCGAGCTTTCTAATTATGGAAAGTATGAAAAAGCAGGGCGTTACAGTCTCCCCTCCTTTTGGAAATTTCGTCCCGAAATTTATTCAAGAGGAAGACCTTGGAGAAAAAGCATTTTGGCTAAAAGAATCGAGACTTGGGAGTTTTGAAACGTTTAGAAAAGTACGAAATTTTGAAGAACGATAGGATAGGAATTTGTTTGACTAAAATGGGTTGAGGCGTTTAAGCATAGGTAAAACGGGTATGTGTGCGCATAGGCAAAGGAGTTTAAATAAGTTTGAATGTGAACGGGGTTCATATGAAAGAAAGGATAATGGAGAATAATAGGAGTATGGGGTGAACAATTGACACTAAATGAATGCAAGTATATGAATGATATAAGTATTAGATAGACGAAAGTAGCGTGTTAAAGATGAAGTCTCGGCATGGATAATCGGATATGATGCGTTTGTGAGTTGTTTAAAGCTTGTATTAGGTCCAAAAGGTCTGTAAAACACTGAATTTCTCATGGCACATTTTACGAAAGTTTGGTAACATGGTGAAAACACTTATATATAGGAAGTACCAAGGGCGTATCCACCATGTTTTGACCATGTTACGTCCGTTTCGTCTTCGGTGTCATGTTACGTTCCGTGTATTACCATACGCAGTAGCACACTCTATGGTTCTCATACGCCTATCACTATAATCCCGTGTGCACCCGTGATTATTTTGATCGTCGCATGATCCGCATAGCTTGTACTAGTTGTGTATGAATCGGGGTATACATAAAAAAAATTTAGAATGTGTACGTACAAGAATGTAGTATATAAGCAAGTCCATGTTTAAGTATGTGTGGGACCCACGCAAGCGAATCCCTCGGGTTGCGCTCGCGTATAGGTACGAATGTATGAATCATGAGTAAGGATGAAAGTATGAGCATAAGTTTAAGTATGAATACGCATGTGTGTATGAGCATAAACATAAAACGTGTAAGTAGTATGTGTACAAGTAGAAGCGTAAAACGTATAAGTAGTATGCGTATAAGTACAAGCATAAGACGTATGAACATAGGTGTAGGTATGAAAAATAAATATTGCGTAAATAGTGTTTGTTGGGACACCACGGATCTAAGTGTATAAAACATTCAAAAGGTCGAGTATGTAAATACGAATGATATAAATGATGTTATCGCGAGGTATCGACCAAAATGTGTACGATGATATGCATGTATAGTTGTTTAAATGAAACATTGAGTTCATCGAATCAAAATTAGGTTGACCTTGGTTGAAAGGGTAGAATATAGTTGTGTATGTAAGAGGATATAAAGTACTAATTGGTTAAGCATAATGTATTTTTGTAATGATTGAAATGCTACTTTTGTTAAAAAAAAAAATTCATGTAAGTCAAAGATTGTCGGTTCCTATGAAGACTTCTTGCCCGCGTGTTTTGTAAATTGGTGTAGGAAAAAGGTTTTCGTTAAAAAGTAAGTTCGTTTCATCAAATAAGAAATTATGAATTTAGGAGGTCCTTGTGAAAACTAGGATCTTTAGAAGGGAAATTTAGCAAAAGGACTTAGAAATAAAAATAAAATAACAATTGATTTGTTGGTGTTGGAAAGGGTATTTGGTAAAACAATCATATAACTTCTATAAGATCTTATAAGTATTCGGGAAAGGTTGGTTGGATTTTGATTAAAAGTAGAAGGTGGGCGTGTTTTAGTGATTAAGTCGAATATGAAGTTCATGGGCAAGAGTTTCATTGAACCGATTAAATTGATAGGTAGCACTTCGTAAGGTTTTGAAGTTCGAGCAATAAAACGTTTTAAGACATGATTATGAATTTCGCGTATATGAGTTGAGTGAAAATAGATTGTAGAATAAAAAGTACGTTTGATAAAACAATGTATTTCGAAATCTGTATGAGTGGGTATTTTTAAATAACATTAAACAATTTGGGTATAAAGTATGATCGCGTTTGCATAATAAGATATTTCGAAAGAGAAGTTTTGGTAACGGTCACCTAAGTAAGGGAATCACCCCTAACTCGTTGGTGAGGTCGTTTTAAGGAAAAGGGAGTGGAGCTAATCGTCAAGGTAAGGAAGTCACTCCCATCTCGATGATATTTCTCCACTTGTCGTTACAAGGAAAACGAATTTAAATTATATGAAATCATGCATACGTATAAATGTATGGAAAAGGTTCAATATGTTGTATGTGTGAAAAGAGAAATCGAAAGTAAACTCGAGTTTGAAAGATTGCATCGTATAAATAAATAATAGAAACACATGTTTGACCAAAGTTTGGAGTGTTCCAAACGGAACTTTGACTAACCAAAGTGGTCGAAAAGTCTTTTGAATTTGAGGAGCATGCTTTGGCCTAATAGGTAAAATACTCTCGCCGACAAGTCGGTTAACGGTATTTACCCTTCCGGTTACTACATGTCCCAAATCAATCGAAATTTCGAGACTTGGCGGGATTTATGAAAAAAATCAAGGAGTGGAACTAGTCGCCAAGGTGCGGGTTTCACCCCAAACTTGACGGTTTCGTATCCTAAGTGTGGTTGGTACTCGTCGGGTCAAAATTTAATTTCAACACTTTGACGAGGGTCCAGTAGAATTTGAAATTTGAACTTCTCCATCAAGGTGAGGATTTCACTCCTAACTTGATGGTGAATTTCGTGTAAAAAGAAAAGGAAAGTGGATGGATTGAGAGTTGTTCACCAAATTATGGGTTTCACGCCTATTTTGGTGAACTCGTCTCGTTTGTGTAATATGTGTGTTGTCGGATTTAGAATAATCGAGTAAAACGCGTGAGGAAAAGTGTATATTAAAGATTAAACAAACAAGTATAACATGTCAAGAACATCACAATAAAAGTGAAATGATGAAACGAATATTAACGCATAAAAAGTATGTCAAGAACACACATAAAGGAAAAAAATGAAGAAACAAGTATTAACACATAATAAAATCAAGTATAGCATGTTAAGTGTTAACCCACAAGTGACACATATGCTTACAAGATCAAAAGAGAATAAATAAAAGCAAATAAGATAGCATGCTAGTAATTTCAAGTAAAACATACGAATAAAGCTCTAGAACTATAGACTAGGTTAAAGCATTCCTACTTTTCCTAATTCCCTATAGTTATGGCTCTGATACCAATCTGTCACACTCCAACCAATGGCGGAAACATCGGGATGAGACGAAGTGTGAAGATTGCTAGAGTCATCATAACGCTATTTGTGACAATATTTAATAAACCGATTTCATTTCATAATTCTTTTGTCAACATTACAAGAAATCAAATAACATCAAGTTCAAAGGAAATACAATACAACATAATCAACATTGATACAATGATTAAACCTAAACGTCTATATGTGTATCTAGGCATCAACGCTACTTCATTTCATAGCATCATCGTCCTCAACCTGTAACATGTTTAAAATAAAGTTCAATGCAAAAGCAAAGGCGAGTATACAAGTTTGATACGTACATAGCAAAAGATAAGTTTGAACAATTCCTCATAGCAAGCATGTGATTCAAGATAAACATTTAAACATGGCATGTGTCTAACATATCAAACCAAGAAAACGCAATATGCTCATGACATAACCGATGATAAAGGGCGGGTCGTTAATCCTATAGCGCTACATATGTCACGGTTTGGCTCGTACGAAGTTAATGATAAGTTCAACACATAAGAATCACCCAAGTTTAAAGTATCAAGCCATCACGTATACAAGCATGTTATAGGAATGTTCATGTGTTTAAGCAAAATGTTCATGTGTAAGTTTGTTGATAGATAAAACATGTTACACCCCAAAAGTGATAAAAGTAAAAGGGGAATATGAGTATACTCACAAAGTTTGCATATGTTTTCCGATTATCCAATGTGACAAAGTTGCCGAGGTTGGAAGGTTGAATGCGTAAGGGTTTAAGTTCAAGCATGTTTAGAGTCGAGATTTGGAATGAGAGTGACATGAAAATATTATATCAAAATATTCATCTTCACACATAACACTTGTATGACACTTGGTAACCTCATGGGTTATAATGATTTTATGAGTTGAACACCCATAAGAATCATAACAAGGTTTAGGTCCTTAGATGATAACCTACTACTTTGACAAATGAATATGATTTCAACATCAAAGATTCGAGTGTACATAGATAGTATGTAGGTCGTATATTATACACATATTATTAAGTCCAAATGTTCAAGTATTCAAGTAAGAGGTAGAAGATTACATCTTCATTTAGGTACCTCAAGTTGAGTCATGGGTGTCATGGATGGGGTAGGAAGACAAGGCTTCCATTTAGGTACCCCTTTGATGTTCACCACTACACTTGATGTAAAAACAACCAAGGAGGGTCATGAACTAAGGTCTTTACATGTATGTAAAGTAAACTAACTAATAGAAATCATCAAATCATGTGAGGATTGTATGTTTGGACAACCCAAGTTGTTCCATAATCACTCATGTATCAAAGACTATGTTTGACATGATTTGTGGGTTGAAACCCTAGACAAAACACCAAGTTTATGAGGTTTAATCCTCTGATTTCAAATGTCTCAACCTTGTTTTTAAGCTTAACCAACCATGGGATAAGTTGTAAGCATTAGGACATAGGCATGAGATGTGTTAGACACAAGTTGCATAGGTTTAAACAAGTTTTGAAGAACATAAAAATCAAACAGAAAGTTTATGGACTATTTCGGGGAATTTCCAGGTCTGATTTCTCCAAGGAGAAGTCTAGGAATCGAACACCATGATTATCCAAGCAAGTAGGAAAAAGAATCAAGTGAATCGGATAAGAATTGAGTGAGTTATGCTCATTTTCGTGAAGGGGTGTCAATCTGCTCGAACCTTTGCTTTCAGCTACGGTTTGGAGGATGTTTTGAGAGTTTTTAGTGTTGCAAAAGTGGTAGGGAGGCTGGTTATAAGTGGTATTTATAGGGGGAAGGATTAGGGTTTCAATGGGTTGGGCTTTGGAAGTGTTTAGAAGGGGTTACACCTTGAAACTAGCCCACAAAACCCAACTATATGGGGCTGAATTTTGCTGAATTGGGGCTGCCATATTTCTTTATTTTTTTTTTATTTTTTAAAACATTATAATGAGTAATTTTGTTAATTAAGTTGTGTAATAATATGCAACAATGTTTCCTCTAACTTGTAACAAGGTGAAATATGAAATAAAACATGATTTAACTAGGTAAAAAGTGTAATGTACAAGTATGTAACATGTTTGCAAGTGACAAGTATATGTCACATATTAGATGATTAACCGTTGTATAAATAAGCATATTATTAGGGGTTTTTAGGTATCAACAATATAAGGACAAGCATGGACATGCATCGTGAATAAGTATAAGTATGAATTACAAATAAGGATTCGATGTACAATGAATTCGAACGTATGAACATGTATGAATATGTAGATGGTGAATTTAAAGAAATACGAATTTTATTTATGATCCAAGTCTCGGATTTTACAACGAAAAGACGACTACAATAATACAAGATTTCCAAAAATAGCATTACAAGGTGAGCTTTCTAATTATGGAAAGTATGAAAAAGCAGGGCGTTACAGTTATAAACTATTAAACTGTTCACAAATCACAAGTATAACCGACGAAACCTTAGTGCAATAACCCCAATTTGAACTCGACGAAACAGGGGGTTTCGCCATCATTCGGCTTGACGAAACATGAGTTTCGTCTGGGTGAGTTTCGCCAAAATGGGCTTTGGCCCAAGTAAAGCCCAACCAAATCAGCAATTACGTTATATATTGCACACCACAATTTACGAAACCATAGGCTCTCTCTCTTAACCAAACGACGGCAGTTCCCTCATCTTCCATTCGAGGCTTTCAAACCCTAGGCACAATCGACCTATACCACATCAAGGTTAGTGTGTAAATATTGTTACTGGATGAATTGTTGATGATTATGGTCCTATTGCTGCGATGTAGTATGGGATAGGGTTATTATCAATTGTGTAAACCGATGCTTGCATGATAAAGGCTTGACATTTGATCTATGATTGTATGTACGAACTGGATTGGGTATAAACATGTATGCGCATGAATTGATATGTTTTGTGATGATCTAGGGTTGTATGTATGTGAACAGTTAATGGCTTTTAGATTAAACGAAAGATCACTGTGTTAATATTACATAAGAAACTAGGGTTTTCGTATTAAGGTTGTAGTCGTAGTGTTTACAATTTGGTTGGAATGATTGGATGATGAATGTAACTGCTAACAAGAAATGATTGATTGATCCAGTAACTATGTCAATATGTGATTAACTGCAACTAGATTTCAGAATGGGTAATCGTCTACTGTTGGTAGCGACGAAAGGAACCCCCGACGAAAGGCCATAGTGGCGAAACACTTCCTTTGGAATTGACATGTAGGCATCATGTTTTGGACTTGGGCATGATGTTTTGGGTTGTTTGGACAAGAAAAACATCAAAGATAACAATTTAAGACACAATGCAATGAAATCTAGGCTTAAAATTCCGATAACTTTCCGGTGACCAAAATATCAAAAAAAAAATTAAACATAAGAGATGCTTCACGCTCATCAATCTTCTCAAAGTTATGTTCTTTAGCTCTGAGAACTAAACCACTAAGCAATTCATCTGACATCGTTCGTATAAACTCCTGCGAGGGTTTAATCCGCCGTCCCGTCTTCCATGATCCAAGTGAAATCGTTGACGAGAGCTCCCGCGGCAGTGACGGTGTGGCTGACGGTTGTTGTGGTTGTATTTGCTAAGAAGCAGATTCAATTTGAAGAAATAAGAGGGTTTTAAGTGGGGGGGGGTTTCATTAAAAGGCCGAATGGTGATGATGGCGACGGTGGTGGTTGTGGCGTTGGTGGTTGTGGTAGTGGTGAAGGTGGTTAAGTGGTGATACCGGTAGTGGAGGTGGTTGTGGTGGTGATTTTTCTAAAGGAGAGAGAGAGAGAGAGAGTAGAGTAGAGAGAGAAGGGGGTGGGGGTGAGATTGTTTTTAATAACAAGGGCATTTTAGTAATTTCACATCCACCTAAGACCAAAAACTAACCCCCATCCACGCCAGGGACTGTCCGGGAATGAAATTGTAAAAGTTGGGAACTATAGCTGTAATTTTAAAAAGTTATGGACTAAAGGTGAAAAATGGGCAAACCACAGAAACTATGCGGGTATTTTTCTCTTTTTTTAAAAGGATACTACATGTCATATAAATGAAAATGACAATTTTGTCCCTCACATGAGGAGCACATGATTGGTCTTAACCAAGAAAATAAATGGAGGTTAGTGTAAAGGACATGTGGTATGCAAAAGTTTCAAATAAAGGACATTCGGTGTAATTTCCAAAGACAATGAATACACGGTGAAAGTTGATATAAAATTAAGAGGTAAATGCCATTTTAGTCCCTATGGTTTGGGCCATTTTGCCAGTTTAGTCCAAAGGTTTCATTTTTAACATCTGGATCCAAAAAGGTTTCATTGTTGCCATTTTGGTCCAACTGACTTAACCCCATCCATGCTTCTCAGTTAGTCAAGGGGTATTTTTGTCATTTTGTCTATTAAATGTATTGAAACTCAAACATATATCTGCAGCACCCTACAACAATATTTAACTCAAACATATATCTGCATAAAATGTATTTAACTCAAATCTGAATTTGAAACACATACTCTGTCACACCCCAACCGATGGCGGAATCATTGGGGCACGGCACTAGGCGAATCAGATTGCTCAAGAGAATCCATAACAACTATAAAGCGACAATATTTATTACATTTGTTATCCCATACTAACAAACAATACAATCACATAAGTTATCACAGATTTATTGTCCTCTTAAACAATACAAATCCGACAACCTAGATTTTAGGTGAGTTTCTAGACTTCCTAGCTTGATTTGAAGTAGACTGCGACTAAACCTGTAACATACATTAAAACAACGTCAATACAAAAGTATTGGCGAGTATACAAGTTTTGGTAGTAGCGAGAAATAGATAAAAAGTGTTGCGAATAACCAAATACATAAACGAGATATCTCAACATATTTGCATATAAGACTGATACTACCAGCTAAGTCACTCAAGCTGCGTTTGCGATTGCTATCCATCCTAACTAGACCCCGTCGGGTACTATAGTACTATACTAGTTAAGGCGGGACGTCGCGAGTAAAAGTCCTAGCACATATGTAACTAGCATCACGTGTTAATATATAATTCAGTCATTCGCAAGTGATAAATAGTTTAAGCATTCGATTAGTTTGATTTGATAGAAACGTATGTTACACCCAAAAATGCGATAAAAGGGTTCGAGTATACTCACAGTCGGTGTTCATCAAGTAAACACAACTTGGTTGGATTGAAGGGAGCGCGTTTGAGATTAGCCTGATTACAGATTGATAGCGTAAGCGTTGAATGGTGCGTTGAACGGTGGCGAGTGAGCCAAGTGTCGAATGGCAATCCGATCGGATGGTCATTCGATCGGATGTCAATCCGTTCGGATGGTCATCCGATCGGATGACCATTCGATCGAATTGACATTCGTTTGGTAAGGATGTGTTTGTGTATGATGGCTTTGAAGTTTTCGTTGTAGCATTTAGAAAACAGAGAAGTATCTCTACCTTTCAGGTCGATCGATCGAACGGTCGTTCGATCAGATAGCGATCCGATTGGCAGGACACTTAGTGAGAACAAGTTCACAGCAGGATTGTCACTCGATCGGATAGCAATCCGATCGGATAGCAATCCGATCGGATAGCAATACGTTAGAAATTGATGTTCTTTGAAAGTCTTGAAAATGGTTAAGTGTCAAAGTTCTAAATGTCAAACGATTGGATGGTCGTTCGATTGGATGACTATCCGATCGGACGGCAATCCATTCGACGTTCAGATCTTTGAAAGTTTAAAGAAAAAGTTTAAGTGTGGAACCAAGTGAAATCCGATCGGATAGCAGCTCGGTCGGATGGCAATCCGACCGGATGGCTATCCGATTGGGCGACAATCCGTCCCAACGAACCTGATCGTCTTGAACTTGATTATTTTTAAAGTCTTGCAGTTTGATCGAGACGGTGTGAGAATGTATTAAACAACGGAACTCCACCAAGGCTAAGTCGTCAGATCGGATGGGAATCACTCCGTTCGGTCAGTTAACTGTCCTTGATGGTTGTTCGTGTTCAACCCTTTAACCGGTAATCTCGTCGATAGAAATCAGTTCTCAAACCGACACTTCACTATAGAATGAGTAGAAGGTCTGAACGAGCTCCGATTCTATCGGTTTTTGTAACACCTCGAAATTTTGTGTCCAATAATGTGTTAACACGTGTCATGAGTTTACACGTGGCATTAAATATTAAATAAAGGACAAAAATTGACAAACCTTGAAAGTATTTAAATTCGAGGGTTATAAATGTCAACGAAGGGTAAATATACTGTATAGTAACCCTAAATGATGCTCGTACCTTCAAACGAATAAATCATGGATCGTACGGAGCGAAACGCGGAAGAAAGTGAGGGATTACAAGCTGCAGGGGTTAATTGTGTCAACATGCTTAATTGATACCTCTGAGTGACCCTTTGACGAACCCGAGGCTTTGTAGCAGTAAAATACGCTCACTAGAATATACTATATAAATTTCGCGAAGTTCCGTTTTAAAACGAGAAAGTTATGATCAAATTCGTATGAGAGGGGTTAAAAGCGTCAACAATAAAAGTTAAGGCTTTTCGGATAGTAATTAAACTAACCGGGGACTTAACAGTGCGGGTAAAAGGTACGAGGCCCTTAACGGTAAATAATCAAGGGCCAAATCGCAAAGTTACCCCTTCGAAACCGAAAGGTCAGGCTAATCATTACAAAAGATTTGAAAATCTTGATAATTAACCCTCAGGCGGGCCGCGTCAAGTATAAGGTAGAGCTAAAGCGGGCCGCGCGCCAGTTGAAGATCTGTTTTCTGACATTAGGATTCATGCGGCCCGCGTGCATGTTGCTGAATCCTAATGCGGGCCGCGTACAAGTCCCAGATGCAGAATTCTTGGACAGACTTGCTGTTTGAGGTTGTGAACGATCATTTGAGCAATAAATGAAGCATGGGCGCCCTCTACATGCCCCCTAGCACCCAGGGCCACCTGCTGAACATCCATGATGCCTTGTAGGTTGATGTGTAATGATCCTAAGTCCATTTTTCCCTATAAAAGGCACCACATTGTGCATAAGTGAAACACACCTCAAACCTGCATTCTAAACCATCTCTGGAGCTCTCAAGCACTCTTCTAACATTCTAAGTCGTGCACCAAGCTTCTGTAAGTTGCCTAACACTTTTGTGGCTTTGTTTTTGCTTAGTTTAGCTTAAAGTCAATCCGTCGTAATTAACGATTGACTTTGCGATAAATCACGAATGGTCCAGTGACTTGTCGAATCAAAGATAGTTATATGATGGTAATCATGTGGGCATTAAACCCCTAAAAGGGCACCCTCTGATTCCCACTCTAACTAGTCCGAATGTCGAGTCAAACGTGCTTAGAAAAAGTCAATAGAAATGTCATTTTGCGATTTCATGCATAATCTGTAATGTAGATGATATGTAACCAGTTTAAACACTCATAAAACATGATAATAAGTATATTAACTAGTCTAAGCTTGTTTGATCCGACCATTTTCTGTTTTGACCCGGTTCGGAGCCGAAAGTCGCAAAAGCTTTGACTTTTGCATTGACTTCAGTTCTGACCCGTTAAAGTATGATTTAGATATGCCTTAGGACTCTCTTAGGACCAGGTTACATGATGGTATGAACCTCTGTGACCGGTTCGTTGTTTGTCCGAGTCTTTTACACATTTCCGTTAAATGCTTAAAAGTTGACCGTAACGCCCTTTTTTTAATTTAAGACGAGAATCTCGGACATGTGAAAGGATCATAACCTTGGTTACTGATTTCTAAGCATGTCCCTAAAATTTTACGTCAATCCGAGGTCCAGAATAGGAGTTATGCTAAATAGCGCAAATTACGGAACTTTAGTAATTAAATAGCGCAATTAGCATAACGCCTACCTAAACCCGGATTTCGACACCAAACCTTTTACTCACTGATGTAAAATAATATTTCGGGATTTTTAAGGATTTTTAATTATTTTTAACCTGCTCATAACCCGCGGTTATGGCAACGGTTCGGTAAATACCGAATATACCCTTTTCGGCCATAACTTGAGTTTTACAAGGTCTTTTGACCCGATTCCAGTTGCTACTAATCTTAATTAATAAATAAAGTATTTTAGACTTTATAAACTGTTCGGGAAACTCAGATTTCCTGTAGAACTCGGAAACCTCTTTTATAATCTTTAAAAAGACCGAAATTCCCCTTCGGGGCATAAAATGAACTTAAACTCGTTACGAGCATTATGGAAGGTATCCTACTGATACCACAACCTCTTTAAGGCATATTGAGTTAGGAAAACAGTGTAGGACTCTTACGGTTACCCGTTGCGCCTTTTACGCGCACGGTTCGGCTTATGTAACTAGTTTACATAAAATAGCCGAAACGGGTCAAACCATATTGTTTTGACCCCAAAATCCAGAGTATGATTATTATACCCATATAAAACAAGTCTTCAAACTTGTTGGGTCAAAATCACGCTCCATTCATGGTTTTCACCTTTCACGCGATTAAACCATAACTATCCATTGAAACTGACCGGTCTAAGCTACGGCTAAAATAAAGACCCGTTAGGATTCTAATAGGTTAATTTAAACCTTCGTTCCAGATTAGGGGACCAGTAAAAGCTATCTGCAATTTATTTCAATTAAGGAATTATACTTGCAAAGGTAAATACTTTTAACTTATTTTCCGATTATACAGGCTTGGGTTACGGTATTTAAAATGCCGCTTGGTCGGGCAATTGACCCCAACTCATTAGTAGTTGGGTATTATCAATGTGACCCGTTTAAAAACTTGTTTTGTTGGCTTTACGCCTTTGGGGGCTTAATGACCATGTCCCGGATATCCTTGGCAGCATTTTACGAAATGGCCACGACCTTGACATCCGGGTGTAGGCGTACACCCGGCATTATGTCCATGACTATAAAAGTGTAGCGGTTGGTTTACCCACCACGGTTTTATGCTATGTGGTGTGTCTATTAAACTTTAACCCGGCACGACCCGGGCGACCGAATGCATAGTAACATGTAATTCTTTACAAGATTTGATTATAAATTATCCCAAGTTATAAAGAGTTTGTGCCTTGAGCATTTAAACCAATTTCATTAAACATTTTACAAAAGTGCCAGTTGAATGTATTTACCAGTGTAAACTGACGTATTTTCCCAAAAAGACTAAATGCAGGTACTAGGCGTAATTGGCTGGGATTTCTCCTTAGCATCATTAGAAGTCTCGCAAGCTTAAGATGCCTGAAGTCTATTGAACAATACTTTTATTATTATTATTTGATCCCCTGTGGATTTTATTTCAACAATGGTGATACTTTGATATTACACTTAACGTTGAAATATATTATCTTTATGCTTCCGCTGTGCATTCATATATATTGTGTGGTTTGACTAAAATGTTGCCAACTACGTCACGGTAATCCCCCCCACCGGGCCCACCGGTGAGACACGTGGTAATCGGGGTGTGACATGTTGGTATCAGAGCCAACATTGAGTGAATTAAACACTACCATAATGTGTTTAATCTCAATGACACAATTGCACATACTTGAGTCTAGACAAGAACATAGGACAAATTCGAATTGTTATTCCAGTTTGTCTTTTTATTGTTTATTGTTATTTAAAGTTTTGAAAGCAGGAAATATGCCACCTGCAATCAGACGAGGAAGAGGAGGAAGAGGCAAAGGGACGATGATTACTCACAATGATCACGAGGCTGGACCTTCGAACATGCGAGCTCCTTCCAGCACAAGGAGTGAAGAACCACAGAGGCGAAGAAGAAACCTCTTTGAACCTGCGAGACATTCTACCTCGCATAGCTCAACACCCTCATACCGACATTCTTTCGGACCAGATTCGGAAAACAATCCCAATAACCCTCAACCATCCTTTATACCTCTTCAGCGATTTGATTCGCACCGTTCTTACGGCGATCCTTCACCTTTCTTCATAGGACAGTTTAACCCGGCGGATTACGTCCAAGAGCCTATAGGGTATAACCCTTTAGGACCAGAGGATCACTTTTCTGAAGACAATGCAGTGGATATGGACGAGGATACAGACCCCGTCGAGCCTGCAAGGGGTACTCCCAATCACCCAATCGAGATCTCCGATGGGTCATCCTTTCATGGAACACCCTATCAAGGTCCCGACAGCTACCAGGCGAGGTTTGACCAATACAATTGGTACTTTACACCTTCACATCACTTCTCGCCTCATGATCAACAGCAACAACAGGATCCTTCTGAGGATTCGCGGTTTGTGGCAGTTACGCCACCACCACCGCCACCGGTTCAACCAGTAATTCCAGATCCGCCAAGGCGTAGAAGATCAGGCGCACGGATGTCTACCCGAGGAGGGGAATTTCATTTCAGCACCCCTCGCCACTCGAGTGCTAGTCACTTTCCGTCAGTGCCTGAAGAAGAACCACAATTAGGGGAACCTTCTGGTCACCCTGCCGAGGTGAATTCTGCACCAGTTGCACCATCTCCGCCACCTTTCGGATATGACAATCTGATACCAGCGTACGACGCTTCCATGGCGTATAATCCGTTTGAGCAGCCGACTCACACGCACTACAACTATAACTATAATGCCGATCCATATGTGGTAGCGGCTAATTATAATGCCCTCCATGGAACCTCTTGGAGACCAGATTACTCAGCTCATGGGTATCCTATACCTCATAGACCTCCGGTTCAGCAACCGTTGCAGCAGCCACGTTTTTCTCCACCGGAGCAAGAAGAAATACTCCACCGCTTAAACCGTGTGGAACGAGACTTCGAACAAGAACGAAAGAGTAATCGTGGATTTCTCAAGGGCCTAGCAAACCTACTAAAAGGGAGGAAGAAACGAGACCATTAGTCTCCTTATGTAATGTTGTATTTGCAATTTAGTCCCTGCGTGGACATTTATTGTATTTCAGTCCCTATGTGGACTTATCTTTTAGTCCCTACGCGGACATCTATCTTGTATTTGGTCCCTGCGTGGATATGTTTTGCTATGAACCTCTGCGTAGGTAATTATTTATTTAAAAGTCCCGTTTTGGGCAGCATGTAATCATATTTGAAATTTTGGAATGTTATGTTATAAATTTCATTTTGTTATTATTATATATGAAATAAATCAAAAATCATTCCTTTTAAATTTAAATCTGCCTAAATAAAGAATCTTAAGAGTGAAACCTAGCCAGGTGTCTTTATAAGATCCGACCAAGATGGTAAGACCTGATTAAAAGATTCAGATTCCCTGTTAACCTCTGTAATCATGTTAACGTTCATGGCAAATGTGATTCGTTAAAATCGCCCACGCCATTCTTATATAGGAATCCTTTAAGGATTCCAAAGCCCAAATTAATGATTTATAAATCATGGGTTAAATCATCAATAAAGATGATCATTTATTAAACATCCATTAGTGATGTAGTGCCTACGGGCCAAATTTATTAAAACATCCATTGGCGATGTAATGCCTACGGGCCAAACTTATTAAACATCCATTAGCGATATAGTGCCTACGGGCCAAATTATAAAACATCTATTAGTGATGTCATGCCTACGGTCCATAATTATTGTCATATAAGACAAAAGGCAGTGGTGGTCTATGACTCCCTGTCAGAAAAGGTAAAAGGACTATGGTTCGAACCTACATGCCTTGATTCTCTGTAATCCCGGCTAATATTATAAAAACGTCCTCGTGACTAGGCTTTTATGCCACTGGCAATATTATTTGTAATTAGGAAAAGTATGTTCAAATCCTAAATAAAAGTGAGTAGCAAATTAACCAGATATGGTCTCTGTTACCATGGTTAATGAATTGCCATAAAAGACAATTCCATAATAAACTCCTAAATAAAATTTTTCGTTATCTTCTGTAACAGATTCAAGTTACCATGGCTGATCCTAGTGGGGAGAATAGTCATACGAAAGAAGACGAATACGATAACGCCCAGGTTCATTTGACGGGCGCAGAATTAAAAGCTCTTGTCGACAATGCTGTTAAGGCAGCCCTGGATCGACAATACGAGGAATATACTGAATCCCGGAGCAGAACCATTTCTAAGCCACACTCAAAGCGGAAAACCCACACAAAATCTCACAGCAAACCACCATCCAAGCCTAAAAAGGACGATGATAATCACTCGTCCAATGAAAACAGTGTCCGTCAAGAGAGAGTGTATACTGATGCATCTCGCGCCAGAGGCTGCACCTACAAGTACTTTGTATCATGCAAACCCCGAGACTTCACTGGGTAGAAAGGCGCAGTTGATTGTATGACGTGGCTAGATGAGATGGACACCGTGGTGGACATCAGTGGCTATGCAGAGAGGGACGTGGTAAAGTTTGTTTCACAATCATTCAAGGGCGAGGCCCTGGCTTGGTGGAGGGCTTTGGTTCAGGCCTCGGGAAAGGCTGTTCTATACAGCATGACATGGGAGGAATTCATTTCTCTCATCAAGGAGAATTACTGCCCTCAACATGAGGTTGAAAAGATCGAGACCGACTTTCTGTCATTGGTGATGACAAACCTTGACTGTCAAGCTTACCTCACGAGCTTCAACACGATGTCCCGGTTGGTTCCGTATCTGGTAACCCCGGAGCCAAAGAGGATCGCTCGTTTTATCGGTGGGTTAGCCCCCGAAATAAAGGCAAGCGTGAAGGCCTCTCGGCCAGCGACCTTTAGATCAGTAGCTGACATTTCTTTGTCCCTCACTCTGGATGCGGTCCGACAAAGATCGCTGAGGAACAAAGAAGCTGAAAAGAGAAAGCGTGAAGATGATACTTCACGGAGGTCGGGCAAGAAGCACCGTGGAAACGGTGATAACAAGAGAGGGTCGGAGTCAAGGAAGGATGGGCAACAGTCTGGTGAGAAGCCCAAGTGCAAAAACTGCAAGAGACATCACTTTGGAAAGTGTAGACTCGAATCAAACTCGCAGACTCAATCGAAGTCATCTGCTTGCGGGTTATGCAAGTCCAAGGACCACAAGACCGTGGATTGCAAAAAGATAAAAGATGCAACTTGCTATAACTGCAACGAGAAGGGGCACATTAAAACCAACTGCCCTAAATATGCCAAGAAGCCTGAAGAGGCCAAAAAGAACAATGCAAGAGTCTTCAGGATGGAGGCGAAAGAAGCAGTGCTAGACGATAACGTGATCACAGGTACTTTTCTCGTAAATGATATCTTTGCAAGAGTACTTTTTGATTCGGGCGCTGATAAGTCTTTCGTAGATCATAAATTTTGCAAATTGCTGAATATGCCTGTCAAAACCTTAAATGTGAATTACGAGGTAAAGCTAGCAGATGGCACCATAGAAACCGTCTCCACTGTGTTAGATGGATGTGTGATATCCATTAAGAACCACTCTTTTCCTCTATCTCTACTTCCCTTTAAATTGGCCGGTTTTGACCTAGTATTGGGTATGGACTGGTTATCTCACAACCAGGCCCAAATCGTCTGCAACAGAAAGCAAGTGGTGATAAAGACTCCGTCTGGTGAATCGCTTACCATTCGGGGAGATACACAGTACGGATTGCCTGAGCAAGTGGCTATGCTCAAGGCTTCAAAATGTCTAAAGAAGGGTTGTGTCATCTACATGGCACAGGTGATTATTGAAGAGCCTAA
This sequence comes from Helianthus annuus, assembly GCF_002127325.2. Classification (NCBI taxonomy): domain Eukaryota; kingdom Viridiplantae; phylum Streptophyta; class Magnoliopsida; order Asterales; family Asteraceae; genus Helianthus; species Helianthus annuus. The sequence continues at coordinate 60,549,291 of NC_035445.2, forward strand.
ACTGAAGATAGAAGACATTCCCGTCATTTCGGAATATCCAGAAGTTTTCCCTGAAGATCTACCTGGTTTGCCACCAGATAGGCAAGTGGAATTTAGGATCGATATCATCCCTGGAGCAGCACCTATTACTAGAGCACCTTACAGGCTAGCACCAACCGAAATGAAGGAGTTGAGGACCCAACTAGATGAACTGTTAGCTAAAGGTTTCATCAAACCTAGTTCGTCTCCCTGGGGAGCACCGATCCTGTTTGTTAAGAAAAAGGATGGATCGATGCGTCTGTGCATCGATTATCACGAACTTAATAAGGTCACGATAAAGAATAGATATCCTTTGCCGAGGATCGACGATTTGTTCGATCAGTTACAAGGGGCAAGTTATTTTTCGAAGATTGACTTGAGGTCAAGCTACCATCAACTGAAGGTCAGAGATGAAGACGTACATAAAACCGCATTTAGGACTCGTTACGGTCACTACGAGTTCCTAGTGATGCCTTTTGGGCTCACTAATGCACCGGCTGCGTTCATGGATCTCATGAATCGCGTCTGCAAGCCGTACTTAGACAAATTCGTCATCGTTTTCATCGACGACATTCTTATCTACTCGAAGAACCGAGCTGACCATGAGAAACACCTTCGCTGTATTCTCAAACTCCTGCATCATGAGAAACTCTATGCCAAATTCTCTAAGTACGAATTCTGGCTTCGAGAAGTCCAATTTCTTGGACATGTCGTCAGCGAGCGTGGTATCCAGGTGGATCCCGCTAAAGTAGAAGCCGTAATGAATTGGCAAGAGCCAAAGACGCCTACAGAGATTCGTAGTTTCCTGGGGTTAGCAGGATATTACAGGCATTTCATTGAAAACTTTTCAAGGATTGCTGCGCCCTTAACTTCCCTGACCAAGAAGAAGATAAAATTTGTTTGGGGCCCTAAGTAGCAAGAGTCCTTTGATATTCTAAAGCAAAAGCTGAGCAACGCTCCTGTGCTAACTTTACCTGAAGGTACCGAAGAGTTCGTAGTTTACTGCGACGCATCACACACTGGCATGGGATGTGTGCTCATGCAGAAAGGCAAGGTTATTGCCTATGCTTCGAGACAGTTAAAGGTGCATGAGAAGAATTACACCACCCATGACTTGGAGCTGGGTGCCGTTGTGTTCGCACTAAAACTGTGGAGGCATTATCTGTATGGTATCAAGTTTGTGATCTATTCTGATCATAAGAGCCTTCAACACCTGTTTAATCAGAAGGAATTAAACATGAGGCAACGCCGTTGGATGGAGACATTAAATAATTATGATTGTGAAATCAGCTATCATCCCGGCAAGGCGAATGTAGTCGCTAATGCCCTGAGTAGAAAGGAAAGGGTGAAACCCATCCGAATCAATGCCAAGAGCATTGAAGTGAAGAATAATCTGATTGAAAGGTTGTTAGCTGCACAGTGAGAAGCTGTGTTGGAAGCTAACTATCCTAAAGAGAAGCTGGGAGTAATTGAGGAGCAGTTAACTCTTAGCAAGGACGGAATTTTATGATTAAATGGACGAATATGGGTTCCGATTTATGGAGGACTACGAGATGTTATCCTCCAGGAAGCCCATAGTTCCAAATATTCTGTCCATCATGGGGCAGATAAAATGTATCAGGATCTAAAGGCAAATTATTGGTGGATAGGCTTGAAAAAGTCTGTAGCCGCTTATGTAGCCAAATGCTTGACTTGTGCGCAAGTCAAAGCTGAGCATCAAAAGCCGTCTGGCTTGCTACAACAGCCTGAACTTCCCGAATGGAAGTGGGAATGCGTAACTATGGATTTTATTACCAAGTTACCCAAGACGAGGAAAGGAAATGACACAATATGGGTTATAGTCGACAGACTGACTAAGTCAGCTCATTTCTTACCCATCAAGGAGACTTATAGCTCCGACATGTTAGCCCAGTTATACGTTGATAAGATTGTAGCCTTACATGGCATACCTGTGTCTATTATCTCTGACAGAGATACTAGATACACGTCTCATTTCTGGAAAAGTTTCCAGCAATCTTTGGGCACACGTTTGAATTTTAGTACGGCTTACCATCCTCAGACAAACGGTCAGAGTGAGCGTACTATTCAAACGTTGGAAGACATGCTACGTGCATGTGCTATCGATTTGGGTGGTAGTTGGGATAAGAACCTACCATTAATCGAATTCTCCTACAACAATAGCTACCATACCAGCATAAAGGCTGCGCCTTTCGAGGCATTATACGGTAGAAAGTGTAGATCGCCTGTTTGTTGGGCGGAAGTTGGAGATGTCCAATTATCAGGACCAGAGATAGTCTTCGAGACGACGAACAAGATTGTCCAGATTCGAGACCGTCTCAAAGCTACCCGAGATAGGCAGAAAAGTTACGCAGATCCAAAGCATAAAGATTTTCACTTCGAGGTAGGTGAAAAAGTGTTACTTAAAGTATCACCCTGGAAGGGGGTGATGCGTTTCGGTAAGAAAGGCAAACTAAGCCCGAGATACATAGGACCTTTCGAGGTTATCGAACGTGTCGGGTCAGTTGCCTATAAGTTAAACTTACCGGAGGAGCTCAATGGAATTCACAATGTGTTCCACATCTGCAATCTAAAGAAGTGCTTCGCTGATGAATCATTGGTGATACCTCATACAGATGTGCATATAGATGAGAGCTTAAAATTTGTGGAAAAACTTTTGTCGATTGAAGATCGACAGGTGAAGAAGCTTCGAAGGAAGCATGTACCTATTGTTAAGGTCAAATGGGATGCCCGAAGAGGTCCCGAATTCAGGTGGGAGGTTGAAGCCATGATGAAAGAAAAATACCCTTAGTTGTTTGAGTAAATCTCGGGTCGAGATTTATTTTAAGGGGGTGAGGATGTAACACCTCGAAATTTTGTGTCCAATAATGTGTTAACACGTGTCATGAGTTTACACGTGGCATTAAATATTAAATAAAGGATAAAAATTGACAAACCTTGAAAGTATTTAAATTCGAGGGTTATAAATGTCAACGAAGGGTAAATATACTGTATAGTAACCCTAAATGATGCTTGTACCTTCAAACGAATAAATCATGGATCGTACGGAGCGAAACGCGGAAGAAAGTGAGGGATTACAAGCTGCAGGGGTTAATTGTGTCAACATGTTTAATTGATACCTCCGAGTGACCCTTTGACGAACCCGAGGCTTTGTAACAGTAAAATACGCTCACTAGAATATACTATATAAATTTCGCGAAGTTCCGTTTTAAAACGAGAAAGTTATAATCAAATTCGTATGAGAGGGGTTAAAAGCGTCAACAATAAAAGTTAAGGCTTTTCGGATAGTAATTAAACTAACCGGGGACTTAACAGTGCGGGTAAAAGGCACGAGGCCCTTAACGGTAAATAATCAAGGGCCAAATCGCAAAGTTACCCCTTCGAAACCGAAAGGTCAGACTAATCATTACAAAAGATTTGAAAATCTTGATAATTAACCCTCAAGCGGGCCGCGTTAAGTATAAGGTAGAGCTAAAGCGGGCCGCGCGCCAGTTGAAGATCTGTTTTCTGACATTAGGATTCATGCGGCCCGCGTGCATGTTGCTGAATCCTAATGCGGGCCGCGTACAAGTCCCAGATGCAGAATTCTTGGACAGACTTGCTGTTTGAGGTTGTGAACGATCATTTGAGCAATAAATGAAGCATGGGCGCCCTCTACATGCCCCCTAGCACCCAGGGCCACCTGCTGAACATCCATGATGCCTTGTAGGTTGATGTGTAATGATCCTAAGTCCATTTTTCCCTATAAAAGGCACCACATTGTGCATAAGTGAAACACACCTCAAACCTGCATTCTAAACCATCTCTGGAGCTCTCAAGCACTCTTCTAACATTCTAAGTCATGCACCAAGCTTCTGTAAGTTGCCTAACACTTTTGTGGCTTTGTTTTTGCTTAGTTTAGCTTAAAAGTCAATCCGTCGTAATTAACGATTGACTTTGCGATAAATCACGAATGGTCCAGTGATTTGTCAAATCAAAGATAGTTATATGATGGTAATCATGTGGGCATTAAACCCCTAAAAGGGCACCCTCTGATTCCCACTCTAACTAGTCCGAATGTCGAGTCAAACGTGCTTAGAAAAAGTCAACAGAAATGTCATTTTGCGATTTCTTGCATAATCTGTAATGTAGATGATATGTAACCTGTTTAAACACTCATAAAACATGATAATAAGTATATTAACTAGTCTAAGCTTGTTTGATCCGACCATTTTCTGTTTTGACCCGGTTCGGAGCCGAAAGTCGCAAAAGCTTTGACTTTTGCATTGACTTCAGTTCTGACCCGTTAAAGTATGATTTAGATATGCCTTAGGACTCTCTTAGGACCAGGTTACATGATGGTATGAACCTCTGTGACCGGTTCGTTGTTTGTCCGAGTCTTTTACACATTTCCGTTAAATGCTTAAAAGTTGACCGTAACGCCCTTTTTTTTAATTTAAAACGAGAATCTCGGATATGTGAAAGGATCATAACCTTGGTTACTGATTTCTAAGCATGTCCCTAAAATTTCACGTCAATCCGAGGTCCAGAATAGGAGTCATGCTAAATAGCGCAAATTACGGAACTTTAGTAATTAAATAGCGCAATTAGCATAACGCCTACCTAAACCCGGATTTCGACACCAAACCTTTTACTCACTGATGTAAAATAATATTTCGGGATTTTTAAGGATTTTTAATTATTTTTAACCTGCTCATAACCAGCGGTTATGGCAACGGTTCGGTAAATACCGAATATACCCTTTTCGGCCATAACTTGAGTTTTACAAGGTCTTTTGACCCGATTCCAGTTGCTACTGATCTTAATTAATAAATAAAGTATTTTAGACTTTATAAACTGTTTGAGAAACTCAGATTTCCTGTAGAACTCAGAAACCTCTTTTATAATCTTTAAAAAGACCGAAATACCCCTTCGGGGCATAAAATGAACTTAAACTCGTTACGGGCATTATGGAAGGTATCCTACTGATACCACAACCTCTTTAAGGCATATTGACTTAGGAAAACAGTGTAGGCCTCTTACGGTTACCCGTTGCGCCTTTTGCGCGCACGGTTCGGCTTATGTAACTAGTTTACATAAAATAGCCGAAACGGGTCAAACCATATTATTTTGACCCCAAAATCCAGAGTATCATTATTATACCCATATAAAACAAGTCTTCAAACTTGTTGGGTCAAAATCACACTCCATTCACAGTTTTCGCCTTTCACACGATTAAACCGTAACTATCCATTGAAACTGACCGGTCTAAGCTACGGCTAAAATAAAGACCCGTTAGGATTCTAATAGGTTAATTTAAACCTCCGTTCCAGATTAGGGGACCAGTAAAAGCTATCTGCAATTTGTTTCAATTAAGGAATTATACTTGCAAAGGTAAATATTTTTAACTTATTTTCCAATTATACGGGCTTGGGTTACGGTATTTAAAATACCGCTTGGTCGGGCAATTGACCCCAACTCATTAGTAGTTGGGTATTATCAATGTGACCCGTTTAAAAACTTGTTTTGTTGGCTTTACGCCTTTGGGGGCTTAATGACCATGTCCCGGATATCCTTGGCAGCATTTTACGAAATGGCCACGACCTTGACATCCGGGTGTAGGCGTACACCCGGCATTATGTCCATGACTATAAAAGTGTAGCCGTTGGTTTACCCACCACGGTTTTATGCTATGTGGTGTGTCTATTAAACTTTAATCTGGCACGACCCGGGCGACCGAACGCATAGTAACATGTAATTCTTTACAAGATTTGATTATAAATTATCCCAAGTTATAAAGAGTTTGTGCCTTGAGCATTTAAACCAATTTCGTTAAACATTTTACAAAAGTGTCAGTTGAATGTATTTACCAGTGTAAACTGACGTATTTTCCCAAAAAGACTAAATGCAGGTACTAGGCGTAATTGGTTGGGATTTCTCCTTAGCATCATTAGAACTCTCGCAAGCTTAAGATGCCTGAAGTCTATTGAACAATACTTTTATTATTATTTGATCCCTTGTGGATTTTATTTCAACAATGGTGATACTTTGATATTACACTTAACGTTGAAATATATTATCTTTATGCTTCCGCTGTGCATTCATATATTGTGTGGTTTGACTAAAATGTTGCCAACTACGTCACGGTAATCCCCCCCACCGGGCCCACCGGTGAGACATGTGGTAATCGGGGTGTGACAGTTTTGAGTAAAGAGTTAAGAAAGCTTGAGAGAAACTTGAAATACTTAGATTCGGCTTAGATCTAGGTGCGATTAGTGTTTTCATACCGTGGAAACATTAGATCTGAACTGTTCTTTATGAGGTGAGGTCACGCTTCATTGTTCCTAAGAACTCCATGATGACATCACTTTATAACGCCCCAAATCAGAGGATTTTACGTTGAAAAGGTGAGATCTGTTGTTGGAAAAGATGAAGGAGTGCGTGTAGATCATAGAAGTACAAGATTTGAGGTAGAAACTTACAAGAATCACAAGAAATTGAGAGAAAATAGCCCCAAAGCGTGTTGGTCGAGTGAGAGCTGTCACATCACTGTTCAAGTGATGTGACAAGTGCTATTTATACGTGAAGAGGAGAGGAGGTGATGGAGTGCCATGGATCGGATGGCAATCCGATCGGATGGCAAACCGATCGGATGGCAATCCGATCGGATGGTCATCCGATCGGATGGCCATTCGATCGGTGGTCTCCGGCGAATTGCGTTTCGATGTTTTGTTTTGTTCATTAAGCGTTGCGATAGTCTGGTTGCACATTTTCGTACCCACATTCTCATATTTATTGTAATTAGTCACAAAGGGTCGTATAAATATCCACATTTCAAAGTCTGTGTTGCGATAATCGAGCTGCGCGTTTTGAATATGCGTTGCGTTGTGACACATCACGGTTATCGATGAGGGTAGAATAGGTCCTCACTCAACGTCATCGTGAGTGTTAGTACTTGCAATGTGATGTGTTATAGCGATAAAGTATGCATAATATGCGAAAATACTGCGAAGTAGCGATGTATTCGATATAGCTACATTATGATCTGAATGTCTAGTGCTAGGCGTAACGAGTATAGCGAGTAGTGACAATACACGAACGTGCAGGTTGTTACATACTCTCTCTCTATTCCCTCTCTATACCTTCACCAACCGCCGACCACCATCACCATTACCGGACCACTACAACTATCACCAGGAACCGACCACCACAACCATCACCACCACCCTACCACCATGGAACCCGCCATTACAACATGACCAGATCCAGAACCCGCCACCACCACCACATTCCACCACCATCACCACCACCCTCACAGCCTACACATTACTACAACTACCACCACATTCGACCACCATTTTGACTACGAATTACCCCCATTTCGATAGTTGATTTGCGCATCGAAACCCTAGATCTGGGTCAAATCATCACCGACGACTGCTAGGTCTTTTAAGCCGGAACCCCAGCCGCCAACCCTCGGCTCTCTCTCTCTCTCTCTCGGTTCAGAGTGGTCTGTTTTCTTACCATCTAAACCAGATCCATCAAAACTAACATCAAAAAACGCTCTTTTACCCTCTGCAATATTATTATTCACCACATGACTGTTTTTGCATGCATTTTCTTACAAATTTTGGCCTAACCCAGGTAACCCAAGTCTTAACTCAGTGGCTTTGAGGTTAAGAACATTCTTGTTGTCATTTTCAGATGAAATGTTTGGAGATTTGGATGGTTTTCCCATTGAAGAAGCTTCTGATAAGCCTATGTAATCGTGTTCAAGTGGTGCATACATTAGTGAAGGTTAATGTTTTGGAAGATTGAGAGGATGTTGAAAGTGGAGAAAGATGGTTGTGGTGGTTTTGTATTAGATTTTTTGAAAGAAACAGGGTATAAAGACAGAGGGAGAAGAGAGAGACTTAAAGTATCTTTGAAAGAAACAGGGTATAAACTTTGATAAAAATAATAGACAAAATGACAAAAATACCCCTTTACTAACTGAGAAGCATGGATGCGGTTAAGTCAGTCGGACCAAAATGACAATGATGAAACTTTTTTGGATCCAAATGTTAAAAATGAAACCTTTAGACTAAACTGACAAAATGGCCAAAACCAGATGGACTAAAATGGCATTAAACTCTAAAATTAAAGGACAAAGATAAAAATACGTGTATCGCATTGACGTACTTGAAATTTTATTAAGAGTAAATTACAAGTTTTATCCTTTATGTTTGTCCCAAATTTCAGGCGTTTAAAATTGATGAGTTTTGTCCTTAACGTTTCAAAATCCTGCACGTTATGTCCTTTAAGGCAAACCCAGTTAGATTTTTTGGTTAAAACTGATCATGTGCAAGGCACATGAGGGTACTATTGTAATTTCACCATTTAAGGGGCTATTGTGTAAGTAATATATAGATTGGGACTATTTTGTAAAAATAGAAAATATATTAAATTAAAACCTCTGCACTCTCTCTCTTCCTCCCTCACTCTCTCTCGCTCTTCTTCTCTCTCTCTTCTCTCTCCATCTGCGAAGGAGATGCACCACCACCGCCGCCATACCCTTCACCTCCACCTTCACAGCCACTATCACCACTCCCCACCACAACCGCCGCCATCCCCTTCAACTCCACCTCCACATGACCCGAGTCCGGAATAAAAATAACACACCCGGCTCACTAACCGGAGCTCGTCGGAGACACACCACCACCGTCGGTTCTCCGTCATCATCATCAGTTTATCATCATCACCGCCACAATCACCGCCGCCGCCGTGCTCCTCCGCCGCTGCAGACGACACTACCCTTCTCCGTCTTCTCTCTCTCTCTCTCTCTTTCTCTCTCTGTTCCATCTGATCTCGTCGCCGGAGAGGGAAACGAGCAAGTGGTGCGGCAGAAATTGGTGTGTGTGTGGTGAGAGAGGGATGAGGAAGGAGGTGGTGTGTTGTTGGTGTTCTCGTCGGAGAGATCGTTGCCAGCAGCCGGCCGGAAGTGCGACGTCGATGACCGGGGTTTAGAAAGGAGGAGGGAAAGAAGGAAAAATGGGATGTGCGGCTGATGTTCTATCTGGCTAGGGTTTCATAAGAAAATGGGGGAGAAGGGTTAATGGCGAGGCCATAATTTTTTTGGGGGGTTTTGTTGCAGGTTTATCTTGATCATCAATGCTTGTTGGAGGGTTTTTTATATTTTTGGTTTTGGGGATTTTTGGGAGGGTTTTTGATTTGGAATTTAGGTTTTTGATTTTTGAGGGTTTTTGATGCAAGTAGCAGTGCTGGTAGCGGTGGAGGGTGCTTGCTGGTGGCGGTGAAGGGTGGTGGTGATGGGGGTTATATATATAGTTAAAATAATAATAATATTTTAAATTATTTTGTTTTATTTTTTAAATACTATTAAATAAATGGGGTAAAAAGACTAAAATGCCCTTGAGTGACCAGATTTAACCAAAAAATTTAACTGGGTTTGGCCTAAAGGACATAATGTGCAGGATTCTGAAACGTTAAAAGCAAAACTCATCAATTTTAAAGGTAAATAACAGCGCCTGAAATTTGGGACAACCGTAAAGGACAAAACTTGTAATTTACTCTTTCACCTCAAAAGATACAATGCTTAAAATTAATTTTTATTATTAATAGTTAATAGTAAAAAATAAATTAAAACGTTTAGGGGGAATAACCGAATAGTCGAATGGCACCGCCTCAATCATGAGATGACGTCGTTTAGAATCGTCGTCACCGTTTCTTCATATTACAAGGGTTTGATTTGGAATTGTGCAGTTTTCAATGGCGATGCAAACTGGAATGGGCTTTTCTAAGATCATCTTTATAGTCGGAGCAGGTACATATAATCTCAATTGTATATACATTAATAATTATCAGCGTCATCATAACATGTACGTTTCATGCCCTAATATGGACGGTTTGTTCTTTCGAGAGATATACATGTGTATTGTGTAACAGAGAGATTGAATTGATGCAAACATGGACGTTTCGTTGCAGGTTACACGAGTACACTGCTGCTTAACAATGGCAAACTTTCTGAGTTATTAGGTGAACTTCAGGTGAGGTTTATTTTCATTCTATCATGCATTCAGATTTTCATTATTATTATTATTGCAGGTTTTAGCTACATCTATATATGATGTTAATTAATTGAGTTATCGTTTTGTGTTTGAGGATCAGCATGTAATTGTGTCTCGTTCTGTCTAGTTTCTTACTAGACCGGTGTTTTAATATAAGTTTTGCCATTCAAAAAAAATAAAAAATAAAAAATAAAAAATAAATGGTGAAATACTGAATGGATATATATTGAATTGTTAGGTTACAATATATAAAGATCACAAGGAACCCTACAAACCTAGGGCTCATACTAATAAACACTAGTCTAAATGTCTAATACTCCCAAGCGGTAGAGAAATCGGATGCATAGACTGGTATAAAAGGACATAAAGAAAAGAGTAAATTACAAGTTTTGTCCTTTATCTTTATACCAAATTTCAGGCGTTGTCCTTTGCCTTTAAAATTGATGAGTTTTGTACTTTATGTTTTAAAATGTTACACGTTATGTCCTTTGACCCTAACCCAGTTAATTTTAAGCGTTAAGTTGGGTCATGTGCAAAGCACATGAGGGCAATTTAGTCTTTTCCCCACTCTTTTTTATTTCCCCCTTTCCCTCATATATTGACACCTCTCTCTATAAACACACACTCCAAGTAGAATTGTAGACACCACCACCATCGCCCAGCTCCAGTCACCTCCTCTCTCTCTACTTATGTTCATCAGTTGAACGAACACCACCACAAACCACCATTGTTCACCTCACTCGTTAGTATCCCCACCATAGCCGACGAACACAAACACCAGTCGCCGGATTTAGGCCACAAACCAAAAAACAAGACCCAAGTGTGTCGAAAATCACCAGATCTGAACCGGTGGAGCCTTGATCTACTCGTAGCCTGTTTCAAATTCCTAAAGATCTGTTATTATTCCATTTGTTTTAACAGATCTCGTATTATTCTGTTTGTTTTAGAAAAGTTCTCAAGATCTGTGTATATGTTCCTTTTTATCTTCAATTTTTGGTGCCTCAAGATCTTTGTAATTGTTTTGTGATTGATGTAATTTATTAGTTGAGGTGTGATTATGCACTGAAACTTGTTCAAAAGGAGGTCAATTTAAGGTTTTTTTATGCTGCAAAGGGAAAATTGTATTTGGTAGTATGTCTACTTGAAAAGGATCGTACCTGGAAATAGATATTTCAATTCTTGAATTTCAAGCGCACCTATTTCATGTTATTTCAATTGAACTGGTGGTGGTGGTGGGCTGGTGGCTACGGCAGTTGTTGGTGGTAGGGGGTGGTGGCAGGTGGGGGTAGTGTAGTGAGCTGGTGGTTGGGGTTAAAATATTTTTAAATAAATAGGTAAAAAGACTAAAATACCCTTATGTAATCTAATTTAACAAAGAAAATTAACTGTGTTAAGGTTAAAGGACATAACGTGTAACATTTTAAAACATAAAGTACAAAACTTGTCAATTTTAAAGGTAAAGGACACCGCCTGAAATTTGGTATAAACTTAAAGGACAAAACTTGTAATTTACTCTAAAGAAAACAATAAAAATAGACTAGTCACTAGTGTTTATTAGACTATCTCCAATGCTAAATGTGACCTTAGGCGCCCTTAGCTGCCACATCATTTGCCACATAATATCCTTACAAATCCTTAAAACCTCAATTTCATCTCCAACCCTACAAATATCCTTACCCTTCTTATTTTCCACTCATCACCTATCCATTACATAGAATATTTAATAAAACATTTATTTTTACTTTGGGCCCACCTCATCGCATAAACCGAGACAAACCCATGCCCTTGTGCAAGGGCGTCTCACCTAAGGACATTTTAGGATGGATGAACTCTAATGGTAAGGATCTCCAAGGGCCATTTTTAGGTTTTACTAGGGCTTTAGTTTTGATTTTGAGTTTGAAACTCGCAGGCTTTAGTGAAAGGATATGAAGGAAAGCAGGGAGATGAAGGTGATTATGGAGATGCCATTGCTGGGCAGGTGTACTTCTTTGTTTTTAAGTAGTTTATGTACAATTTTTAGTCTAAGAAAATTGGATATATGAAGTAGTTCATGCTCACAAAAAAAAAAAAAAACAGATTCGCCGGTTAGCGACGGAAGTTCGCCAGCTGGCAGCCGCACGACAGGTCACTGTTTTCAATGGAGGTTCAAGTGGTATATTATCTGAACTTTTGTATGGTTATGAGATTTCTTCTATATATCATCGATATGTTTATTTTCAATTTTATGTTTGCAGTTGATGCAGCATCTCTAGTGGTACCTGCTGCTGCATTAGGGACTGTGGGATATGGCTATCTGTGGTGGAAGGTAGGACTGGTTTTGACTTTTTAAATATTGACTTTCTCTCACACAAATGGTCTTGTAGGGTCTTTCATTTTCAGACCTCATGTTTGTGACCAAGAGTAACATCACAAATGCGGTTTCAAGCTTGAAAAATAATTTAGAACAAGTTTCAGATGCTATCGCTGTAAGTTTGTACTCAAATTTGATTACTCTTTTTATCATCAATTTTAATATATATATATATATTTTTTTAAGTTTCTTATTGTTCTCTTTGTTGTTACCGTTAATCAGGCAGCAAAGAAGCATTTAACTCAGAGGGTAGAGAACTTGGATGGGAAACTGGATAAACAAGTGGAGATATCAAAATCAATTCAAGGCGAGGTAAATATGTTACGAAAAAAAATATTGCAACTGTTATTTGAAAAAAAAATACAAATTTGGTGGAAATGTGAAACAGGTGACTGATGTTCGTGATGATCTTAACCAACTTGACTATAACTTGGATTCATTGAGAGAGATGGTTTCTGGCATTGTGAGTTTTCTTCGTTCTCAACACATGTTTTCGAGATTTTACGTTATGTAATTTATTAGTTTCATTGGACTGCAGGATGGAAAGATAATGACTTTAGAAGAAAAGCAGGTACATCAACTACCCTATATGATCCATTACATGATCTAGAAAGAAATATCATTCATCACTATCTTCATTTATTTTATTTATTTACTTTGAGGATGTGCATTCTGTAAACAGGAATTTGCTAGGCGTGGAGTGCAGTATCTATGCAACAAGTTTGATGGAAATATGATCTCCGGCAACACACAGGTTGTACTCTTAGCTCTTTTTAGCTTCACCACAGTTGTATTTTGATTTCCGTATCTTATGTTGAATCAAGTCATCGTAATTACACCTGAACTTATGATTGGACATAGGTTCAATTTAAGCTTGCTGGCAAGTCCGTTGGTGGTTCTCTGTCATCTGGAGGGATGATCGCCCTTGAGGTCTTCCGACTTATAAATATTGTTGGGCTTGTGGTTGCACAAAGCTCAAAAGTATAAAATAAATTAGTACATTTATTTTTACGTAACGGTTTTATATGTTTTTGTCTCTCAGGGCGTCAAGGAAATTCCTGACATTTTGGATTCAGGGGGTGTTAACAATTTGCCAGCAACTGGTGTTCCAGAAAATTCTACACCTGTATTGAAAAGTCAATCAAGAATGTTGACCAGGTAATAACTGATAACCGTATTTTTACAACCCTCTATTTTCGAAAAAGCAGTTGGTCTTTATTGTTGGTGTGTAACAGGAAAATTACGGTCACGGCCAAGGTCAATGTTTGAACGCGGTGGACAATGAGAAACAGTTTTGAAACATATCTTGAACCCGTTCATGGTATATTATGCATAGGTATATTGTTTATCTGTACATGTTTATATTAGTAGTTTTTTATCTTTAACACGCCTAATCTTTTTGAAAATGACAAGTCGTTTGATCAGAAACCATGTTGTTTCTCACAACTTTTATTCATAATGTGTACATTCTCGTTAGCACGAGTAAAAAGCAATTATTCCAAACAAAAAGTAATGTACATTCTCGTTAGCACGAGTAAATAGCAATTATTCCAAGCCAAAAGTAATCTACGTCCTAAAATGCTAAAAAATGATGCACACGCAAGGTTTTAACTTTTAAGCAGCAGTTAGTGCCTAGAAGGCTTGTTCATGTTCAACGAGCCATTCCATATCGACTGGTTCGGGTTCCTAAACAACGGCAATTCATCCTTCTCATCCTCTTCCTCATCATCCTCCTCATCCAATCCCATTCTGATTCCGACTTTCGAAGGACACATTCCGTTAAAAAACATCCCTCGGAATTCATTCCCTTCGGTTTTCATCAGTTCCTTTGTCGCATGTTCTTCTTCATTGCACGGAATCAAATTCTTCTCCACGAGCTCCTTAAACATGGTTGATCTTAAGAGTAGGCTTAGAGCGCTAGGAGCAGGCGACGAGTCAACGTGATTGGAATTGGAATTAGCAAGCAGCATCTTTGTGTCAAGGAGTTCTTGGTTCGGGGAAGTGATTCCCAGTGGTAACGGATTGGAACCAAATTGAAAGTGAGGATCCTCAAGGAGTGGATTAGCGTGGTGGCTGGTGGCGGGTGGCAGCGGTTGATCTTGGGATTGAGAGGGGATGCCGCTAGCGGAATTGGAACCCGATCTTAACCATCTGATGTATGTGCTCAAGTCAAAATTTGTTACTGCATTGATTCCTCTGTATTCTATAGCTGCAATATCATATGCATGAGCAGCCTCTTCTTGAGTACCTGAATATGGTCAGTTATTATTGTCTTTATATTTTATGGATTTTTAGTGGGTCCCACAAAGGGAAGGGTAAAGTGGGAACTCACTGTATGTGCCAAGATAGAGATACTTGTTGCCAAACACTCTTCCTATCCTTGCTTCCCATCTGCCATTGTGATGATGCCTGCAATTAAAGAAAGTGTAATATCTGGATTAAGTTTAAAAACTAGAAGGCCAAAAAGGAAAGGATAAAAAAGCATTGTAATGACCTTGCTACCCCTCTGTACTTTGATACGCCTCTTGAGAAACCACTGCTTCTCCTGTCGATGAAGGGTGGTTTAGTCATTAACCATTAATTTTTTTTACTGTTATATACTACCTTCTTAAGGTGGCTAGATACTCCTCCTTGGTTGTATTCTGCATTATCTCTAATTCTTTCTCATATTCACTCACCTGAAACCCAGAAAAATAAGTTTGACCACGCATAGTCGAAGTCAACGTTTGGCTTTTTACCGTCTTGATTTTTTACCAGTTTATGACAGAAATCTTAAATTGTAACGTTTATAATACCGGGAAATTTGTGAAAGTAGACGTTCCCCAATACTTGATTGCCGCCAAATCATATGCTCTTGCAGCAGATTCTTCTTCATCGTATGCCCCTAAAACCAAGATCCGATGTGTGGCTTTACTTTCTTGAAGTTGTTTATAATACAAAAAAACCGACAATAGTGTTTATATGCTGCGTTGCGACTTACCAAGATAAACTGTTTCATCCAATAGTTCGCATCCGATGCATACACATGAAATAAAGATATCAAATTATCATTTACATGCTAGCGTATGATCTTATGAACATGTTTTATGTCGTTAACTGAAAATGTATCTTATGTCGTAACTTAATGTTTGTGTCTTGCTAACCTTGTTTTCCCTTCTTCTTTTGTGTTGCGTTCCATGACCCTTTGTCCCACAAGTGAGCCTCGTATCTACCTGTCCATCGATGTCTGTCACTCGAAAATCATCTGTTAGCCAATATATGCTTCAAGAAACAATGCACCTAGACTTTGACATGGAAAAACCCAACACTATAGTCATATGTTCATTTCATAAAACATTTATAAACCTTCCTCACCTGCTGACACCTCGATACTTAGAGCTTCTTTTGACCGTTGTTGGGGTAGTGGGAGTGGTGGGCGTGACGACATTACTAGATTGATCACCAAGCGGTGGTGTTGATGTCTGTAGCTGGTTTTCGTCATTGGCAACTTTTTGATTATTCAGTGCTAGCATTGATGGACATCTGCGTCGTCTTTTCACAACTGAACTTGATGCATCACTTACCGTGCTAAATGACTTACGCCTTCGTAGACACTCTTCAGATTTTGTAGGGATCAAATCCATACGATCACACTTCAGTCTAGAATTTGATGTGAGGGAGAGAAGAAAAGCAAAATTAAAGTTTTAAATATAGGATTGGGATTTTTGTCATATAGTTTATTTTGGAATTAAAAACAAGCTATATGTAACAAAAAAGCATAAAATGATCGATTATTACAAGTCCCTGGGCAACATAAGAACAAAATCTCCTGAAGTTTATATTTTTCTATTGTTTTTTCTAATTTCACAATAGGAATATCTGTTCTTGTTATATTAAAAGAATGTACCCCATTTAATTTGCGATGAATGGGATTCATTTGCCTATTCATTTATTGACTTGTAATATGATGTTGGTCAAATTGTTTATCCCCATTTTTTTTAACTTTTCAAAAAAAAAAAAAAAAGGTAAATAATTTTTCTTAATTATGTGTTATTAGTTAACGATTATTGAACTTTCCTTGATTATGTGTTACTAGTGTGATTATTGATTTTTTTTAAATTATGTGTTACTAATTAATACTAGTATAGGTTTGAGTATATTGAAATTTTCTTAACTATTTGTTGTAAGATGATAAAAGGTCAACTATTTTTCTTGATTATGTGTTATTAGTTAACTAGAATTACCGCCCACCGCAATGCGACGGGGATTCATTAGTTATATATCATGTTTGATGAAAGCCTAGAATCTGTGTGTAAAACCGAGAAAAAAAATAACTAAGTCGATCTCTGACTCACACGTTGCGACAGAGATGAAAAACGTTGAACCCCACACGCACGTTGCGACGTGTTAACTCGGTAATTTAGAATGACATGTTAACGGAGAACTTATGAAAGATGAAAAGTATATAAGTGATCAAAGTTGAAAGTAAAAAAAATGTTGAGGTTAAATTACAAAAGATGAAAAACTTTGGGTTGAAAGTAAAAAAAATAAAGGGGTTAAATTGCAAAAGATGAAAACTTTTAAATTAGAAATGAAAAATCAAATTAATCTAAGGGGTTAAAATACCAAATGTTGAAACTTTAGACTTAAATTGCCAAAGATTAAAACTTTAGAGTTAAAAAAGAAATCAATTTCAGATTATGAGAACAAAAGAGATAAAAAAAATTTAGTTAAATTGATGTTTAATATTATTATTATTATTATTATTATTATTATTATTATTATTATTATTATTATTATTATTTAATAAAAGATATAAATAGGAAAAAAGAATGAGAAATTATCAGAGAATGACATGTGTCCAAAAAGGATAATGTTGAAACTTTAGACTTAAATTGCCAAAGATTAGAACTTTAGAGTTAAAAAAGAAATCAATTTCAGATTATGAAAACAAAAGAGATAAAAAAAATTTAGTTAAATTGATGTTTATTATTATTATTATTATTATTTAATAAAAGAGATAAATAGGAAAAAAAATGAGAAATTACCAGAGAATGACATGTGTCCAAAAAGGATTTTTGTTTATTAGTATAGAAAGATACTAATATATATATTTTATTATTAAAATTTTGTCATGTATTATTAGTTAATCTATACTATATAATAAAAGAAACCACTTTTAGGACACTTGTCATCGTATTAGGGCATCTTTTATAGATACTTATTGTTTTAATTTAATTTTTTTTTCTAATTAATTATAGATAACTCTCCTATTAAATATTATTTAGTTTAATATCTTATAGATAATTATTATTTAGTTTAATCTTTTCTTCTCATTTATAATATTATTTAGGAGTTAATTGCCAAAATCGTCCCTGAGGTTTGGGCACGTTTGCCATTTTCGTCCAAAATGAGACTTTTGTACCAAATTGCCCCCAACGTTTGTAATTTTTTGTCATTTTCATCCAAATCACTAACTTAGTTTATTTTTTCTGTTAAGTTGAGTATATTTAGATGAAACTGGCAAATATAAAACTGCAGGGACGATTTTGGCAATTTACTCAAACCCTTTTTAATTTCTTTTATTTAATTATTTTTGTTACACATATAATAAAAAAGAATATACATGGAGTTTTTAGAAAAAAAAATTATTGTTTTTGTCACATAATTTTTATAAATTTTCATCCAAATCACTAACTCAGTTTATTTTTCTGTTAAGGTGAAGGATGTTTTAAATTTTATAAACTAAAACAGAAATTAATTTACCGCTTCTTTATATAAATCAGTTTTATAAAGAGAAAACGTCATTGGTGTGCAACACATAACAATCGAGTACAACTTTTAGTATTTATCAGTTGTGGAGATAGAAAAAAATTGTAAAACATTACATATTTTTAAATGTGTTGAGCACCTAGGAAATATGTTGATAGAAATAATATTTATTTAATTTAGATTATGAGGGTAAATAACTAATACTTATTCCGAGTGGCTTGAGTAAAGTTGGTTCATAGCATAATAATTATAATTTTGTGGGTAATTTTAAGGTTTGGTAACGATACATTGTTTGATGAGGGGGGGGGGGGGGGGACTGGCTTCTGTTTTTCCTTAGGAGCGAATTTAAAAGAGTAGAAGATGAATTAAAAACTTGGTACATATGACAAGGTTTTTTTATTTGACATTTTTCAATAAGGTCACCAGCATTTTAGTTTTATAAAATTTAGAGGTTTAAATAGATTTTATTTTTTATAAAACTGATCTATATAAAAAATTAGAAATTAATTTCTGTCTTACTTTATAAACATCTTTCGCCTTAATAGAAAAATTAACTTAGTGGTTGAATGAAAATTTATAAAAATTATGTGACAAAGCTATTATTTTTTTCATATAAAAATTGCATGTATATTCTTTTTTATTATATATGTAACAAAATTCATTAAATAAAAGAAATTTAAAAGAGTTTGAGTAAATTGCCAAAATCGTCCCTGTGGTTTTATATTTGCCTGTTTCATCCAAATATCCTCAACATAACAGAAAAATAAACTAAGTTAGTAGCTTGGATGAAAATGGCCAAAAGTTACAAACGTTGGGGGCAATTTGGTACAAAAGTGTCATTTTGGACGAAAATGGCAAACCTGCCCAAACCTCAGGGACGATTTTGGCAATTAACTCTATTATTTAGAGAAAATTATGATTTTGGCCCTTGTAGTTATATCACTTTTACCCTTTTAGCCCAAAAAAGAATTTTTTAACATCTGTGCCCCCCAACGTCTTCTTTTCTAACCCTTTTGGCCCCTACACTAACCACATCCATTAAATGTTAGGGGCCAAAAGGTTTAAAAAAAGACGTTAGGGGCCAAAAAAGATCAGAAAAAAGACGTTGTGGGCTTAGATGTTAAAAAAATTCTTTTTGGGCTAAAAGTGTAAAAGCGATATAACCACGGGGGCCAAAATCGTAATTTTTTTTTGATGTATAAAATTAGATTTATTCAATTTGTACAATACACGAGGTTTTTTAAGGATATATATATTTTTTATTATTTAGTAAAGAAAATTACATTTATTCAAACCGTGTAATACACATATTTTTAAAGATGTATTTTTTTTTATTATTTGGTATATAAAATTACATTTATTCAACCCATGTAATAAATGGGGTTTTTTTAAAGATGTATTATTTTATTATTTGGTAAACAATATTACATTTATTCAACTTGTGTAATATATGTGGTTTTAAAAATATAACTTTTTTATTTTGTATATAAAATTATATTTATTCAACCTGTACAATATTGTTCTTATAGATTTAACTTTTTATTATTTAATATATAAAATTATATTTATTCAACTCGTGCAATAAAGAAGGTTTTTAAATATATAGATTATTTTATTATTTAGTATATAAAATTTATTTATTCAACCCGTGTAATACACGGGGTTATAACCTAGTACTAATATATGTATTTAACTATTAAAATTTTGTCAAGTATTTATTGGTATCAAGATTTTGAGTCATTAATTAAATCTTATTTCAACCGAGAAAATAATTCAATATTCAATACTGTTTTATTATATTAGGAAAAAAATTATTAAACATCCACAAGTTTTACAATAGTTTCATTTAAATTACTTAATTAACCAATTATAACAGTATAAACACGGTTATTACGCAATAAAAAAACTAGAGTAAGATTATGGTACAAATGAGCCGTAGCATACAAATTGGCTTCACGTGAGAAGTGAAAGAATTTTTTTCCCATCTTATTAAACACGTATTTTAGTCATAGAATCTAAAAAAATTGTGATTTTACACTATTTGAATATAATTATGTAATTACTGTAGAGTAATTTCTACAAATAAGTGTAAAATCATGGTTTTTTTTTTTTTTTTTTTTTTTTTTTTTTTTTTTTTTTACATTTTGCAATTGAACATCACACTGAAAAAGATGGATAAAAAATTCAATAAAAATAAAAAAATAAAATAAAATTTCACTTCACTTCTCATGTTAAGGATATTTTGTATGTTAATACCTATTTATATTATATCTTAAAAAACTATATGGAATTATATCATAAATCAAACTTTATATATGTGATAATTTATAGATAATTACGTTTTTTTTAAAGTTTTGCTAGATTTAATTGTATAAGTGTTTCAGAATCTTTTTGAATATTCTATGCTTTAAAACTCATTTTCGGACATCCCCATTAACTTACATAGGTTACATCAAGATCAACATATAACGAATAAAGAAATGGGGATTTTAATTTGTTAGATCAAACAATCGAGCTTTCACACCATTTACGGGAGTGGGGGTGGTCCGTGATGGACACTCCATCACTCGTGAAACAATCACAAACACCACCGCCACCATACTCTATCACGAGTGATAGTTTAACTCGATAATATCACGCGTTGAAGATTGTTGAATGTATGTGTATGACTTGTACATTGTGTATTAATACTTGTACATTGGAATCCCATCACTGGTGATGACCACCGCCACTACAATTCTATCACTAGTGATAGAATAGTGGGTGATGACATGGCATGAGTTGATTGGATATTGGGAGTGATAGAATTCTATCACTAGTGACCACCCCCTCCCCCTTACTTCATAAAATACAATAAAAACAAACTGTCATGGTTAATACATATATTACTGTGAAACTTTTTACCCGCTTACCAACAATCTCAATGTAAATTCGTCTTATATGTAAGGGATTTGCTTGGTCTATAAAAAAAATTCTTATTTTCCTTTTATTTAAACTTAAAAGAATACTTGTAGCCTCTTATTGCGGAGCAGCAAAAGAATCAAACCGAGTCGGCTGGAAAATATCGACAACTGAAAATTCGAAATCGTGAACGATGACGCAGAAATAACAATTTTGTATTTTATGAAGATGTTATAAAAGTGAACATTGATTTTATAGGATGCAACGTCAAAAAGTTGGTTCCTGATGCACTTCATGTCGGAGGTTTTAGTTTGTATTATCAGCTGATGGACATAACTAAGGGAGGAATCAAAACCTGATCATTACATATAATTATATAATTATAGGTTTAGGATTCAGAAAAAAAAAAAGATGAAATTTGTGAGAAGTATAAGAAAGAACATAGTAAGTACACATGTTATTATTTAATTTATTAGGATAAGGGTAATTAAATAATGGGTAAAAAATCCTGTACAAATAGTCTTATCATACAAGACGTACGAAAGGCATGAAAAGGTAAAAAAAAAAAAAAACGCGGTGATATTTTCGTAAATATTTTACTCGTAATTACCCTACAAGATCAAAATTACTTTACAATATCAAAATTACCCTACAAGATCAAAATTACCCTAAAAGATCATTTCTAGAGTAATTGTAACACTCTACAAAATTACCCTACAAGATCATTTGTAGGGTAATTTGATAATTACTCTACAAGTAAATAATTGCGAAAATGCCACCATGTTTTTTTTACCTTTATCATGCATTCCGTACGTTTTATATGATAAGACTATTTGTATTTGATCTTTTGCCTTAAGTAATTTAATAAAAAAACCTAATTAACTATAAAAATTATGTTGTAACCGTTTTTTGGAGTTATTTTAGGAATTCAAATATATTTTTTTGATTTACTTTCAATCTTGTTTTTTATGTTGTTTTATTTTAGGAATTCAAACAGATTATGGTATCTTGTTTTTAATGGTGTGACTACGTACATTATATGAGATTTAATGAGGGTGCACGGTATGGTTTGCGGGGACTCATTCGGTGAGTGGAGTCACCGATCGGTGACCACACCGTGGTGATTGAGTTAGGGTGTTTGAGTAAGAGAGAGAGAGAGAGTGAGAAATCGGTGAATAGTCACCGAAGGTGGAGAAGAGTGATAGAGGAGAGAGAGAGAAGAGAGGAGAGAAGAACCAATCAAAAAATATATAACTCAAATGCCCTAGGGTGATTAAACATACCTAGTGATTGAGTGCAAAATGGGGAGTGGAATGGGGAGTTGACATGACATAATATTATTGGGTAGAGAATCATTCAATCACCCTAGAGTGATTAACCATACCCCCACCCTAAGTTTTATGGTGTTTTTTGTAAAAGGAAAAAGTTAGCTCGCTGAATTTAATGATAGTTTTTTTATTGCTAATGGAATGGTGTCTTTGTATACTTGTATGGTATCTTATTTTCTGTGGTGTTTTATTTTAGTTTCATGATGTTTCTGTATAAGGAAATAGTAGTTTGCTGAATTCAATGGTATTTGCAATGTTATGGTGTCTTATATACAAACACAATGTCTTGAATCACAATACAATTAAAACATCATTGTATGAACATAGACAAAACACCATGGACTAAAACATCTGATCGGAACGTAATTTTTTTCTCTGTATAAGTATAGCGTTACTCATATTAAAGATAAAAAACACTCGTTATTATGGTGTAATTTTTTTTTTCAAAAAAGTTTATAAAAAGTTATTGACATTTAAAAAAGACGGGGGGACTTGCATGTGCATTGCATGTGGGTTTCTGAATTTAAAAATGTTAAATTTACCTTTATACCCTTAATTAGGGGTGCAAATGAGCCGAGCCGAGCCCGAGCTCGACCAGGCTCAAGCTCGAGCTCGGTTCGATTCGAGCTTTGTTTTCAAAGATTGAGCTCGGCTCGTTGGTATTTTCTCAAGCTCGAGCTCAGCTCGGGCTCGTTTATTATCTATTAATTAATATATTAAATAAAAATAATATAAATAATAGACTTTTTAGGCTCGCGAGCTCGATAAGTGAAGCTCGGACTCGTTTACTAAATAAGCTTATTTTTAGGTTCAAAGTCAGTTTGCAAACAAGTTTAAATAAGCTCGGCTCGACTCAGCTCGTTTACACTAAGGCTCGATAAGGCTCGACGAGCCTAACGGGCTTCACATGCAAGGCTCGAGCTCAGGCTCAATAAACAAACGAGCTTTATTTTAGGCTCAAGCTCGGCTCGTTTCTCGAGCTTTTTCTCGAGCCGATCACGAGTAGCTTGCGAGCCGCTCGGCTCGTTTGCACCCCTACCCTTAATCTAGAAAATTAATTATTTTAGTGGTAAATACTATTTAAAATTTTGCCATTATAATCTCAACCATTAGATTATAGATCAAAGGATGTAGATTCCTTCCTACACTTCTCATAAAATACATCATTTTTTACAATAACCCTACCCTTTAATCATATATTTATGTACAATGTGGTTTTCGTATTATGTCTTTTTTTATGAAGTGTATTAAGCGAGTGCATAACTAGACACTCTTAGTTAAATACACACACCATATTCATCAACTTCTTTTGCCGTTTTTTAAATGTACATAGAAATTTTATCAGGGCTGGCCCAAGAATCCTTGAAATTTTTTAGTCCTAGGCATGGTTGCAAAAGTCGCTAAGCGCTCCCTAGTCGGTCGACCGGGGAGTTGAGAGTACTCGGCCTAGGCGGAGAGTACACGGGGAGTACTCGGACATGCCAAAGTATAAAGAAATTAGTTTTCGGAAATTAATTATGTTTCAAATAACATAAATTTACTAATATTTATAACAAAATACGTGAAATTGATATTCATTCTTTAATATGATAGGAATAGAAATTGTGTTTTATTTTATTTTAAGTCAAAATCGGCCCAAGTTGACCTATTAGATCCGATTTTGGCCGATGTTGACCGCATTTGATCGATTCCGAGTAATTAGTCGGAGTTGAAGAAAGTCGACTCGGCAGCCTACCTTGTAGCGAATACTCGGGGAGTACTCGGCCTTGGAGACCTTGTTTTACAACCATGGTCCTAGGGAGAGTAGAAGATAAACGGGCCCCTATTAGGCTAATTTTTAATTGATTCAGACTTAGACTTTAACTGAGTTTAATTTTAAACTATACTAATGGGTATTCATGAGTAAAAAAACTAATGGGCTTACTTGAAATGGTCATTTAATTACGCTAACCATGTTGTGGGCCCTGGGAGGAGTGAAAGTGCACTAATTTTAACGTTATTTTATTAATTTTGTGAAAATAACGTTAAAAGCGGAGGACGGTTAATCATGGACCATATGGTGGCGTTAATAGCCGAAAGACAAGGGAGTACATGCACTAATCGGCCTTTGTCCCAATTGTTGAGTGTTATGTGCCTTATATCCAAGGCTTGATACAAAACTACTATCTAGCCGGGGGTCTCACTGGAAGCGGCCTTTCTATTCCTACGAGGTAGAGGTAAGACTGTCTACATCTTACTCTCCTCAGACCCTACCTTAGCTTTGCTATTGGTGGGATTTACTGGTATGAGGATGATGATAACTTGAATACCTCCTCAGACCCTACTTTAGTTTTGTTATGGGGGCACCCAGTATCACACACAATAAGCAAGTGTAACTATTGTAACATTGTAACGTTTAGGTAAGGATCAAGTATTGAACTCAAAGCTCACGACTTTTACTATTCAATTTTTTCTTTTGCTTCCAACTACTCAATTAAGTGATTTTGTTTGGTTTGTAAGTCTATAATTAAAATGAAAGACAGAAAAGTATGTAATAACAAATGAGTACAGAATAGAAGATCACACAAGGTATTGCTTGGGATGGAATCCATTTGTGATAAATAAATGTTGAGGTAATAGCTTGGTGGCCTGGAAAACCAATTTACAAATGCCCGAAACCTAGTCGGATTACTGGCACTTATGATTAAGTTAATTGATTATATTATTTAAATTTGATTTATTGTGAAGGGCTCCCGGTTAAATTACCACAAGCCTCAGCCTCTTGCAAAACTTATTGATTAAGGCACCTCTAGGTTTGGATTATTGACATATAACTACTATTTCCTTTTACAACATTGCCACTACGCAACCTCTATAGTCATTATCCCATTAAGAATCCATAGAAGCATATGTTGCGTAGTAACAATACTATTGATATGACAGGAGCAGTCACCCTGGTCGAGGTCGTACTACCTCGTTGGGACACTTGTTCTTACCAATACAGGTGTTTGATCTTTATTTAATGAGTGTGGTTATAGTAATAGAAATATATATAAAGATATAATTTTTAAGGTGTGTTCACCAACTCTTGGTCTGTGCCAAAGCCTAGCATAAAGACTGTGGAGGCTATGTCTGCCAACCAAGTGTTGGCTTGACATTAAAGCCTAGTATATAGACCGTACATGCTACAAGTGAAGTTTGATAAAAGAGTGTTTTCACAAGATGTGGGTTTCTCAACACCATAAATGAATTAACCACTATTAATATTAAGTACACTCACAAGATCAAATACCAAAATAGAAGAACAAATGTTACTTCAACAAAGAAAAATAGTAGAAAGAATTATCAAAAACATAAACACACCATTTTGCTAAAAGTTAAACATCTAACTCATACGAAGTAAGGATGAGCTCGGTATCGTATCGAAAATACCGGTATCGAAAACGCCAAATATGGGTACCGGTATTTTAAGGTAAAATTTGGTAAAATACGGTATCAAACAAAAAATGCCGGTATCGAAAACGCCAAAAAGTGGGTACCGATTAAGTACCAAAAAATCGATACGGGATATTTGGTACCGGTAGCAAATACCAAATGCTCATCCCTAATACCAAGTTTCATCTTCACCCAACAAATACAAGAGGTTTAGTCAAGAATGGTCATATAAGCCTACTTACAAACAATAATCATGGAATGGATCATGATAAGCAGGTGTAATAATGAAAGACTTCTTGATTATGAATGAAAGGGTTCTCTCAATCTTGTTGGTGGCTATTACAAGGTGTTTTGAAGTGATCCCAAACTCCAATGGATGGGTATAGATACTCTATAGACAAGAGAATGTATGGGAGTGATATGCGGAAGGATGGGATGGTTGGAATAAGATGCAAAGGCTACTATTCATAGGCCGTTGTTCGGTGCCTATGCACCACCATGCCTGTACTCTGCACGACCGTGCTTCGACATCTGTCTGACACAAAATTGTCCTTTTGTACTTGGGCGCAGTCGTGCTTGTACGATTTAAGGTTGTGCATGTCCTCCTTGTCCCCGACAAAATCTCTTTTCTTGTACTTTCTTTAGAATCTTGTTTATGGCCGTTATGTTCACGACAGTTGATGCGTGCTAGTGTGTATATGTTTTAGGTATATATTTTAAGCCCTTTTTACACTTTTTAGCCAAGTTTTAAATTTATAAAACACGATATTTACTAACACTACACACACATATGGGCAAGTGCACCCATCGTGGACGTAGTATAGTGTTGGTAAGATACCGAGGTCGTCCAAGGACACAAGAGCTTTTAGTACCGGTTTATCCTCAACGTCTAATCAAATCAAAATGTTAGAAAAGATTTTAAAACTAAGAAAATAAAACTAACTAAATGCTGAAAAATAAAATAAAAGTAAAAACAGATAGACAAGATGAATCACTTGGATCCGACTCGTGTGTAGTGTAACCTTTGATTATTTTCGCACTTTTGCACTTGTTTAAGAGATTATCTTAGTTATTGTAGTAGGCCCCTCTTTTGAAGGTGACGTTACCCTCAACCCAGTAGTTTGAGTCAGCAAGGATACAATCCTAAAGGGTCGGATTATTTAAAGATAATTAATTAAGTTATTAATGCAAATTATGGTAGGCCCCTCTTTTGAAGGTGACGTTACCCTCGACTAAGTAGTCTGAGTCAACAGGGATACAGTCCTAAATAGCCGGGTTATAGTATTAATAGTAGTTTAACTTATGAGGGGGTCAAAGAGTTTGGATCCCCGCCATCAAATACCTTTGGGTATTGAAGGAGATCCTACAAAATTTGACCCAGGTCCCTTGCAGTACCTCTAAACGCTGAACAAGGGCAAGACTCTTACCAAACCGTTCCCTTAACCCCCGACCAGGTAGCCAACATACCTCCATTTAGACCGTGGAGATATGAATGGTGAAAATCTTTTATTTTATATAGACAGTAAAATAATGTCAAGACACCACGGACAAACGATAAGGAAGAATCACCTTCAACATAAGAAACTAGTTATTAAAGTCATTAATACAAAACCAAATAAAAAGTGCAAAAGATTAAAAATAAAAAGTATTACACTAGACACTTGTCTTCACCAAGTGATGTAAGAGACTTAGGCAAACATGGCCTTTGATTGTCAAGAACTCTTACGATCAATCTTGGATCCCGAGACGACTCACACACTCTATGATGGACAATGGATGATGGTGGTGGATGATGGTGTTATGGTGGTGGTGGGTGGTGGGTGAAGTGTGAGAGAGGTGGTGTGCCAAGGGATGAGTTGAAATGGCTCCAAGCACTCCTATTTATAGGCTGAACAGAAGCCTGGGCACGGCCCCGTGTCCGTCTGACACTCTCTTTCTTCATTAATTGTAATCCGCAATTACAATAAATGCGCCTGCAGTACTCTGACCACGCCCCCATGTCCGCTGGGCACGACCCCGTGGTGGGCAATAGAAGCTTCTATTAGTTTGTCTTTTCTGCTGCTTCTTGGGCACGGCCCCGTGCTCGCTGAGCACGGGGCGTGTTCAGTCTTCTGCCTTCTTTGTTTTGCTTAGGAGGATGCTGTCGAGGGGTCGGACAATCCACTTTTGTCCCTTTTCTTGTATTTATGTTAGATTTTGCTGTCTTTTTGCTTCTTTTGTTAATTTGAGCTCATTTAATCCTGAAAATACAAAAGGAAGACAAAAGCACACTTTTTCCAACATTAGTACTAAAAAAGGGTTAGTTTTATGCCACAATTGATATAATTTATATGTTGCATTTTGCGCATATCAACCGTGCTTGTACTTGTGCACGATCGTGTGTAGACACGTGTCCTATTGAATCTTCAGTCTTGTCAGCTTTCTCTGATCTCGAAGCTTCTGAAGCTTGTCTTGACCTTCCACGGCCATGCTGGGATATATGCACGGTCGCGCATTACTACTTTGACTTCTTGTTGACTTGTTAGGTGATGCACGACTCTACCTATCTATTCTTCAAGATTCTTCCTTTTTTCTTCTAGTTTTGTTAGTGCAAAATGTCTAATGCCTGCGTATTTTGTTTTTGTCATTTGGCAGCACAATCGTTTGTTTGTTTGATTTTAATGTTTGAGTTTTGAATGTAAACACCTGCGCATCAGGTGATGCGCAACGTATGAGTCCTGCGCAGTGCATGAGCTCATACGCAATGCATCACAGACAGATGAAGTGATGCGTTGTATAGTGATGCGCATGTGGTGATCCTCTATAAATAGAGGTTGTGATGCGTGATAAGCTCATAACTTTGAGGGGATAGCTTTTGAAAGGAGGGAATTTGTAACGAAGTGCTGTCGAAATTAATCCGGAACGTCTATTTACATTCTTGCATCATTCTCACACACATTCTTATGGATTCCGCACATTTGGATGTGTTAAAGTAGATTTCATATTGTTCTTCAACGTTTAATCATGTGAACAAGACCGTTCCTGGAATATCAAGTGGTATGAGAGCAAGGGGTGCTCATATCTACTTGTGAAATGGTGTAAAAGTTGAAGATTTCGGCTTATTTGAAGATTTTTGAAGATTTAAAGCATTTTCACCGTCTACTATTTTCTATTCACAAGTATTATTTTTCATTCTCTATCATACTACACCAAAGGAAACATCTCAAAACACTAAAAAACAGCCAAAACCATGTCAAAAATTTCTTTCAGCTTGCTATCGCGCAAGAGGACCCTAGAGCGCATCACCTGATACGTCGTGCATCAAGGTGATATGCTGGTATTCATACGCATGCATCACTTCATATGTTCGGAAGTGATACGTTGGGATTGGTGATACGGAGCTAATGATCCTCTCAAAGGGGTTGATAAGCGAGGGTTTCTGATATGTTGGAAGAGTGATACACTAAGTTGTAGTGATCCGTTCAAGTTAGTGATACTCGAAGTGTGATACGTGGTTTTATGATACACGATTTTTTTCATATAGTGTGAAGAATTTCTAAGTCTTTAAAAGATGCATGATTTAAGAGCGTTTATGGAGAGCTCGGGGGGTAACATTGTACAAACACTGAATTTAGATAACATCATGGGTACAAATAATAAAGCACCGAAGTTAATGAATATGGAATATTTCCCCGGGTGGAAGGAACGTTTTGAGGGTTCTATTTTTCGGATATGATGCTGATTTGTGGAATGCAATTAAGGAAGAATTTTTTAGACCTATGAATGAAAATGGTATTAGGTTTTTACCTATCTCTAAGTTAGAAGGTGATAACAAGAAGAATTTTGAACGAGAGAAGAAAATGTACAACCAAGTACAACAGGCTTTGATAAATAACATGTTACATCCTTTTAAGAGTCATAAAACACCAAAATCTTTATGGACAACGCGACATGAGAAGTATTACGAGAATCAAGATATGATCCAAAGAAAGAAAGCGTTGATTAAAAAGGAATTTAATATTTTCATGAGTCTGAAAAATGAGTCATTACATTCTTTGATCGAGAGATATTGTCTCTTGTTAGCAGAGTTAGATGAGTACTAGATTGATATACCTAACCTTGAAAAGAATATCAAGCTTGTTGATGCAATGCCGGAGAATAAATGGGAGAGTTTTCTGATAATGCTTAAAGGGCAGCTTAGCTGGACGGTGACGGCAGCGACGACTTAGCCTGCCGGTCGTCGAGAGAGGGAGATGAGAGGAGAAGGGACGACTAGGGTTGGGTTTGTTGTGGTTGAGATTATTTTTCTTTAATTAAGGTTCGGGTTTAAGTATGTATTTATATCTAATATCATTACAAACTAAACCCAATGTTTAAACTTTCCCTTGAAGTTAAAACCTTGTAATTAACTCTTATTTTTTTTTGGAACGACAGATGAGCTGGATTCCGGCTCACTCCAAAGGGCCAGCATATGTTGTTTAAACCCCTCACCCCAAGTTCGAATCCCTCCCAGAGGTCTCTCCCATATGTACATAATTTGCACTTAGTAGGATCCGACCTGATACCTCCCCAGGAGGAAACCACTTAGTGGAAAACCCCCTGACCAACTGGGCTATACCATATTGGCAATTAACTCTTAATTACTAATCAATCTCCAACCCTATTTATTATCCAATAATACAACTCTATTTTGTTTAATTCTTAAACAATAATTATTCCAGATAATCAATATCTATAATATTATACCATGAATCGTGTTATAAATATATCATTCATGTTTGTCCTCTAAAGTGTAACTCTTTGGATCGTACATGATGGTAACGTTAAATAATTGAGTGTCAGACACACTAATTCCAACATAAGAATTAATTATTCAGATTTATTAGCTAGCAAGGGTAAATACTTTTTAGCCACTTTTATATTAAAACTAGGGATATGACATGTACCACTTGGTACAGGTATCGCAAATGGGCAAATGCTTACAGATGTGGGTATTTGTTTTAATCCATTTTGCTTGATAAAGCATTAAACGTTTGGGGGTTAATAGTACCATATCCGGGCGTCCCGATTCATTTAATTGTAAATGGCCATTAAGTGCGGGGTGTAGGCATACACCTGAACTGCACAAATATTTTGGCGTGTATGTTGATCACATACTGGTTATAATACTGGTTCCTGAATGTACGACAAGCCTGTAATTCGGTAAAAGAAATTATCCCAATGATTATTGAATAAAAATATCTTTTTAAAACATTTTCTAAAACACGCCGGTTAATAGTATTTACCAGTGAAAACTGACGTATTTTAAAATTAACCACAGGTGACGAACCTCAATAGTAGGATGGATACAGTTCGACCATAAGCTTTGGAATTTGCGACTCCACGGCTAAAGACCTATGATGTCTCAAGTCCTTTTTATTTTGATGCCTTGTGGGATAATTGTACCAAACAAGACATTACAAATTTTATTTAATATATTTTCAAGCTTTTATATTTAATACTTTATCATTCTATCTTACATTGTCAATTGTGATACTGTTATCCGACCGTCACACATAAACCCACATTCGGACCCACCGGGGATTGGGGTGTGACAGATCAAAGCGAAAAACAAAATGTGTTGGGTCATTAAGATAAAATTACTACCTGTGGGCTAGGGCTTACTCCGTTCCGTGATGCTAACATTGCACTATTGATGAAATGGTGTTTGCGATATAAAAGCGAACCAAATGCGTTATGGAGGAGAGTGATCTAGGCTGTACATTACTTAAATAAATCGTGCCAATTAATTCCTTTATGTAAACAATATTTCGGCCTCATGGAAGACTAGCCAAACTTGAAAAACCAAGTCGAAAAAGTGAATGTTAATCTTATGACTTATTTTAAGGCGTGATCTGTTGGAGAGACAAAAATCACTTCTGGTTGGACCCTTGGAGTTGTTGGGTTCCGAAAAAGGTTAATACTTTTATGTGGAAAGAAATTTTGGATCTGCTTTCAACAATTTCGGCTCTATATACATGAAATATGGTTATGGGTCCGGTGGATTGTAAGATTTGTGGGGAAAGGGAGGATAATAGTGACCATTTGTTGATGGCTTGTCACTTTGCTAACCGGGTTTTGGCAAGCAATTAGGAATTGGTGTTAAATACCAACGATTTACGTTTTTTTCTGCTCAAGATTTTACCAATATCCATTGAGATACGTGAATGGGCCGTAGAAAGAGAATGGTTTTTCAAGCGATTATTTTTACGGCTAGTTGAAGTATGGAAAAAAAGAAATGAGCTTCTATTCTTGGACAAAGAGGTCAACGTCTCTAAAATGGTGGAAAGTATAAAAACATTGGGCCGTCTTTGGATTAAGAATAGATCTCCTTTTAAGAGCTTGATGTGGAAAGATTAGTGTAATTTTAATTAATTTGTACTATCGCTGTTCTTTATGAAAATTGCCGTAAAAAAATAAGTAAACCAGGTGATCCAGTTAAACCAATATTTGAAATTTTTTAGGAACCAATATTTCCTTAAAGGATTAAGGAACATTGTTTATTCTTCTAGATAATTAAGTTTAAAATTTGAAAGGGAAATGGATTGTATCACCCTAAACTAAGCAAAATTGGCCAATACCACTCGTAACTTTCAATTTGGCTCCCACCACCCTCTACTTGACAATTTGATGTCAATGTCACCCCTTCGTTAAATAATCACTAACTGAGTTTGTTTTTTAAGCCTACGTGGCATAGAGATGATGAGGTGGACAGCATACGTGGACAGACCCTTGTTTTATCATCTCTGAAACATCATTCGAACCCTAATTCAACACAAACACAATTATCCAAAATTGCAGAGATCGATCAATCGCACACAACTAATCCCCATAGCCGCTCTTACCCTAATTCGTCCCCAAATTGCAGAGATTGATCAATCGCGCACAAACACAATTCTCCCAAATTGCAGAGATCTATCAGTTGCAGTTCAACACAAACACACAATCTCCAATCTGTAGAGATTGAAGAGAAATTGGAGGAAAAGTTGAGGGAGTTTACAGATCTGGTGAGTTTATTCAGTAGCAAACTTGATGATGGCAGATTTGTGTGTTGGATGATGTTTTAGATCTACCATTTTTGTTCATATCAGCGATATTGTTCCTCATCAGTTCTGGTGTAGCTTTGATATTGTTCTTCATCAGTCCTCTAAATATCTAAATCCATTCGACAACCGGAGAGATACATTCACCGCCGTCTGCACTTTGCGTCAGTCATGGAACCGACAGAATCTCTAGCCGGCGCTGACGCCTCCGACATCCCAAACACAACCTCCGATAATCCTACCAACACCTCCGGCGACAACAACACTTCTCTCAAAACCACCAATCCCTTACCTCCAACCGCCACTCCGCCTGAAAATCGCGTCAAATTCACCTTCAGTTCCTTCAATTTGGAAGCTCGTTCGGTCCGATAACGTCGAAATAGCGATTATTACCGGTGCAGGTCCGAGCGTTAGAGCCGTCGGTGATGGAGAGGTTGAAGTGAGAAGGAAACCAAGTGCCTTTGATGAAGATTGGTTAGGGGATTTGGAGTTTTAAGCAGGCGTGTTTTGGTGTGTTCATGGTGGATTAGAGTTTGAAGGTTTGTCTTCTGCGTGTTTAGGAAGGAGAAGAGAGGGTTTGTTTAATCATGCCTTGGATCTTTTAAAATGAGATTTATGTATTAATTATAATTAAAATATAGATTTCTTTAAAAATAAATTGGCCACCTCAGCATGACACGTCATAAAAAACAAGCCACATCATCAAAAATTAGCCAGGTAGGATAAAAAACTAACTGAGTTAATGTTTGGTTAACGACGGTGTGACAGGACAACCGAAATGTTAAGTTGGGGGTGGTGGGAGCCAAATTGAAAGTTGAGAGTGATATTGGCCAATATCGCTTAGTTTAGAGTGAAAAAATCCATTTCCCCAAATTTGAAGATACATAGATACTTTCTGTACAAAGTAGTATAAAACTATTTAACATATAATAAATCAGTTCTCTCAAATTATATAAATTGTTAAACATTGAAAATTTAAAAAAAAAGTATAAGCTTAAATTGTATTTCAACGTATTTAAAGAGAAATTTAAAGAATGATTGAAAACTAAAATAGAGTTTTAACCACGTGATTGGTCTAAGTTATATTATTTTACTAGCTCATAGACTCGTGTATTACACAGGTTATATATATATATATATAGGAGTGCTAAAATGAAAACCATCTCCAGTTGCAAGAACAATGAGAACTTTTTGATCCGGGGCGAGTTTGACCAAAATTTTTTTTCATGAACGTAGATGCGTGTATTATAAACACATTTGTAAAAAAAAAAATTCAAAAAATAATGTCATGAGTGTAGTTTTTACGGGTACCCGTAAACACAAACTTGTGGTGCTCAAAACTACACACACGACATTTTTTTTGAATTTTTTTATAAATGTGTTTATAATACATGCATCTACGTTTATGAAATTTTTTTTTTGGTCCAACTCGCCCCGTACGGTGTAGTTCTCATGGTTCTTACGACTGGAGGTGGTTTTCATTTTAGTGGTCCCCTATATATATATATATATATATATATATTCATTTATATATATATATATATATATATGTATAGGGGAAGGTTTAAATGAGAACGCTAAATAGAACCGTGAGAACGAATGGAAAAACCGCGAGAACTTAGTAAAAAACAATTCAAATTCAAGATTTTTTTTACATTTATCATTATTATTCGAATACAATATTAGAAATTTAATTTACATGTTTAAATTTACGTGAATTCGTAAATAAAGAAAATTTACACATGTGTAAGTTTGCCATTTACACGTGTGTAAAAATCTAATAAGAGTGATTTTGAGAGGAGAAATAAATTATTTGATTTTGTAATTTTTTTTGATGTTGTATCTTAAGTACAATGAGGTTTGTATTAAAAAATTGGTTTTGTTTGGTTTTTTCATTCGTTCTCTTGGTTCTCGCAATATTTAGCGTTCTCAAGATAACCCTCCGGCAGGGTTATCATGAGAACGCTGAATATTTCGAGAACCGTGAGAACAAATGAGAAAACCAATCAAAACCGAATTCATTTAATACAAACCTCATTCTAATTAAAATACAACATCAAAAACGAATTCACAACATCAGATAATTTATTTCTCCTCTCAAAAGCACTCTTACTAAATTTTTTACACATGTGTAAATATAACAAATTTACACATGTGTAAATGACAAACTTACACATGTGTAAATTTTCGTTATTTACGAATTCACGTAAATTTAAACGCGAAAATTTAATTTCTAATATTGTATTCGAATAATAATGATAAGTGTAAAAAGAAATTTTGAATTTGAATTGTTTTTTACCAAGTTCTCGTGGATTTTTCATTCGTTCTCACGGTTCTCGCGATATTTAGCGTTCTCATTTAAACCCTCCCCTATATATATATATATATATATATATATATATATATATATATATATATATATATACACATATTGGGTACGGTTCATGCAAGAACCACCTTTATTACGTGAACTGCGAGTACCAATGTAAACACAACGAAAAATACCTAAAAAAACCTAACACTATCCAGACAGATGGTAAAAACTAAACCCCCCAAGCTAAAATGCTAAAAACTAAACCCCCAAAAAACCTCAAACAGATGGACAGACCGAGCGCACTATCCAGACCCTAGAGGATATGCTCCGTTCTTGTGTCATCGACTTTGGTGGTAACTAGGATGTACATTTACCATTGATTGAGTTCTCGTACAACAACAGCTATCATTCCAGTATTCAGATGGCTCCTTTCGAAGCTTTATATGGTCGCAAGTGCCGATCTCCTCTCAGTTGGCGTGAGATTGGTGACAAGCAACTAACTGGCCCTGAGATCATTCAAGAGATGACAGATAAGATTCTTTAGATCCGTGATAACTTGATCAGGGCTAGGCGCAGACAAAAGAGCTATGCTGATAAAAGGCGTAAGCCTCTAGAATTTGATGTTGGAGATCAAGTACTGCTCAAGGTATCTCCCTAGAAGGGAGTAGTTCGTTTTGGTAAAAAGGGAAAACTCGCTCCTCACTATGTGGGTCCTTTCACGATACTCGAAAGGATTGGCAAGGTGGCGTACCGACTCGACGTGCAACAGGAACTTAACAATGTACATCCGGTATTCCACGTATCTAATCTCAGGAAATGCTTAACCGACGAGGAACTTCAGGTTCCCATTGAAGACTTGCAAGTAAATGAGACTTTACATTTTGTGGAGAAACCAGTCGAAATCATGGACCGGGGTATCAAGTGATTGAGGCGCAGCAAGATTTCCATAGTTAAGGTACGATGGGAAGGAAAGCGTGGCGCCGAATTCACTTGGGAACTCGAGAGTGAGATGAAGGCTACGTATCCGCAGCTCTTTGAGTAGTCTTCCACTTAGATTTTGGGGACGAAATCTCCTAAAGGAGGGGAGACTGTAACGCCCTACGTCCCTAAACTTTTAACTTTTGGCAAGTCTAGTCCCTATACTATTGAGACTTAACTATGTTAAACTATTTGTGAAACTTATTGATACTTGAATCTTATGAAACTTTGAATCTAAACTCTTTGATACTTTGAAACTTGACTCTTGATGCTTGATACTTATGAATCTTGATTCTTGGGGAAACTTGATACTCGATGCTTAAAACTTAACACTAGATACTTGATACTTGACTCTTGATACTTATTGAACGAGACTCTTGATACTTATGGAACGAGAAACTTTGAGACCTTGTTAAACTAGAAACTTGAAACTTTACACTTACTAGCTAGCTTACGTAGACCTGAAACACGGAAACTTTTATACAATCTTGTCATGTGATGGTAGTACACAATAATACGCAACGCAACACTTAACCTAGATCGCAAAACGAACCGAATTCAGAAATCTAGAAAAACGGGTCTCGGTGTCCGAATGGACATCCGATCGGAAGGACATTTGATCGAACAGCCATCCGACCCAGCCCTCTTGCACCGCCTTATCCTCTCTACACTATAAATACCCCTGTCACATCACTTGATGTGACAGCCTCCTCCGACCCAGACGCACACCCTCTCGTTCAAGAGCACTTTCCTTCGGTTTTCAAGCGATTCTTGTAAGTTTTCTCCGTAATTCTTGTACAACCTTCATCTTTACACACTTTCTCACTAGATTCTTCATCAAAATCATACTTTTCATCAAGAAATCACTAAGATTTGGGCTCCTTGAGGATGACGTCATCATGGTTGTTTGTACAAACCGCTATGTGATGTCATTCCGTCAAAATCTAGTCCAGATCTAAGAGATTTCTACACATTTTACTACGAATCTTTACATAATCTAAACATTTTTGGATACTTTCATGCTTTACTTAACTTTTTATTCAAATCGGTGAAATCTAGAACCAAAACAGGCCTAGGACTTGTTCCTTAGTCTGGAGTTGGTTCGATAACAGATTTCCACCGAAGAGATGACCAAAATACAGACCAGACATGAAACTCCGTCAAGAACAGTCATCCGATCGAACGGGGTGATTCCCATCCGATCAGACAAGCTGACGTTTGGTGGGTTTTACGTCTTCTCGATACGTTACAACGTCGTCTCCGTCTAACTCGAACTTAGAAGTCTTACGAAGGTTTTAAGGGAACACGATCATGACAGCCGAGTGACCATCTGATCGGAAGGTCCTTTGATCGAACGACCATCCGACCGGACGACCTGTTCCCCATAACCTTTAACACTTAAACTAATTGAATCAGGATTTTGAACTATGAAGCTTTCACTAGAACAGTCATCCGACCGAACGGCCATCCGTCCGGATGACCATCCGATCGAATGACTTGAGCTCATACTACGACGTTGATTAAAAAGGAATTTAATATTTTCATGAGTTGATTCATGAGATCAAGATATGATCCAAAGCAAGAAAGCGTTGATTAAAAAGGAATTTAATATTTTCATGTGTCTGAAAAATGAGTCATTACATTCTTTGATCAAGAGATATTGTCTCTTGTTAGCAGAGTTGGACGAGCACAAGATTGATATACCTAACCTTGAAAAGAATATCAAGCTTGTTGATGCAATGCCGGAGAATGAATGGGAGAGTTTTCTGATAATGCTTAAAGGGCAGCTTAGCTGGACGGTGACGGCAGCGACGACTTAGCCTGCCGGTCGTCGAGAGAGGGAGATGAGAGGAGAAGGGAGGACTAGGGTTGGGTTTGTTGTGGTTGAGATTATTTTTCTTTAGTTAAGGTTCGGGTTTAAGTATGTATTTATATCTAATATCATTACAAACTAAACCCAATGTTTAAACTTTCCCTTGAAGTTAAAACCTTGTAATTAACTCTTATTTTTTGAGCAACCAGTCGAAATCATGGACCGGGGTATAAGTGATTGAGGCGCAGCAAGATTTCCATAGTTAAGGTACAATGGGAAGGAAAGCGTGGCGCCGAATTCACTTGGGAACTCGAGAGTGAGATGAAGGCTACGTATCCGCAGCTCTTTGAGTAGTCTTCCTCTTAGATTTTGGGGACGAAATCTCCTAAAGGAGGGGAGACTGTAACGCCCTACGTCCCTAAACTTTTAACTTTTGGCAAGTCTAGTCCCTATACTATTGAGACTTAACTATGTTAAACTATTTGTGAAACTTATTGATACTTGAATCTTATGAAACTTTGAATCTAAACTCTTTGATACTTTGAAACTTGACTCTTGATGCTTGATACTTATGAATCTTGATTCTTGGGGAAACTTGATACTCGATGCTTAAAACTTAACACTAGATACTTGATACTTGACTCTTGATACTTATTGAACGAGACTCTTGATACTTATGGAACGAGAAACTTTGAGACCTTGTTAAACTAGAAACTTGAAACTTTACACTTACTAGCTAGCTTACGTAGACCTGAAACACGGAAACTTTTATACAATCTTGTCATGTGATGGTAGTACACAATAATACGCAACGCAACACTTAACCTAGCTCGCAAAACGAACCGAATTCAGAAATCTAGAAAAACGGGTCTCGGTGTCCGAATGGACATCCGATCGGAAGGACATTTGATCGAACAGCCATCCGACCTAGCCCTCTTGCACCGCCTTATCCTCTCTACACTATAAATACCCCTGTCACATCACTTGATGTGACAGCCTCCTCCGACCCAGACGCACACCCTCTCGTTCAAGAGCACTTTCCTTCGGTTTTCAAGCGATTCTTGTAAGTTTTCTCCGTAATTCTTGTACAACCTTCATCTTTACACACTTTCTCACTAGATTCTTCATCAAAATCATACTTTTCATCAGGAAATCACTAAGATTTGGGCTCCTTGAGGATGACGTCATCATGGTTGTTTGTACAAACCGCTTTGTGATGTCATTCCGTCAAAATCTAGTCCAGATCTAAGAGATTTCTACACATTTTACTACGAATCTTTACATAATCTAAACATTTTTGGATACTTTCATGCTTTACTTAACTTTTTATTCAAATCGGTGAAATCTAGAACCAAAACAGGCCTAGGACTTGTTCCTTAGTCTGGAGTTGGTTCGATAACAGATTTCCACCGAAGAGATGACCAAAATACGGACCAGACATGAAACTCCGTCAAGAACAGTCATCCGATCGAACGGGGTGATTCCCATCCGATCAGACAAGCTGACCTTTGGTGGGTTTTACGTCTTCTCGATACATTACAACGTCGTCTCCGTCTAACTCGAACTTAGAAGTCTTACGAAGGTTTTAAGGGAACACGATCATGACAGCCGAATGACCATCTGATCGGAAGGTCCTTTGATCGAACGACCATCCGACCGGACAACCTGTTCCCCATAACCTTTAACACTTAAACTAATTGAATCAGGATTTTGAACTATGAAGCTTTCACTAGAACAGTCATCCGACCGAACGGCCATCCTTCCGGATGACCATCCGATCGAATGACTTGAGCTCATACTACAACGTTGATTAAAAAGGAATTTAATATTTTCATGAGTTGATTCATGAGATCAAGATATGATCCAAAGCAAGAAAGCGTTGATTAAAAAGGAATTTAATATTTTCATGTGTCTGAAAAATGAGTCATTACATTCTTTGATCAAGAGATATTGTCTCTTGTTAGCAGAGTTGGATGAGCACAAGATTGATATACCTAACCTTGAAAAGAATATCAAGCTTGTTGATGCAATGCCGGAGAATGAATGGGAGAGTTTTCTGATAATGCTTAAAGGGCAGCTTAGCTGGACGGTGACGGCAGCGACGACTTAGCCTGCCGGTCGTCGAGAGAGGGAGATGAGAGGAGAAGGGAGGACTAGGGTTGGGTTTGTTGTGGTTGAGATTATTTTTCTTTAGTTAAGGTTCGGGTTTAAGTATGTATTTATATCTAATATCATTACAAACTAAACCCAATGTTTAAACTTTCCCTTGAAGTTAAAACCTTGTAATTAACTCTTATTTTTTGAGCAACCAGTCGAAATCATGGACCGGGGTATAAGTGATTGAGGCGCAGCAAGATTTCCATAGTTAAGGTACAATGGGAAGGAAAGCGTGGCGCCGAATTCACTTGGGAACTCGAGAGTGAGATGAAGGCTACGTATCCGCAGCTCTTTGAGTAGTCTTCCTCTTTGATTTTGGGGACGAAATCTCCTAAAGGAGGGGAGACTGTAACGCCCTACGTCCCTAAACTTTTAACTTTTGGCAAGTCTAGTCCCTATACTATTGAGACTTAACTATGTTAAACTATTTGTGAAACTTATTGATACTTGAATCTTATGAAACTTTGAATCAAAACTCTTTGATACTTTGAAACTTGACTCTTGATGCTTGATACTTATGAATCTTGATTCTTGGGGAAACTTGATACTCGATGCTTAAAACTTAACACTAGATACTTGATACTTGACTCTTGATACTTATTGAACGAGACTCTTGATACTTATGGAACGAGAAACTTTGAGACCTTGTTAAACTAGAAACTTGAAACTTTACACTTACTAGCTAGCTTACGTAGACCTGAAACAGGGAAACTTTTATACAATCTTGTCATGTGATGGTAGTACACAATAATACGCAACGCAACACTTAACCTAGCTCGCAAAACGAACCGAATTCAGAAATCTAGAAAAACGGGTCTCGGTGTCCGAATGGACATCCGATCGGAAGGACATTTGATCGAACAGCCATCCGACCCAGCCCTCTTGCACCGCCTTATCCTCTCTACACTATAAATACCCCTGTCACATCACTTGATGTGACAGCCTCCTCCGACCCAGACGCACACCCTCTCGTTCAAGAGCACTTTCCTTCGGTTTTCAAGCGATTCTTGTAAGTTTTCTCCGTAATTCTTGTACAACCTTCATCTTTACACACTTTCTCACTAGATTCTTCATCAAAATCATACTTTTCATCAGGAAATCACTAAGATTTGGGCTCCTTGAGGATGACGTCATCATGGTTGTTTGTACAAACCGCTATGTGATGTCATTCCGTCAAAATCTAGTCCAGACCTAAGAGATTTCTACACATTTTACTACGAATCTTTACATAATCTAAACATTTTTGGATAATTTCATGCTTTACTTAACTTTTTATTCAAATTGGTGAAATCTATAACCAAAACAGGCCTAGGACTTGTTCCT
This sequence comes from Helianthus annuus, assembly GCF_002127325.2. Lineage (NCBI taxonomy): Eukaryota > Viridiplantae > Streptophyta > Magnoliopsida > Asterales > Asteraceae > Helianthus > Helianthus annuus. The sequence goes on from NC_035445.2 coordinate 60,590,763, forward strand.
TAGTCTGGAGTTGGTTCGATAACAGATTTGCACCGAAGAGATGACCAAAATACGGGCAAGACATGAAACTCCGTCAAGAACAGTCGTCCGATCGAACGAGGTGATTCCCATCCGATCAGACAAGCTGACCTTTGGTGGGTTTTACGTCTTCTCGATACGTTACAACGTCGTCTCTGTCTAACTCGAACTTAGAAGTCTTACGAAGGTTTTAAGGGAACACAATCATGACAGCCGAATGACCATCTGATCGGAAGGTCCTTTGATCAAACGACCATCCGACCGGACGACCTGTTCCCCATAACCTTTAACACTTAAACTAATTGAATCAGGATTTTGAAATATGAAGCTTTCACTAGAACAATCATCCGACCGAACGGCCATCCGTCCGGATGACCATCCGATCGAATGACTTGAGCTCATACTACAACGTTGATTAAAAAGAAATTTCATATTTTCATGAGTTGATTCATGAGATCAAGATATGATCCAAAGCAAGAAAGCGTTGATTAAAAAGGAATTTAATATTTTCATGAGTCTGAAAAATGAGTCATTACATTCTTTGATCGAGAGATATTGTCTCTTGTTAGCAGAGTTGGATGAGTACAAGATTGATATACCTAACCTTGAAAAGAATATCAAGCTTGTTGATGCAATGCCGGAGAACGAATGGGAGAGTTTTTCTGATAATGCTTAAAGGGCAGCTTAGCTGGACGGTGACGGCAGCGACGACTTAGCCTGCCGGTCGTCGAGAGAGGGAGATGAGAGGAGAAGGGAGGACTAGGGTTGGGTTTGTTGTGGTTGAGATTATTTTTCTTTAATTAAGGTTCGGGTTTAAGTATGCATTTATATCTAATATCATTACAAACTAAACCCAATGTTTAAACTTTCCCTTGAAGTTAAAACCTTGTAATTAACTCTTATTTTTTGAGCAACCAGTCGAAATCATGGACCGGAGTATCAAGTGATTGAGGCGCAGCAAGATTTCCATAGTTAAGGTACGATGGGAAGGAAAGCGTGGCGCTGAATTCACTTGGGAACTCGAGAGTGAGATGAAGGCTACGTATGCGCAGCTCTTTGAGTAGTCTTCCTCTTAGATTTTGGGGACGAAATCTCCTAAAGGAGGGGAGACTGTAACGCCCTACGTCCCTAAACTTTTAACTTTTGGCAAGTCTAGTCCCTATACTATTGAGACTTAACTTTGTTAAACTATTTGTGAAATTTATTGATACTTGAATCTTATGAAACTTTGAATCTAAACTCTTTGATACTTTGAAACTTGACTCTTGATGCTTATGAATCTTGATTCTTGGGGAAACTTGATACTCGATGCTTAAAACTTAACACTAGATACTTGATACTTGACTCTTGATACTTATTGAACGAGACTCTTGATACTTATGGAACGAGAAACTTTGAGACCTTGTTAAACTAGAAACTTGAAACTTTACACTTACTAGCTAGCTTACGTAGACCTGAAACACGGAAACTTTTATACAATCTTGTCATGTGATGGTAGTACACAATAATACGCAACACAACACTTAACCTAGCTCGCAAAACGAACCGAATTCAGAAATCTAGAAAAACGGGTCTCGGCTGTCCGAATGGACATCCGATCGGATGACGATCCGATCGGAAGGACATTTGATCGAACAGCCATCCGACCCAGCCCTCTTGCACCGCCTTATCCTCTCTACACTATTAATACCCCTGTCACATCACTTGATGTGACAGCCTCCTCCGACCCAGACACACACCCTCTCGTTCAAGAGCACTTTCCTTCGGTTTTCAAGCGGTTCTTGTAAGTTTTCTCCGTAATTCTTGTACAACCTTCATCTTTACACATTTTCTCACTAGATTCTTCATCAAAATCATACTTTTCATCAGGAAATCACTAAGATTTGGGCTCCTTGAGGATGACGTCATCATGGTTGTTTGTACAAACCGCTATGTGATGTCATTCCGTCAAAATCTAGTCCAGATCTAAGAGATTTCTACACATTTTACTACGAATCTTTACATAATCTAAACATTTTTGGATAATTTCATGCTTTACTTAACTTTTTATTCAAATCGGTGAAATCTAGAACCAAAACAAGCCTAGGACTTGTTCCTTAGTCTGGAGTTGGTTCGATAACAGATTTCCACCGAAGAGATGACCAAAATACGGACCAGACATGAAACTCCGTCAAGAACAGTCGTCCGATCGAACGGGGTGATTCCCATCCGATCAGACAAGCTGACCTTTGGTGGGTTTTACGTCTTCTCGATACGTTACAACGTCGTCTCCGTCTAACTCAAACTTAGAAGTCTTACGAAGGTTTTAAGGGAACACGATCATGACAGCCGAATGACCATCTGATCGGAAGGTCCTTTGATCGAACGACCATCCGACCGGACGACCTGTTCCCCATAGCCTTTAACACTTAAACTAATTGAACCAGGATTTTGAACTATGAAGCTTTCACTAGAACAGTCATCCGACCGAACGGCCATCCGTCCGGATGACCATCCGATCAAATGACTTGAGCTCATACTACAACGAAAACTTCAAAAGTTGAAACAATTTGCAAACACATCCCTGTCCGTCTGACCGGATGGCCATCCGATCGGATGACCATCCATTCAGAGGGTCTGACTATCATTACACTTGTTGTTTTACAGGACACTATGCTCTCAGCACTTGAAACTTTACCGGTTCACAAAATTATTCCACTGATAGAATGACCGTCCGACCGAATGGGTTCCATCCGGGGCGAATGGTCATCCGACCGGATGACCATCCGTTCGGATAACCATCCGGTCAGGAACCTTGTCAGACACTTATTATTCGCACTATTCGACACTCATACTGTTATACTATAATCAGGCTAAGTTCAGCGCTCCCTTCGATCCATTTAGTCGGTATTGATACATAGCACCCACTGTGAGTATACTCGATCCCTTTTTGTTTTAAACACTTTTGGGATGCAACATGTACTCTATAAACTTGACACTTGAAACTTGAAACTTGTTTGAAACATACTCTATCCGTTGTAAACATGAAACTTGATACTTGGAAACTTGAGACTTTTATGCTATGTGAACGTTTAATCCTTGTGTGTAGTTCTGCCTTAACAATGGTAGCGCTATAGGGGTAATGCACCTCCCCGTTAGTCTTTGGGGTATTGTTAGGAGGATACATTTTTGCTTTCCTTGAGTCTTGGGATAGCGGTTAACGCATTGGAAACTTGGGCTATCACTCGGACTGCGTTTAATAGCATGGTGAAACTTGTTATATGTGTTTATGCTGGATATGAGTTTTGGAACATTTTTAAGCTATGATACTATTATCTATTCAAACTTGTATACTCGCCAACATTTTGTTGATATATTTTAATACATGTTGCAGGTTGATAGTAGCTGAAGAAAACAAGAAACTTGCTAGGATGCTGCTTAGAAACACATCGTAGCTAATTTAGAAACTTTTGGACAATGTTTGGAATGTTTTGTATTTGGTGTTTTGAGGTTGTGAATCTTGATGCTTGAAATCAGTTAATCTATATTGAAACTATTAGTGTTACGGAAACTTTTGAGCAATCTGAACGCTTAGTGCCGCAACCCAATGTTTCCGCCATCGGTTGGGGTGTGACAGATTTGTATCAGAGCCATAACTATAGGGAATTAGGGAAAGTAGGAATGCTTTGCCTAGTCTATAGTTCTAGGAATCTTGACTCTTATCTGTTGTTTAAGACTTACGCACTCTACCGTACATGCTTCCTAGAAACACATTTCCTATCAAACTTACATGCCTTTCCTAAGGCTGACACAATATACACTTGGATGCCTTGAAGACGCTGCTATGCAGTGTTCGTGTCTTGCACGAGATTTACATTCAAGTCAGGAGTGACATCCGGACCTTGATGGGAAATTTCCATATTATATTCTAGTAGGTCTTATCTTTCGATAAGTACCGACACTATTAGGGTACGAAGTTGTCAAGTTAGAGGTGAAACTCACAACTTGATAACTAGTCCCACTCTTTGATTTTCTGTCTCGCCAAAGTCTTGAAACTCCTAATCAATTAGGAACGTGAAATGATCGAAAGGACAGATATCGTAGGCCTAACATCGATGACGTATTTGTCTAAGTAAGTCAAGACACATTGCCTCAATTCGAGAGGGGTTTGATTCACTTTGGTTAGTCGACGTTCCTCTACCCGGAACAATCCTATGTTTTTATGAGCCTATCTTTTATGATTATCTCGATTTTATATGTGGTTTTAAAGTAGATTCTTCGTTTATTCCGAGACTTTTTTTATGCAAATCGCACGTACCTCCACAATCTAAATCAATAATCATAATCTCTCAGAATCAAACTAAATTTATGATGCTTTATTCGTTACAATAAACTACGTGGGAAACTTGACTAAACTATGAGGAATGTGCTGTTGTGGGTAGCAAAACACTATACGTAACATGGCACCGAATGACGAGACAGGAGTAACATGGACGAAACATGGTGGATACGTTGTTGGTACTTCCTATATATAAGTGTTTCCAACATGTTACAAACTTTCGTACCACGTGCCATGCGAAATCTAGTGTTTTGCAGGCCGGTGATGAGAATGTTGAACATTACGCTATGTGAAACTACTTGATTGATCTATGTGCATGAAAGTGATGGAGTGAACTGCTATGGTTGGCAAAACACGACACGTAACATGACACCGAAAGACGAGACGAACATGACATACCCGAAACATGGTGGATACGCCGCTGGTACTTCCTATATATAAGTGTTTCTGACATGTTACCGAACTTTCGTACTACGTGCCATGCGAAAATCGTGGGTTTGCGGACTTGTGGTGAGAGTATTGAATCTTTGTGAAACTTGTTGAATGTTTTGTGACGCTTGAAACTTGAGTCTTTATGCGATCGTGTGTGAAACTATATACTACGAGACTTTATGATCTAGACTTATACAATCGTTTTCTTGGATCTTTAGATGTCTTCCTATAAACTATCCTACTCTCTCAAGAAAGCCAGGACCAACTCTCAGAAGAAAATGATGTCTTTCATGGCCGATCAGATTGCTCGCATCGTACCAAAGATCGTCACTGAGATCCAGGGTTCAAACACTCCTCCCTCCTCTGTTGACTCCAGGACGGAGAAAGTAAAGCCTACGAAGTTCAACTACAAACACTTTGTCTCTTGCAACCCTAAGCCTTTCACGGGTAGTGATGGGGTGACTGCTATGCTGGAATGGTTCGACAGCATCGAGGTTACCTTCATCAACAGCAAGTGCCCAGAACACCTAAAGACTAGGAGTGCACCTGGCATGTTTCAAGGCAGAGCCCTGGAGTGGTGGTCAAACGAGAGAAATATCCGCTTGAACGAAGAAGCTTACGCTCTTCCATGGCCTGAGGTGCGAGAATTGATGATGCTTGAATTATGCCTTCCCCATGAACAACTAAAGCTCGAGGAAGAGTTTTGGCATCTCAAGCAGGTTGGGGATGACAATTTGGCTTACACTACCCGTTTTAAGCAACTCAGCGTAATCGTACCTCACTTGGTTTCTACTCCGAAGCGCATGATAACCAAGTACATTAATGGATTACCTCCTGCCATGCATGACTCGATTGAAGCAGCTCAACTAGGAACTATTGAAGAAGTTTACCGTCTTGCAGCAAGTTTGAACAACAACCATGTCCGTGACAAACAGTTTGGAAACTCTTCTCCCTCGAAATCAGCGAACCAAGTTACCCAGCAGCCCAGTGGCAACAGAAACAAGAAACGAAAGTCTAAGGGTTCTGGCTGCAATGCCATTGTCTCTGCTGCGAATGCCAACCCTACAGGAAATGCTATTGTGCCTGCTGTTGCTGGTAACCCTCCTGCTCCGGAAAACAAGAAGTCGTACACTGGGATTCATCCCAAGTGTGTCACTTGCAACTTTCATCATCCTGTTACCTCTGCTTGCCGTCTGTGTACCAATTGCAATCGCTATGGTCACACAACTCCCTACTGCCGTCAAGCCAACCAAGCCCAACAAGCACCAGCTCAGGCAGCTCTACCAGCTCTCCCAGCTCCTCCGCAGAATCCCAGACCTGTCAACAATGTTCGTGCATGCTACAAGTGTGGAGACACTACTCATCTCCGTAACCAGTGTCCTCAGCTGAATCAGGAGCAACAACCAGCCACTCAAGGGCGAGCGTTCAACCTTAATGCAAACCACACCCGTAACGACAATGATTTCAGAAGCTTTGTGTCCGTAGAATTTGAATCCTTGTTAAGCTGTGCACAAGTCGTTTTCGGTTGAGATTGCCGATGGTAAGTCTATTCTAGTTGATTCTATTCTCAGTGGTTGTTCCCTGACTCTTAACGACCACGTCTTTACTATTGATCTCATACCCATGCAATTGGGTTGCTTTGATGTCATAATCGGCATGGATTGGTTGCGTGAGAATCATGCCGAAATCACCTGTCAAGAGAAGTACGTTCGTTTACCTCTCCCGTCCGGTGATACCTTGCACGTCTATGGAGACCGACCTTCTAGAGGACTGAAGTTGATAACATGCGCTCAAGCGAGCAGGTGCCTACGTAAACAGAACTTTGCCTTCTTGGCCCACGTGGTGGAACAAAAGGGCAAGGGAAAGAATATAAGCGATGTTCCAGTAATGTGTGATTTCCCTGACGTCTTTCCTGAAGATCTTCCTGGTCTTCCTCCTCCAAGATCTATTGATTTTCGTATTGATCTCATACCTGGTGCGACTCCTTTCGCCAAGGCTCCTTACAGACTTGCACCTTCCAAGATACAAGAACTATCCTGTCAACTACAGGAATTGCTCGACAAAGGCTTTATACGTCCAAGTACCTCCCCGTGGGGTCCTCCTATGCTATTCGTCAAGAAGAAAGATGGTTCGTTTTGAATGTGTATCGACTACCGCGAGCTTAATAAACTCACCATTAAGAATCATTATCCTCTCCCTCGTATCGATGATCTATTTGACCAACTACAAGGCGCGTCCTGTTTCTCGAAAATCGACCTTCGATCTGGTTATCATCAGCTCCGTGTTCTCGAATATGATATTCCTAAAACTGCGTTTCGCACTCGTTATGGGCACTACGAGTTCGTGGTCATGCCTTTCGGCTTGACCAACGCACCCGCCGCGTTCATGGATCTTATGAATCGTGTTTGTAAACCCTACTTGGATCGTTTTGTGATAGTCTTTATTGATGATATTCTTATTTATTCGAAAGCTAGAGCTGATCATGAACGTCATTTAATGAATCGTGTTTGTAAACCCTACTTGGATCGTTTTGTGATAGTCTTTATTGATGATATTCTTATTTATTCGAAAGCTAGAGCTGATCATGAACGTCATTTATGCTTGATGCTAGAACTGTTACGTGGTGAATGCTTATACGCTAACTTTTCTAAGTGTGAGTTTTGGATCAATGAAGTACAATTTCTCGGGCACGTTGTTAGTAGACAAGGTATTCATGTTGACCCTTCTAAAATCGAAGCTGTGAAGAATTGGAGTACGCCTAGATCTGCATCTGAGATTTGTTCCTTCTTAGGATTGGCGGGTTATTACCGTCGATTCATTTCAGACTTTTCAAAAATCGCCGTTCCTTTAACTTCGTTGACTCAGAAAGAGAAACCTTTTGCTTGGGGTCCTGAGCAAGAGGAATCCTTTCAAACCCTGAAGAATCTTCTTTGTAATGCTCCTGTTCTTACTCTCCCTGATGGGAATGACGATTTCGTGGTATATTGTGATGCCTCGAACCGTGGCTTGGGCTGTGTGCTCATGCAGCAGGACAAGGTTATTGCTTATGCCTCCCGCCAACTCAAAACACATGAGAAAACTATACGACTCACGATCTGGAGCTTGGTGCAGTTGTGTTTGCGTTAAAGATTTGGCGACACTACCTATATGGAACTAAGTGTGTGGTTTTCACTGACCATAAGAGCCTATAACATATCTTTAACCAATAGGAACTGAACATGCGACAGAGACGTTGGGTGGAATTACTTAACGACTACGACTGCGAGATTCGCTATCACCCTGGCAAGGCAAATGTCGTGGCCGATGCTCTTAGTCGTAAGACTCATGTTAATACTATCCGTTGTTATCACATCTCTAGCGATTTGCATTCTTGTATCTGTGAAGCTCAGTATTCGTCAGCTAACGAAGGTAGTCTAATCTTTGAAATACGAGGTGCTACGTTTGATCAACTCGAAACAAAGTCTGATGGACTTCAATACTATCTTAATCGTATCTGGGTGCCAGATCGCGATAATCTTCGTGAGCTCATTATGAATGAGGCACACAAATCTCGATACTCTATCCATCCAGGTGCTGATAAGATGTACCATGATTTACGTATGACTTATTGGTGGCCTGGTATGAAAAAGGACATTGCTGCGTACGTCTCGAAATGCCTGACTTGTACGAAGGTAAAGGCTGAACATCAACGTCCTTCAGATCTTCTTGAACAACCCGAAATCCCTGTTTGGAAATGGGATAGCATCGCTGACTATATAACTAAACTACCCCGTACACCCACTGGTCATGATAGTATTTGGGTAATCATTGACCGTTTGACTAAATCAGCCCACTTTCTTCCAATTCGCGAAGATCATAAAGTGGAGAAACTTGCTCGAATTTATACCGATGAGATCATATGCCGTCATGGAATACCTATCGACATAATCTCTGACCGTGATGGTCGCTTTACTTCACGTCTTTGGCAAACCTTTCAGTCCGCTATGGGTTCTCACTTGAATCTTAGTACGGATTTTCATCCTCAAACGGATGGACAGACCGAGCGCACTATACAGACCCTAGAGGATATGCTCCGTTCTTGTGTCATCAACTTTGGTGGTAACTGGGATGTACATTTACCATTGATTGAGTTCTCGTACAACAACAACTATCATTCCCGTATTCAGATGGCTCCTTTCAAAGCTTTATATGGTCGCAAGTGCCGATCTCCTATCAGTTGATGTTGGGATTGAACCCTACCAGAGGAACAGATAATTAGAGCCAAAACTGGATCAGGTCAGTGGATCCAGAATAAGTAGATGATATGCATACAAGTCTCTCCCCTTGAAAGTGGTTTCAACATCTGCTGACCTCCTATCTGCTGATCATACAAACTGCTGACCTACAACTATTGATCAAGTCAAATACTGATGAAGAACTAAAGCCCTGCTGCCCAATCTACTGCCTTGAGTCAAGCACTGCTGATCATGACAAGTACTGCTGGGTTCACAGCAGTGGAAGGATGCAACAGTAGTTTTGTTTACTTTATGTAATGAATTGTAATTACAGTAGTTAGTATAGCAGAGGTTGTATAGATAAGAGGTTAGAGTTTATTAGGAGGTTAGATGTCACTTTCATGGTGACGTCAGCTTAGATGCTTCAGTGGTTTGTTCGTGCCTATAAATAGAACAGTGCTATGTACTGTTCTATTAGCTCTTCACCATCATCTTCCTGCACGAACAAATTCTGTGAGCTCAGGCTGAGGGGGAGTTTGTTTCATACTTGCATATTGTAATCGTTGTTGAAAATAAATTCAATCATTCGATTCAATGTTAAACTTGTATGTTAAAAGCATTTCTCCTGTTTGATTGTGAAAAGTTTGTTCCATTTTAATTCCGCTGCACAACTCATTCATCTTCATCTTATTTCAAACGTAAAACACAATCAAAGCCAAACTCAGATCCTAACAATTGGTATCAGAGCTTGGACAATCAAATTTGATTTAACAATCATTTTGACATAAATAGTTCAGCTCACCCTCGTTGATACTGATAGTTTGTTCGTTTTGTTGAAAAACAGAGTAAGGTTTAATCACCATTAAAGTTGATTAATCAGTGACAGTAAAACAACCAGGATGACGTCACAATCACAAGATGATAAGAATAACATTGGCTCTCTTTTCAAACCTCACATGCTTAAACGTAATGAGTACAGCATCTGGGAGAGAAGGATGGGTCACATCCTTGCTCAACAGAATACTGGGTGTTGGATGTCTGTTGTCTTTGGTCCCCATGTTCCTATGGTGCCAAGTGCTGAGGATACAAAGAAGTTCATCCCTAAACCAACTGAAAACTATACTGAAACTGATTTTCAAAAGTTCGAACTCGATGCCAAAGCATTTAGCATCATAGCTTCTGCATTACCCAATGAAATCTATGCTGGACTGTTACATTGTAACCGTGCCAAAGAATTGTGGGATGCATTGAAGGAACAATTTGGGGGAACAGAAGAGGTTATTGAAAACAACAGGGAAATTCTGAATCAGCAGTATGAAACATTTTGTCACATCAAGGGAGAATCATTAACCCAACAGTTTGAACGTTTTAGCTGTCTCATTAGTGAACTAAGGCTTGTTAAAGTTACATTTTTAAATGCAACTCAAAATAGCAGGTTTCTTAGATCACTACCTGAAAAATGGGACACAATTGCATTTGTTACTAGAAATTCAGCTGAGTTCAAGGATCTGACCCTGACCCAACTCCTTGGTAGACTCCTGACCTATGAAAGGGAGATAAACCAGAAAAGGAGGTTGCAAGAGTCTGGAAAAGTTGCAGATGACTATTCATTTGGCAGCACAGCTCTTTTTGGTCAGGAAGAATCTGGTAGCAGAAGTAAGGATCCGAGTTTTGATCATTTTATTGACATAACTGCTGGTTTTAACAACTCTGATCCTCACTCTGCAAATTATGCTTTCACTGCAAACTGTGAAAACCAGCTGTCAGATAATCTGTGTTTTGAGCTCAATGATTTGCAACATTTTGATCCCACTGACTTAGAAGAGATGGACATTTTGCATCAATTGGCTTTGCTTAGTGTTAGAACAAGCAAATTCTACAAAAGAACAGGGAGAAAATTCCCAGGGCTTCATGGGAATTTAAAGGTGGGGTTGGATAAGTCAAAAATTAAGTGTTACAAGTGTAATAGGCTAGGTCATTTTGCTAGGGAATGCAGGAGTCAAACCACTGGTCCAATAATTACTCATCCTAGCTCAAACCATAGACCACAACAACAAAACACTATGCACTATACCCAATATACCCCTGCAGCACATGTTAACACTGCTCACTATGCTGCAACCCCTGTGCCTGTGCATTATGTTCAAACCACTGTTCCACAAATTCAGTATGTTCAGGCCCCTGTTCCTCAGGCACAGGTGCAACCTGTTGCACCTCAACAAGCACAGGTGCAACCTGTTGCACCTCAACAAACTTCTCCAACAGTGGCACAACCAGATCAGCAAAGCTTTTTCACACAAGGCTTTGTTGATTGGAGCAGCATGCCTGATGAACTTGGTGATGAAAATTTTGCTCTCTATGCTTCTAATGATACTTTTGATAATAACTTTTGTTTGATGGCATTAGAGTCAATACCAGAAGGGGTAGAAACTGAAGGTGAACAGCTAAGTGCTGAAACAGTGGATGAAGTTGCTGAAGAAGTGGTTACTACAGTTGCTGGTGAACTACTGCTGGGAGAAAATTCAGAAACCCTGATTGAACCACTGTCTGACCCTTGGTCCAAAGAAGACAAAGAGAAAGAAGAAGTGAAGAAAGCTGGTGAGGAAGAAGGGAGAGCTGATGAAGAAAGTGATCATCAATGTAATTGTGCCATGATGGGCTGCTGCCAAGGTAACACCTCAAGTTCTTGAAAAACCGTGTTCAGACAAATGTATTATTGCATTTGCTAACATTAAAGAGGTAAATGAAAACCTTAGGGATAAAATCTTGTCTGATGAAGTCAAATTTGAAAAGTCATTTAAAGAACTTAGAAACAAATTGGCTGAAAAAGATAAAGTGACCAGCAGTCTCAAAGAAGAGCAGAGCATAACCAAAACTCAACTCCAAACTATGGTAGAAAAATACCAAGTTTGCAAAAAGGAGTTGGAGTCCACCCAGATCACCTGTGAAAGATGGGTGGAGTCTTGTAAAGGGTATGAGGTTATGCTTGCAAAACAGCTTGAAAGCAATTTCAAGTTTGGTATAGGACATACAAAATATGATGATCTTGTAAACACTGCTGAAAATCAAGCTGGTTCAACTGAAATAATACCAACCAACAAAAATGGCCAAGAGGTTAAAATAACTGACAAACTTGGTAACAAAATTACTCTGGAAAGATCTGTGGGATCCTCAACTTTTGAGGAGATTGAGAAATATCAATTTAAACCCACATGGTCTGATGAGTGTGATATCCTGGAAAACTTCAAACCAATGGATTTCACAACCACTGATGGTGTTAAAGCTCCAAAAGCAAAGATCATTCCTATCAAAGATATCCCAACAATGGTTCAAAACTATGTTGCAAAGGAATCTGAGAAAAGGAAGAAGAGAGAAAAGATTAAAAACTCGTTTTGTGATTTTTGTGAAAAAAGGAATCATCTAACAAAAGACTGTTTTCATCTAAAAGCACATGATCTAAACAAAACAAATGTCATTGTACCTGCTGAGAGCTGCACCATCTGTGGTAAAAATAACCACAAAACTAAGGAATGTGTGTATCTCAAAAACTTTGATGAGAAAAAGAATGAGTACATTGCAAAAACATCCTTAAGTTCATCAGCATCATCTGTCAAATTCACCAAGAAACAACCACTGTTTGTCCCAGTCCAAACAGCTGTCACAAAACAGCTGAATCAAACATCTGTTCAAAGAGATGTTCAAGTGACTGATGCACCTCCTGCAAATCAATTCAGGAGAGGTAAAGGACAACCATCATACCAAAGGATCCCACATGTTTATGAGGCTTACAAAAAGCCCTCTAAACCAAGAGTGAACAGGCATCCTTTTGGTTATCAACAGGTGATTGGCCAAGACCCCCAACAGTGGTTAGAGAAAAACATTCCCAAAAATGTTCAAACCCCTGAGCTAACCACTGTCCATACACCTGTCACCATCCCAGACACTATTGAGACCCCATCCAAAGCCTTATTGGCTTTGGAGACCTTAATGAACTAATCCTTTTACTTCATGTGCAGGGAGCTTCTGCATGCTTAGATAGTCTTTGGTATGTAGATAGTGGAGGCTCCAGACACATGACAGGATGTAAAGCCCTACTCAAAGATTTCAAAATCCATGGAGGGGGTGATATATCCTTTGGGAATAATAGTAAAGGGAAAGTTCTAGGGTCTGGTACAGTTCAGTCTGGAAATGTAAAATTTGAAAATGTCAATCTGATAGACAATCTGAAATTCAACCTCCTGAGTGTCTCATAAATGAGTGATAAGGGGTATGGGTCATTCTTCACAAAGGAGTGTTGTAGGATTGTTGGACCAGAAATGGTTGAAAAGATTGAAGCAGTAATAAAATCTGGAAAAACAAAACTTGTTGCTCAAAGAAGTGGCAATGTTTATGTTGTTGATATGTCAAAAGAGTGTCCCAGAACTGATGCCTGTCTGTTCTCACCTGCCTCTAACAAAGAGACAGAACTTTGGCACAAAAGACTGGGGCACACAAATCTCAAGACAATCACTGAAATTTCAAAAAATGGCCTAGTAAGAGGCTTACCACAAAAACTGTTTTCATGTTCTGAGCATTGTGTTTCCTGTTTAAAAGGTAAACAACATAAAAGCTCCTTTAAGTCCATTGAAGAGTCCAAAACAACCCAGTGTTTGCAAATGCTGCACATGGATTTGTTTGGCCCAGTTCAAGTCATGAGTCTCAAAAAGAAGATATATTGTTTGGTTATTATTGATGACTTCTCTTGGTTTACATGGACTTTCTTTTTACACTCAAAAGATGAGACTATAGACATTTTGCAAGACTTTGTGACACAGGTTGAAAAGCAATTTGACCTTCCAGTGAAAGTCTTCAGGAGTGACAATGGCACAGAATTCAAAAATAAGGAGTTGGATGGCTTCTGTGTGAAGAAAGGGATTGTAAGGCGGTACAGCATCCCTAGAACACCAGAGCAAAATGGGGTTGTTGAAAGAAAGAACAGAACTTTGATTGAGGCTGCCAGAACCATGCTTGTAGATTCAGGTTTGCCATTAACTTTTTGGGCAGAGGCAGTAAACACTGCTTGCTGTGTCCAAAACAGAGTTTTAATCAACTCCAGGCACAAAAAGACTGCTTATGAAATTCTGTATAAAATCAAACCACTGATCTCATACTTTAAAGTATTTGGCTGCCCATGTTTTATTTTGAATTTAAAAGATTCCATCTCAAAATTTGCAGCCAAAGTAGACTGTGGTTATCACCTGGGATACTCAACCACTGCCAAGGCCTACAAAGTGTTTAATACACGGACCAAAGCAGTGGAGGATGTTGGACCGTTGTTTTAACCCGAAAAGTCAGTCAAGGTAGCTCATCCTCACATATAAAGGCGGAAACAGAATATGCAAGGTTACAACAGCTTGTCCTTTCAATTCCACTGCTTTTATTGCTTTCTAATGTGATTTTGACAGAGTTTCGCTCCAGAGCACACACACCAACAACTATGATCCGCTCAAATGACAGCTATTTATAGGCATCACTGGTTCGCTTATTTGACTAACAAATAAGCGGACCTACAACTTGCACTATAAGCGGACCACTTAAGAACCTAAGAGCGAACCTACATGCTACTTGTACATAAAAGCGAACCTACCTCTAACAATACATAATTTGACATTTTTGACCCTGTGTTGACCTATCTTAACCTAAGACTTCACGTAGACGTAGTCAACAGACATCCCATGCATCAACAGACTCCCCCTTGGATGTTGACGTAGTCTTTATCGGTCTTCAGATCCTGAGTCTTTGGTCTTGGTCTTTTCTCCGACCCTGTCTTCTCCTCGTAAGCATTCTTCACAGGTTCCAGTATTAATACCTGGCTCTAACTTCCATCTTCCCTTTAGCAGTTGATCCAGACTCCCCCTTTCACAGACTCCCCCTCTCAGTATGCTGGGATCTAAGGTATCTGGTTCAAGCTTTGACAATTTGCCTCCGATGGGAATAATGAAGTCTCCAAACCTGTTACTCTACCCATAACATTAGAAATTATCTTTTCAAACAATAAACAAAAATTCAATCAGCTCTAGAAATCCACTCAAGTCTTCAAGTTCAAATTAATGACCCTGATCACTTGATTAATCTACCAAGTTCAATTTAATGACCCTGGTTGATCATTTGACAAATCAAACTGATTTAGTAAAAATCATTTTCAATATTTTCTGAAAATAACAAGTATCAAATTAATGAACTTGTTTTTGATTTTGAAACACAATCAAACTTCCAACAATGTAAGCTCTCCTCATTCTTCAGCTCAGAATCTCCTGCATCTTCTTCATCTTTCTAGAATCCGACAATCAACTTTCCACTCTGGTTTGTCTAAAATAAAGCAGAAATAAAATCTTTTTGGATTTTATAAAGTGATCTAAACTAAGAAATGAAATAACAGAAAAACTTAAATTGCAGAAAGTAAATTATTTACAAGTTTATTTTTGGCGAGCGTGTCAGGGAATCATATCAGCTTTTCAGACAGATTATAAGTACCATTAAGCTACATTACATACTCAGACTTAAACAATTCACCTCGATTGTCGATATACTGATCCATCTTAAATTCTCATACAAATTTCAATCTATTCAGGATACAGTTTAAGTGTCTTAAGAACTTAGATCAATCCATGTGCCCCACCTCTTGAATATACTCCCGTATCCAGAATCCCAAATATTCAGTCTTACAGGTGAGTATACCACAGATGATATCTGTAAGGGGTTAGGTGCGAAACCGTGAGAGCTCAGGTCAGAACTTCCGTTCAGCAGAGAGATGACGGCTCGACTTTTGGCGTGTCCCCTTTAGAGGATCTTTTAGCATTACAACAGCAGCGACTATCAATTTTATTGTTTCATCAGCTTGTTGAGGGCGATGCTATGTTTCAAGCATTTTGCAGAAAGTATTATTTGGGGACTAGGTCAGTACTTCCATACAGTAGAAGTCCCGGAATAATACCCCAGATATCACTGAGTATAAAGACCCAGTATCTCAGAATATGGGACCTTTCAAACGAGATTTCAGGGGTTACCTATATATCCAAGTAGTATTCCCCACGACTTTCACAAGTTTGAAATTTTAGGTTTATATCCTGAATAAATCTACTAAATGTACGAAAACCTATCGACACATCAATAGTGAGACTGTTTAACTCTTTTTGACTTTCCAAATCTTTAGCATACTGTAATTGTCTAGCCGATGTACAATCATTTTCCCTATATACACAAGCTCTTTTTCAATTTTATCATGTTTTTGTATTTTTCATTTTTTACTATTTTTGTATTTTTCTGAAAATAAACTATGTACAACTATCTATCTCCCCCTAAATACCAAAACACGTAAAAAATCGACAAACCATCGCAGATTGTTTCTCGTCTTCATCCGCAACAGTACTCTCATCAACGCTCACAATTCCATCCGACACCGAAAGCAATTTCATACCATTAAGTTTTAACAAATATTGAAACCGATTTTTATCAAATGCTTTGGTATGCAAATCAGCTTTTTGTTCGCCAGTGTGGATTTTCTCAATTCGTATCAACTTTTTCTCGAAGCGATCGCGAATAAAGTGATGACGAATCTCTATATGTTTAGTTTTAGCATGATGTACTGGATTTTTAGTTATATTTATTGCGGCCTCATTATCAACAAACAGAGGTGTGTTAAGAAACTGCAAACCGTAGTCGCGCATCTGTTGTTGTATCCACAGGATCTGAGAGCAGCAACTGCTGGCAGAAACATACTCCGCTTCACATGTAGATAGCGCCACAAATGTTTGTTTCTTACACTGCCAGGTAACCAATCTAGGACCAAAGAACTGGCATCCTGCAGTTGTTGATTTCGCGTTGACTTTGCAGCATCCGAAATCCGAATCGGAATACCCTTCGAGCGTAAAATCGCCTTTCCTAGGATACCATAACCCCAATGACGGAGTACCTTTCAGGTAACGTAATATCCTCTTGACAATAATCATGTGCGATGCTCTTGGGTTAGAATGAAATCTTGCTGCGAGGCACGTTGGGTACATGATGTCAGGTCGTGAAGCAGTCAGATACATCAAAGAACCTATCATGGAACGGTAGAACGTTTCATCAGCCCTGTCTCCGGTGAGATCTGGGTGAATCCCATGATTAGTCACAAGTGGGGTAGCAGCTGGAGTAGAACTTGACATTCCAAATTTCTCTAGAATATCATGCACGTACTTCGTTTGATGAATGAAAATTCCCTCAGGAAGTTGTTCAACTTGTAGACCCAGAAAGAATTTCATCTCCCCTATTGATGACATTTCGAATTTCTGCTTCATCACCTGTTCGAAATCTTTGCACAATTTCTCATTCGTTGACCCAAAAATTATATCGTCCACATAAATTTGTACTATCAGAAGATGACCATCAACGACTTTAGTGAAGAGAGTGGCATCCACTTTTCCACGAATGAACTGGTTAGCGAGTAGGTGTTGAGACAAAGTCTCGTACCAGGCTCTCGGCGCCTGATGTAGACCATACAACGCTTTGTCCAGCAGATAAACTTTGTTCTTGTGGATTGGGTCAGTAAAGCCCGGCGGCTGACCAACATAAACCTCCTCTTTGACCTTCCCATAAAGAAACGCTGACTTTACATCCAGCTGATATACTTTGAAATTCTTCCAAGACGCAAATGCTAGGAAAATTCTGATAGCCTCTAGTCGAGCGACAGGAGCATAGACTTCGGTAAAATCAATTCCCTCCTGTTGACTAAAGCCCTGAACAACGAGTCGAGCTTTGTTCCTTACAACCACTCCTCTATCGTCCCTCTTACATTTGAAAACCCATTTTGTATTGAGTTTTCTTTGACCATCCGGCAAATCAACTAACTTCCACACCCCCAACTTTTCAAACTGACTTAACTCTTCTTGCATCGCTATGACCCAAGAGTCTTCAGTAAGTGCCTCTTTGTAAGTTATCGGTTCGATCTGCGAGATAAAACAACTTAATGAAAATTCAGTTTGTAAAGGTGCTACTGTAGAATAAAAACATGTTAAGCCCTGGTCAATTTGACGTCTCGTGCGAACGCCCGATTGCAATTCTCCTATAATCAACTCCTCTGGATGATAAGAAAGAGTTCGCGGCATCACTTCGCTTGGAACATCTACATTTCCCTCCAGATTAGTAACATTCTGCTCTGCATCTTGTTCACCAACTTGGTTTGTTTGACTTGAAAACTGGATCTGCTCCCCCTCAAGATCTGAATCACCATGGTCAAATACTGGCATGTTATCAGCTTCTTGATCATCATTCACCTCCGACTGATTATCAGGAGCAACTTCATCCTGTTCACCAGCATTACTAGGACCTGCTTCATCGTCATTTGAAGTTTCCCGAGGTCTTCCAGAATACTCTGCTGGAACCTGAGCTGCGACTCATACTCTCGCAAAATATCCAGCTCATCAAAGAAATCTTCTTCTTCCTCTGATTCTTCTCTCATGTCAAACGAATCCCAAAGTTTGTCATAATTATATCTCCATGAATCACCAGGATTCTGTGGCGGCATAGTATAACCTTGACATTCAACATTCGCTGCTTCAATAATCCGCTTTTCGCTTGGAACGAAGATATTCACATCATATAGTAACGCGGTCTTCCCTGTCATATGGCTCGATGCTCCACTATCCATGATCCACCTGGATACAAGTTTTGGAAGATCCTACACATAACAAATCATCACTTAAACAACTTCAAGAAAGATGCCGATTCATGCTTCGCTAACCAGGAAGCTCCGGCAATTCAAACTGTTTAGTCAAACATGGTGTCCACCCAGGCCTCATCAGCCTTAGGTGTAACCTTGACTCTCGCAATTTGAATTTTGAAATTTTCAGCCTTGAGAGGTGGAAAATTTGCATCATAATCAACCGTAATTGATTCTTCAGCCTTTTTCACCTTAGAAGTTGAAACTTTCTTCTCAACTTTTGATTCAATTTTAGGTTTCCACATCTGTTGAGTTACTGCAACCCTTTTGTAAAATGTGTCATTTTTAATTACCGACTTCTTTACGGGTTCATTTTTCACTTTTAAGTTGTCAATTTTAACATTTTTCTTCTTAACAACCTTCTTCTCAACAAACATCGGTGCTTTACCCTTAACATCAACCTTCTTCTGTTGAACTTTCACAGCTTCAGTCTTAGGCTTCACATAAGTACACTTTCGTGCAATGTGACCAACCTTATCACACCTAAAACAAGTACGAGTATCAGCTACTCGACTCGTGCCTTCAGAGTGAGCCTGTGAAGCTCTCTTCTCAAAAAATTCTTTGTTAGATTTTGAAAAAATTTCTTTTTCTTCATCAGCATGTGAACCTGAACTGTTCACAAACTTTTTCTTCTCGACAAACCTCTTGTTTGGAACATTTCTTTTCTGATACGGTTTACCCCCCTGATAACCACCCGACCAGTTGTTTCTGTTGTTATTATCAAAACGCGGTGGATAAACAGATTTCTTGTTATAAACCTTTTCTTTCACAAATTTCATTTTGTCTTTCTTTTGACACAGATTATTCACTGCTGACAACTCAACTTCAACAAGTTTGAAAACATTTGTCAATTTGTTCATGCTAATATTCTCGATCGGAAACTCTGAATCCGAAAACAACTTATCCGAACCTATCATCTTGTACATGACAAGGTATGATTCTTCATTTAAGTTGTTTTTGGACTGTTGTTTCGGAATGTATTTGTCCAGAAAATACCCATCCTCCTCAGAAGTGTCACAATCCGGTTTTAGCACTTTGTCAACCACACTTTTTACCACATCATCCTGGACACTATCGTCATTGGAAGACGTGAACATGACATCAATGTTCTCAGGAAGTTGCACTTCACTTCCCTCCTCAAGTTCAACCAACCCAGATTCCTTTTTAGTGTAATTATGCAAAATTGGAGGTGGAACTTTGTGAAACCCTACACCGGTACCGTCAGAAAACACATCTTCGCCAGCTTTATTTTTCCCTATAGGTTTAGGAACAATGTTCTGCAACACAAAGCTTGCGGAGCTATAACTGTTAAGTTTCAACTGAATTCGCTCGTTCTCTATTTCAGCTTCTTGAACTTTAAGTTTCAATTTAGCGATTACATCCAGTTGTTTATTAATTGATTCTTCTTTTACTCTTACCACAGCTCTCAGATGTTCGTTTTCTTTAAACGTTTTACCATTTCGATCATCACTTTCTTTAACAGTGCTTTTGAGTTTTTCAAAATTTTCAGAAATCTTACGGTTTTCAAGAATTAACTTTTCATTTTCAGTTTTAACTTTTTCATGATCAATTTTATCTTTTTCAATTTGACCAGTTAATTCTTTGATTCGTTCAGTTGAAGCTTTCACAGTTTTGTCACGACCAAGTATCTGATCCTCAACACTTCTAACCTTCGCAGTCAGATTTTTAATTTTCTCACTGTTGAGGTACGTGACAGTGCTACAAAAATTGCATTCTTTGGTGCAATTTTTGCAGTCAGCATTTCCATCGATCTTTTTACCTGACGCATTTGTTGACGCACTTGGACTGACTTGGCCCTTAGACTCAGTCACAGAATTAGAGTCTACCTCAAGTGCTTTCGCAGCTAGCACTTTGTCAGCCATTTTTCCCAGGTTCTCTTCTGTCAACTCTTGCGTAGTATCGATGATGCCCGTATCAACCTTCTTTGATTTCTCGATTTCTTCTTTTTCTATCTTCTCTTTCTCCTCTTTTTCCTTTCTCTCTTTCTCTTTCTCTTCTTCAATCATTTTCTTGGTTGGCGTTCCCCACCATTTGTGTTGCCAATACTCATCCTCTGCTTCGTACTCCTTGATGATGGCTTCTATATCAAGTGTCTTGTCATCAATTGCAATGTTGCCATACGGATCAAGGTAGCATTCTCTATCCGGATCCCATCTTTTCGCTCTTCTAGCTTCCAGAAAGATACCAGATACTCTAATGATTTTATTTTGGGCAATCATTTTCCTATAGTTATACTTCTGTTCTTCTGTTCGATTATCTTTCCACGGAATGGGCTCATTCTTTGCCATGAAAGCATAACCGACAGCGTCTTCTTCCGGTAAAACTTCCTTACTCCAATCGTACCCCTCATCATCGTAAATCACAGCCAGAGCCCTTGATTTATCCCTGTTATCTTCAGACTGCTTCAATCTAGGCGGCTCGGATTTATTCTGATGGTAGATAGCCTTTTTGTAATAATCATCTCGAAACGGATTCTCTGACTCATCAGCATATGCATTCCTGCATTCCCGCTTGAAGTGACCCTTCTGCTTACACTTAAAACACGTCACCTTCGATTTATCGAACCCCAACTTTGTAGACGGACCACCGATCGTCTTCCTCCCGGTAATTTCCATGAAACGCTGAGCACGTCGAACAGCACTCGCCATTGCCCAACGAATGTCGATAAGCTCCATTTCTTCGGGGTCTATCTGATCGTAATCTTCTTTCGTCAGATTTGTGTTCCCGATCTTACCAGCCACCAACCCTTCATAAGACTCTAGCACAGATGCCAAAAAGACCATCTGTTGCTTAGCCGACTCCTCATCAAAATTCTGTGCGTTCTTCAGATCTATCGCGATGTTGCAAGAAAACTTCGCATCAGAACGATTTGCAGAAGACGAAGATCCACTGTGATAACCACTGTGACTTCCGCTGCTTGGACTGCTTTGACTTTCTTTGCTTGCTGAAAATACATTCTCAGCTGAAAATGCAGTCTTTGGAGAAGTTGCTTTTGGCATCATGCTTTTTGGATAATAGAGATCCAAATTCTGTTGAGAAGAAGAGTGATTGACTTTGTAAGTTTTCTTCAGTTCCAGCTCGTGACTTTCAAGTCTCTCAATCACCAAATTTGGAGTCAATTTTTCAGGAGCAATAGTGTTCTTCAACATAAGCGCATAATATCTCCAATCAACCTCATCTGGTAATGAATCGAACAGTTTGTCAACTAGTTCTTCATCAGAAAACTTGATTTCATGTCTTGCTAATTCCAGCTTCAGATGACCGAACCTTTCTATCATTTTACAAACCGATTCATTCTTTAGACATCCAAAAAGATCAAATTCTTTTCTAAGAAGCTTTCGTTTGTTTTTCACAATTTCCGAACTTCCTAAACACTTCTTTTCAAGCTTTTGCCACAAATCTTTCGCATTTGAATAGTCTATTAAAGAAATAATATCCTCCCGAACTGATTGGAACAACAAGGCTACACACTTCTGTTCGGCTACAAAATATTCAATTTCTTCAGCTGATGATAAAGTTTCTCCAGTTTTATCTCCAAGTGTATACCCATTTTTCAGACTTTTCCAACTTGCATACGCAAATGCCATCAACAAATCTTCAAATTTTCTTGACCAACGGCTGTACTCCTCGATTGCCATAAGCTTCGGAGGTTTGTTGAATGTTCCGAATGCACTCTCGGACTCCTAAGCTTCTTTCTTTTTCTCTTTCGGTTGATTCTCGTTCGTATTGCTCGACAACGTATCATTGTTTCCGGAACTTCCCGTGAATGCGTACATGTCGCTGAACGGATTCATGAAAATATCATCCATTTTGACTGTACCTGCAAAATCAACCAACACTTAGAAAAATTTTCTGAAACTTTTGAAAAACAGGACAAATAAGCGGATCTATCTGTGAATGACAGATAAACGGATCAGTCAATGTTCGAATAAGCGAACCACAGTATGTCCGTTCGAGTGAACCAGATAAGCGAACCAAAGATTGTCCTTTTGAGCGAACCTAACAATGTCAGTTTGAGCGAACCAAGTACTGTTCGTTCGAGCGAACCGGAAATTGTCCAAATGAGCGGACCGTAAAAGCGAATCTGTCACTTTGACAGATGAGCGGACTAGACAGGTATGTTCGAGCGGACCTATATATGTCCATTCAAGCGAATCTAGCAGTAAAAATGTCTGAAAGAGCGAACCTGTTTGGTTATTTCAAGCGAATCTCGTGTGAATTTCGAGCAAATCTAAACACTAAATGTCCGAAAAAGCGAATCTTCTTTGTTCGAAAAAACGGATCTTAGTTTTTACCCAATTTTAACTATTTTTACTCCGAGTTTTAGTCTGAAACTTCCTAGGGTTTGTTACTAGTAAGTTTTACACGCTATACTCCATTTTCAGACAATTTCAACCGTAGGAACCACTGTAAACCGAAAAAGTATGAGAGAAAGTGAGTAGAAAAGAGAGATTTCTGCAGATATAAGCTGTAGTAGTATGAACTCCTCGTCCTGAGCTCTGATACCACTTGTTGGACCGTTGTTTTGACCCGAAAAGTCAGTCAAGGTAGCTCATCCTCACATATAAAGGCGGAAACAGAATATGCAAGGTTACAACAGCTTGTCCTTTCAATTCCACTGCTTTTATTGCTTTCTAATGTGATTTTGACTGAGTTTCGCTCCAGAGCACACACACCAACAACTATGATCCGCTCAAATGACAGTTATTTATAGGCATCACTGGTTCGCTTATTTGACTGACAAATAAGCGGACCTACAACTTGCACTATAAGCGGACCACTTAAGAACCTAAGAGCGAACCTACATGCTACTTGTACATAAAAGCGAACCTACCTCTAACAATACATAATTTGACATTTTTGACCCTGTGTTGACCTATCTTAACCTAAGACTTCACGTAGACGTAGTCAACAGACATCCCATGCATCAACAGAGGAGACTTTGAATGTAAAGTTCAATGAACTTTCATCAATGAAAATCCCAGCAAATCCTGCTGATTTGTTTGATCTTGATAAATTCACTTTTGAAAACACTGCTGTCAAGACTAACAGTGCAGGTCCATCAGAGGATTCAACACCAGACTATGGGTATGAAATCATCATCCCTCAAAAGTCTGTCAAAATGGGAAGAGAAGCAGATGTTCAAAACAGCTGTCAAAGCTCAACCATTGCTACCTCAACAGTTGTTGACCAAAGTAGGCCCTTAACCCCTGCTTCCACATCATCAAACACTGTTTATAAAAGTCCTCAAACAGTGGATCAAAGTAAACATGTGTCCACACCTTTACCTCCTATTCCACCACCTTTTGAAGCCACTGCTGGATCCTCAAAGTCACCAGCAGTGGCTAGCTCAGATGATTCACATCTGCAGCCTTCACCTCAAAATGCCATTGTTCCATACCAAGGAGAGTTAATCTTCTTGAAATCTCATCCACCAGATCAAATTATTGGCAACATCAATGAAGGGGTGCTCACAAGAAGTCAATCCCAAAACATTTGTCTTTTTGCTAGTTTTCTATCACTCCATCAGCCAGTCAAGTACCAAGAGGCACTGAAAGACAATAGCTGGGTAGAAGCCATGCAAGAGGAGCTCCAACAGTTTAAAAGACAACAAGTATGGGAGCTTGTACCACTGCCAGAGAATGCAAGTCCTATTGGCACAAAGTGGGTCTTCAAAAACAAAACTGATGAAAGGGGCATTGTTGTCAAGAATAAAGCCAGGCTTGTAGTTCAAGGTTACAGACAAGAAGAGGGCATTGACTATGATGAAACATTTGCCCCTGTAGCAAGACTTGAAGCTATCAGATTATTTCTGGCCTTTGCTGTCAACCACAACATCAAGGTGTATCAAATGGATATCAAATGTGCATTCCTCTATGGTAAGATTCAAGAAGATGTTTATGCCTGTCAACCTCCAGGCTTTGAGGATCCATTTAATCCAAATCATGTCTACAAGCTGAATAAAGCTTTGTATGGCCTGAAACAAGCACCAAGGGCCTAGTATGAAACTCTTTCCACCTTTCTACTTTCCATTGGTTTCACCAGAGGCAGAATTGATAAAACACTGTTTTTAAAATGGAGAGGGAAGGACTTGATGATTGTCCAAATTTATGTGGATGACATCATTTTTGGAAGCACATGTAACAAAATGTGTGAAGAGTTTAGGCAACTCATGACAGCTGAGTTTGAAATGAGTGCAATGGGTGAACTCCAGTGTTTTCTTGGTCTCCAAGTAAAACAACTGCAAAATGGCACTTTTATCCATCAAGGCAAATATGCCAAAGAACTTTTAAAGAAATTTGATAT
Source organism: Helianthus annuus (assembly GCF_002127325.2). Taxonomy (NCBI): domain Eukaryota; kingdom Viridiplantae; phylum Streptophyta; class Magnoliopsida; order Asterales; family Asteraceae; genus Helianthus; species Helianthus annuus. The sequence continues at coordinate 60,615,811 of NC_035445.2, forward strand.
GGATGATTGTAAGCCATGCAGTACACCCATTGCAACAAATAAACTAGTCATATCTAATGAGAAGGATGAATTGGTTGATCAGACCTTATATAGGATTGGCATGCTAAACATGGAATAACAGGCAAAATCATGTTTTTCTATGAATAAAAGCATTAAAATGTTTTCAGAAAATCAAAATTCCATCCTTAAAAATAGCTAAAAATGATGTTTTCATTAAAATCCTTAAAAGTCTGCCATAACCACTGATGAGTTCAAAAGTCTGTTCTACTTCAAAAGTCTGTCCACTACTGAAAATCATCCCCTGCTCTCTCATTCCTTTGATACACACTGTTGTTCAAAAGCAGTGCTGTATCCACTGATGAGCTATCCACTGATAGCAAAAATCATCCACTGCCTTCAGTACCGTTACATCCACTGCCTTCATTAGTAATTTTCATAAAAGTATTGTCCTTCACTTCATCAGGGGATGGTACGTGGACAGTACATAGTGGTCAGTCCTTTTGTAACCACTGCCACGTCAACATTCACTTTTTCTCCATAAAACCCCCCTTTCAAACCCCACACAGGGTTCTTACTGTCGAATTGAATTCATAAAAATTCTCTTCTCAAAGCATTTTCCATCACTTTCCATCAAATTTCTTCGCAAATTTCTTCGATTACCTTCTTCAAAAATGACTAAATCGAAGTCCTCTTCAAAATCCACTTCATCTTCAAAAGGGGCCTCTCAAAAGGCTACACCCACAGAAATTCCACACAAACCCTCTCATAATCTTCTGGGTCTTCTCACAAAACCCGACACCATAGATACTTTTGATTCCATCCTCGATATGATCACTGCGTCAAAGTACAAAACTTTGCTTACAGCAGATGCTCCTATCTACTTGCAAACCCAGAGAGAGTTTTGGAAAAATTGTACCCGTGACAAACAAGGCGAAGATGTCAAAGCCATTAACTCTACTCTACAGGGAAAAGCTGTCGTAATAACACCACAATCCATCTCGGAGGTCTTTCAACTCAACGATCAGGAAGGTAAAAATTCTTTTCCTAAAAATGAGTTAAAAATTGACTTCATTGAAAGAGGGTATGCAGACACAATGATGAAGAGGGATACCTTACAAAAAGGTTTCTTCCCTTCTGCAACAAGGTTTTATTCCATACCCTCCTTATGTGTGTTTCAAACAAAACCACTGCCTTTAATGAAATACCATTAAAGATTCAAAACCTGGGGTATGCTATTATTCAAGAAGAAAATTTTAATTATTCCCAGGTAATCTTTAATAATATGGTTAAAAATGTTGAAACAAAATCATTCTTACTGTTTCCAAGATTTCTAAGCTACTATTTTGAAAAGAAATTCAGTAAGGATGATCTTTCTTTAATAAACCAAGGTGACTCTTTTCAAATGCACAGCTTAACTGCTGAAACTTTTACAAGAATGTCAACACCTTGCAAAACACAAGTAGAGGTGCCTAAGCAGAATTTAGCAACAAACACTGCTCCTCAGGTATCTGCTGTTGAGCCCACTGCTCAAGGTGATCAAAGTGGCAACACAACTGCTTTGAAACCCACATCTACAATCACCAAAAAGTCACAGAAAAAGAAAACTCAAAACCCCCCTAAACCCATTGAAAAGGCAACTCTGGAGGATGAGATACCAGAGCAACTGCCTGTGACAACACAAAAGTCACAACAAACCACTGCTGCTACTTCCTCACAGCAGTTGGTACAAATATCTCAAACCATAGCTGAAACTCCTCCTGTCTCTTCTAAAAAAGAACAGGTTGTACAACAAGGGACATCACTCTATGATGCTCTGGAATCACTCGTTTCCATCATCCACAGCCCACTGCCCGAGGCAAATTCTCTTTCTACACCCAGACTCACATCCACAATTCCCACACCAACTAAACTTTTGTTGGATGCAATTGATTTGAACCAGGCACAACCCAGTCCTTCTCAATCACCTGTTCATGAGAATATGCCTCAACAACAGACTGGGCCTGATGCATCAATCTTTGCTAACCCACCAACACAACCTGAGGAGGTTACACCCCTTGAGTTACAAGTAACTCTTGGTGGTATTCCGAGTGAAGCAGCCACTACAAGTGTTGAACCATTGGTTTACACTTGAACAGTGGTTACATCAATAAGACTTCCTTGGAGGCAATTCCTTCTATAACACCTCTGATATCTGCTAGTGAGTTTGTTCTGACCACTGGTTCCATCAAAAGATTATCTAGTGTTGAAGGAAGAAGACCCCAGTACCAAGAAAAAGGGGCATCAGTGGTTGATGTTTGGAGTACACTCCCTACCTCAACCACTGATAAAACCACTGCTAGTGGGAAATCAGATGATCCCATTAAATTGGGTGATGGTTTAAAGTACCAAGAATTGACGAAACGTGTTGAAAAACTGAATACTTTGGTTGCAGAAATCAAAGAAATGCTGCAACAGTTGTTAACAGTACAAAAGATGCAATCCCCTGCTGATACAACAGTTATTCCACCTCAAACATCTGCTCCACAAGCATCTGTTGCAAAATAGCTCTGGAACTTCTTTCAACCTTTTCTCCAACAACAACAACAACTGGCTGATCAGCAACATGAAAAACATGTCCAAGAGCTGAGAAACACAATGGAGTCTAGGTTCAGGAACACACAAGCTGACATCAAGGCTATAAAGGCCCATCTGTTGACAACCACTGGCACTGCTCCTCCAACAGTTCTCTTTATTGATCAACTTCCCCCAGATAATGCCAAAAAGGGGGGAGAAAATTCAGGAGTGGAGGACGAAGGGGATTGATGATGGTCTATATGTTGAGCCAGAAAAGGATGCTATGCTCAGAAAAATTCCCTTGCCAGATGGTAGCAACAAGGTTGATGTTACCCAAAATGCACTTGATGAAGGAGTAATAAGTGTAAAAAGGGATAGAGCGGCAAAGGATATATCAAGGTGGAATGAGGAGAAAAGAGCTTACATAGAGCTGAATGCGCAGGGTTGTTCTGGGCTAAAGGATGTTCAAAATCTTGTGCCAAAAAGAAATCCTACTAGAAAAGTAAGGAAACCCAAGTCCACACCATCCAGACTCACAAAGCATACTCCAAAACCACCGTCCAAAAGCCCCCAACATCAAACCTCCACCCAAACAGTTGTTGTAACTCCTGCTGTATCAACATCTGCTGGTACTTCAGTTGTTTCAATATCTACTATTACTTCCACACACACCACTTCAACACACACTACAACCACTGCCTTACCATCACCCCCTCCACCACCAAAAACAACATCTCCACCATCACCTCCTGCCAAAAAGCAGAAGACAGCAGATGTTACAACATCTGTTGTAATGACAACAGTGGTTGAAACACCAGTTGTTTCAACAACTGTTAGTCAATCACAAACCGCTGTCACTCAAGTCACCATCACTGTTCCACCCAAAAATCATCTGCCTCTCCTAAAATAAAAAGGAGAAGGATTATCATACCAGATGATGATTCTCCATCACCACCACCAACATCTTCAAACTCTCTAGCACTTGTCACAATTCCAAATCCCATTCCTCTCTCTTCAGCTTAAATTCAAAAGCCATTACCTCATGCAGGTGTTTTATTTCCTTTGGAACTCATAGCAGTTAGGGAAGAAATCAAATCTTTCTATTATGAGGATTACCCTGCTAAAAGGAGTTTGCCATCAGATGAAGGATATCCTAGGCCAAACAATATTGAAGAATATTTGAAAATCAAGGCTAAGCAAGCAGAGGATGTCTCCAATAAGAATAAATAAAGGGAATCTGATAAAGAATTTCAGCAAAATTATCAGTTTCTACTCACACAGGTCAGATCTTTAGAGCAATTTGCTAAAAATGTATGTCAGCAAATCTCAGAAAGGGCAGATGAGTCCTTGAGAAAAGACTACATTGATAACATCATGGCCTACAAGAAATACAAAGGAGAGAAATATATGTACAAAGACTGGACCATTTCTGAGCTTGAAAATGAAGCAGCCAGGATTCAAGAAATGATTAAAAATAAGGTTAAACATACTCCTCCTGAAAAATTCAAGAAGTTTGAATCTGACAAAGCTATAGAGTTGAAGAGAATGAAAGAGGAGCTGATAGCAGCTGATTATGGGTCAAAGAACTCTGTGTCAAAGTGGGGAGAAGATAGGGTCAGGGCCACCTACAAAAAGTTGGAAGAACTTAGAAAGAAAGATCCAACAGTTCCACAAAAGCCTGACTATCCTGAAGCAGAGGTTTCAAAAAGACCATCAAAACTGCAAATCAGGAGATCCACTGCTCCAGCTGGTGCAACCATCTTTAAAAGAAGGCCACAAAAACAGTTGGGCGCTGAAACAATCCAAGATCTGATAGCTGGTGATGACCTTATAAAAGAGGGCATTAAGATAATGATCAAAGAAGATCTTGGATTGGAACAATCTACAAACACTGCTCAGACAGTCATGAATAGGCCTGCATCACCAAACACCTCATCCTATAAACATCTCCCAAGAAACCCATCAGACTCAAAAGTACTAAAGTGGAAAACTGACAAACAGACCCACGTAATGACATTGCTCAAGTCTAGTGGAGAAGTGAAGAATATATCAAGGGAACAAGCTCTTGGCCTGAGTCTTGAAGATTTGCAGGATCTCCTTGATCTTCCACTTAGCAGGGATGATGACAACACAGATGCCTTAGCCTTTGAACTTCAACTCAAAGGGCAAATAAGGGAACTGCTGATGAGGCAATAAAGATCTACAATAATGAAGAGTTTTGGCATTATCTGTTCCAGGGGGAGATTGTTGGGATTGAACCCTACCAGAGGAACATATAATTAGAGCCAAAACTGGATCAGGTCAGTGGATCCAGAATAAGCGGATGATATGCATACACGTCTCTCCCCTTGAAAGTGGTTTCAACATCTGCTGACCTCCTATCTACTGATCATACAAACTGCTAACCTACAACTACTGATCAAGTCAAAGACTGATGAAGAACTAAAGCCCTGCTGCCCAATCTACTGCCTTGAGTCAAGCACTGCTGATCATGACAAGTACTGCTGGGTTCACAGCAGTGGAAGGATGCAGCAGTAGTTTTGTTTACTTTATGTAATGAATTGTAATAACAGTAGTTAGTATAGCAGAGGTTGTACAGATCAGAGGTTAGAGTTTGTTAGGAGGTTAGATGCCACTTTCATGGTGACATCAGCTTAGATGCTTCAGTGGTTTGTTCGTGCCTATAAATAGAATAGTGCTCTGTACTGTTCTATTAGCTCTTCACCATCATCGTCCTGCACGAACAAATTCTGTGAGCTCAGGCTGAGGGGGAGTTTGTTGCATACTTGCATATTGTAATCGTCGTTGAAAATAAATTCAATCATTCGATTCAATGTTAAACTTGTATGTTAAAAGCATTTCTCCTGTTTGATTGTGAAAAGTTTGTTCCATTTTAATTCCGCTGCACAACTCATTCATCTTTATCTTATTTCAAACGTAAAACAGAATCAAAACCAAACTCAGATCCTAACAGTTGACATGAGATTGGTGACAAGCAACTAACTGGCCCTGAGATCATTCAAGAGACGACATATAAGATTCTTCAGATCCGTGATAACTTGGTCAAGGCTAGGAGCAGACAAAAGAGCTATGCTGATAAAAGGCATAAGCCTCTGGAATTTGATGTTGGAGATCGAGTACTGCTCAAGGTATCTCCCTGGAAGGGAGTAGTTCGTTTTGGTAAAAAGGGAAAACTTGCTTCTCGCTATGTGGTCCTTTCACGATACTCGAAAGGATTGGCAAGGTGGCGTACCGACTCGACCTTCCACAGGAACTTAACAATGTACATCCGGTATTGCACGTATCTAATCTCAGGAAATGCTTAACCGACGAGGAACTTCAGGTTCCCATCGAAGACTTGCAAGTAAATGAGACTTTACATTTTGTGGAGAAACCGGTCAAAATCATGGACCGGGGTATCAAGCGATTGAGGCACAGCAAGATTTCCATAGTTAAGGTACGATGGGAAGGAAAGCGTGGCGCCGAATTCACTTGGGAACGCGAGAGTGAGATGAAGGCTAAGTATCCGCAGTTCTTTGAGCAGTCTTCCTCTTAGATTTCGGGGAAGGAATCTCATAAAGGAGGGGAGACTGTAACGCCCTGCATCCCTAAACTTTTAACTTTTGGCAAGTCTAGTCCCTATACTATTGAGACTTAACTATGTTAAACTATTTGTGAAACTTATTGATACTTGAATCTTATGAAACTTTGAATCTAGACTCTTTGATACTTTGAAACTTGACTCTTGATGCTTGATACTTATGAATCTTGATTCTTGGGGAAACTTGATACTCGATGCTTAAAACTTAACACTAGATACTTGATACTTGACTCTTGATACTTATTGAATGAGACTCTTGATATTAATGGAACGAGAAACTTTGAGACCTTGTTAAACTAGAAACTTGAAACTTTACACTTACTAGCTAGCTTACATAGACCTGAAACACGGAAACTTTTATACAATCTTGTCATGTGATGGTATTACACAATAATACGCAATGCAACGCTAAATCTAGCTCGCAAAACGAACCGAATTCAGAAATCTAGCAAAATGGGTCTCGGCTGTCCAAATGGACATCCGATCGGATGACTATCCGATCGGAAGGCCATTCGATCGAACAACCATCCGACCCAGCTATGTGATGTCATTCCGTCAAAATCTAGTCCAGACCTAAGAGATTTCTACACATTTTACTACGAATCTTTACATAATCTAAACATTTTCAAATAATTTCATGCTTTACTTAACTTTTTATTCAAATCGGTGAAATCTAGAACCAAAACAGGCCTAGGACTTGTTCCTTAGTCTGGAGTCGGTTCGATAGCAGATTTCCACCGAAGAGATGACTAAAATACGGACCAGACATGAAACTCCGTCAAGAACAGTCATCCGATTGAACGGGGTGATTCCCATCCGATCAGACAAGCTGAGCTTTGGAGGGTTTTACGTTGTCTCGGTACATTACCACGTCGTCTCCGTCTAACTCGAACTTAGAAGTCTTACGAAGGTTTTAAGGGAACACGATCATGACAGCCGAATGACCATCTGATTGGACGGTCCTTCGATCGAACGACCATCCGACCGGAGGACCTGTTCCCCATAACCTTCAACACTTAAACTAATTGAATCAGGATTTTGAACTATGAAGCTTTCACTAGAACAGTCATCCGACCGAACGGCCATCCGTCCGGATGACCATCCGATCGAATGACTTGAGCTCATACTACAACGAAAACTTCAAAAGTTGAAACAATTTGCAAACACATCACTGACCGTCTGACCAGATGGCCATCCGATCGGATGACCATCCGTCCAGAGGGTCTAACTACCATTACACTTGTTGTTTTACAGGACACTATGTTCTCGACACTTGAAACTTTACCGGTTCACAACATTATTCCACTGATAGAACGACCGTCCGACCGAATGGGTTCCATCCGGGGTGAATGGTCATCCGACCGGATGACCATCCGTCAGGAACCTTCTCAGACACTTATTATTCGCACGATTCGACACTCATACTGTTATACTATAATCAGGCTAACTTCTGCGCTCCCTTCGATCCATTTAGTAGGTATTGATACTTAGCACCCACTGTGAGTATACTCGATCCCTTTTTGTTTTAAACACTTTTGGGATGCAACATGTACTCTATAAACTTGACACTTGAAACTTGTTTGAAACATACTCTTTCCGCTGTAAACATGAAACTTGATACTTGGAAACTTGAGACTTTTATGCTATGTGAACGTTTAATCTTTGTGTATAGTTCCGCCTTAACAATGGTAGTGCTATAGGGGTAATGCACCTCCCCGTTAGTCTTTGGGGTATTGTTAGGAGGAGACATTTTTGCTTTCCTTGAGTCTTGGGAAAGCAGTTAACGCATTGGAAACTTGGGCTATTACTCGGACTGCGTTTAATAGCATGGTGAAACTTGTTATATGTGTTTATGCTGGATATGAGTTTTGGAATGTTTTTAAGCTATGATACTATTATCTATTCAAACTTGTATACTCGCCAACATTTTATTGATATATTCTAATACATGTTGCAGGTTGATAGTAGCTGAAGAAAACAAAAAACTTGCTAGGATGCTGCTTAGAAACACATCGTAGCTAATTTAGAAACTTTTGGACAATGTTTGGAATGTTTTGTATTTGGTGTTTTGAGGTTGTGAAACTTGATGCTTAGACAATGTTTTGAAATCGGTTAATCTATATTGAAACTATTAGTGTTATGGAAACTTTTGAGCAATCTGAACGCTTAGTGCTGCATCCCAATGTTTCCGCCTTCGGTTGGGGTGTGACATCCATTGTATGGATTAAAATATTTTATGCTATATAAAGTGTACTCGGTATTAAAAATCCAAAATGGTAATATATGAGCGCCGACTTGAAATAATTGAAGAAGTAAAGTTGCCAATGGTTCATATACCCATAATTCTTTGAGGATACACATATATAGATTACAAAACTCTTGATGGAGATATACCCATTGTCTCGTAAATAGAAATCAGCTTAGGAAATATATAATTACTTATTTAAAAAATAAAAGTTCATGAGTAATTTAAAAATATTAACTAAATTAGAGAAAAATAAGGACGGGAAAACAATTCGGAGAATACATAGTAATACGACATGTGTCCCCCATAGGTTTACTTTATTATATAGTATATATATATATATATATATATATATATATATATATATATATATATATATAATTTATACATCTCTATATACTTTATATGACTGAAATTACATTTTTACATATGATAGTGTAAACTATCAATTAGAGTCGTATTTTGTTGGAAATATTCAACTGAGTAACATGTTTCATTAAAAAAACAGCAAAAGATGTGAAATGAACAAATGTGTCAAAAGTATTTGAATGCTTAAATATTCTTAATCGGTTTATTAAAAAGGAATTCTATATCATACTTTTGATAATATGTTTACGCTACTCATAAACAATATATCAAACTTTACAAAATCTGTGTATATATATATATATATATAGGGTAGGATTTAGAGAAAACGGTGGAAAGTGTGAGAACGCTTATGGATCGTCCGATCAAAACAATCTATGGACTAGATTGGCGCAGTGGCATTTTCGTATATAACACGAATTCTATTAAGTGGACGCGCTTCATTAAAGGTAAAAAGGTCTTTACACTTCTATACCAAAACGCCAACTAATGAATAAAACGCCATTATAGACCAAAACACATCCTTATATAAACAAAAACATCCCAGACATAAAAAAACACACCCCCAAGAACCTGAAACGCCATATTTTCTACTATATACCATTCATCTTACAAACGCCAAAATCCCCAAAACATCAAACACACCTACACAAAAAACGCCATATTTTACTATATACCAATCATCTTAGAAAATGCCGAAACACTCAAACATCAAAGATTCCAAAAAAATCGTCATTTCTTTTAGATACACTATTTCCTCAGTAAAACGCCAAAAATGGCAAATATCGATTCTTGTATATTCAATATTGTTACGCCAAGTTACAGAGAATGCATTCTTCCCTGAGGTGCTGTTATTGATGGACAAATAACATTTTGCTGCATGAGATGGACAAATCATAAACAAAAAGTTGCTGGGGTCAGACTTATGTTATTTTTTGTGTTTTGTTATTGATGAATATTATAATGGCATGAAAAGACGAATGACACTTGTTGGTGCATATGTCTGTCGACTTCGTCTTGTATCGAGTCTTGTATCTAGATAAGCTAGAATGAAGCTCGGTAGCATAGAAAATAGAGTTTTAGAGGTGTTAGACCAGTTCGCACGAACTGGCAGAGGCCAGTTCGTACGAAATGACCTTTGCCCATTTTGCACGAAATGGTAATGTCCATTCCATGCGAACTGGACTCCTCATGTCCATTCCATGCGAATTGGCATCACCTATATATACTTGAGCTTGTCATTTCGTTTGTAACAGTTGTGATTCCAGAGCTGAGGTGTTGCTGAAGTGTCATATGATCTGTAAAGCTTTCAAATCTATAATCAAGACAGTTAAAGTGAATTTGTGTGTGAATCAAGCTGCAATCAAGTCTGAATCACTAAATTCCGCCTTTGGTTTGGATTAGAACTCTTCTGATCGACTCGTATAGGTCGAATCTCGATCCTACAAGTGGTATCAGAGCTCAGGAGGAAGAGTTCTTACCATTTCAGCTTATTTTCACCGAAATTTGTGACTTCTACTCATTCTTCTTCACATTTTTCAAAATTAACGGAGTTTTCACGGTTAAAATGGACTGATTTTCATATATAACATGCGAAACACAGTTTTAATCAATCCTTGAAAGAATTAGACCTAAAATCGACCTAAAACGTGATCAATTTTGTCAAAAACATACCCGACAGTGTGACATCAGCATCATTTCGCACGAATTGGTTCCCCAATTCGCATCAATGTGCCAATTCGCTTGAAAAGAACCTCCACTTCGCTTGAAATTGACCCAGGTCGCACCAAATAGGTCTAATTAGCATGGAATTTCTCCAATTCGCATGAAATGACCCCAGTTCGTATGACCTGATCTCAATTCGCATGAATTGAACCTTGAGACCTCTAATTCGCACGAGTTGAACCTTGAGACCTCCAATTCACACGAGTTGAACTTTGAAACCTCCATTTCGCACAGTTTGAACTCAGTTCACACAAGAGTCTTTCATTTTGCTTGAAAAGGGTCAGTTCGCATCAAAGGTCAATCCGCACCAAAGTACAACTTGCACTAAAGTCCAGTTCGTTTGAGATCCCAGTTCGTTTGAATCTTCAATTTGTTTGAACTTTGTGTTTTGTGAAATCCTTCGCACCAAAACATGGAAGAAGAGTTTTATAACGCTTTTGCTACTACTCCAGCTGCTCCAGTTACAGTTGCCGAAACTCTTGAAATCGAAAATGAAACGGGAACCTTCTAAAAGCCTCCGAAGCTTATGTATATTGAGGATTTTAAAGGATGGCAAAATCGTTTTGAAAACTGGATGCAAGCTTATAAGTTTGATGCATGGGTTTCGTTAGACAAAGATTACGTTAAACCGACAGATGGCCGTGGAAATGAAAAACCTTTAAGTGAATATTCAGCGAATGAGAAGTTAAAATACACCAGTGAAAAAAATGATGATTAGCGTTCTCCAACAAGCGGTAAAAGAAGATATTTTTGTTTTGCTTCAACATGAGGAAACTGCAGATCAATTTGGTTAGCGTTGATTCAAAAGTTTAAGGGAAGTGCTGATATGATAAAAAATAAACGTGCATTACTAAAGAAATCTTTTGATATGTTTACAGGTTGGAAAGGTGAAACGACTAAGAAGACTATCGATAGATATTGTCATCTTGTCCAGGAAATGAAAAGATTGGACATCAAAAAGGAAGATGATGAATGGGTTGATAAGCTTTCTGATGCGTTACCTCAAGATAAATGGGGAACATATCTGTTGATTTTAAAACATATGAGAAAATCTGAAAGTATGAATTTGTGTACGTTCATTCAGAAGCTTGAAGAACATGAATTAGATGTTTAGAAAACTGCTATCATGAATAATCCAAGTGCTCAACAAGATGATAGTCTATACTATAGAGGAAGCAAATTTGAGACTACTCCGAGTTTGAAAATTCAGACTGCTTTCAGTGTTGATGGTACTTCTGGAACAAATGTTAGCACTACAACTCAGAGTAGTGGATATTCTTCGTCTTATTCAAGTTTTGATCCAAATTTCTCAACACCAAGTTCTCAACGACAGAGTTCAACAAATCTGCAATGTAATGTTACATTGAATATTCAAAATGGTCAAAATCTCTCTCCAGATATGGCTAAGCAACACATGGCATCACTTGTTACTGTGTTAGAGTCGTATGAAAGCTTACTATCTGGAAGAATCGAAAATCCAATGCTCACTAAGGAGGATTATGATCAGATTGATTTTGAGGAACTTGAGTTGATGGACATCAAGTGGTGTATAGCTAGTGTTTTGAGGAGAGCAGAAAAATTCAAACAAATCATCGGAAGAGATGATCTTCGTGATGCTGCTACATCTCAGCTAGGTTTTGATAAATCAAAGGTTACTTGTTTCCGTTGCCGAGAAAAGGGGCATTTTAGACGAGAGTGCACAAACAGAGAAACAACCGGAAGACAAGATCCGTTTGGAAACAACGATTATCATCGAAAAGCAATTTATCATCAGGTTGCTCAACAACCGTCATCATCCCGTGTTATTGAAGATGGAAAGAAGAAAGCTTATCTAGTTATTCAAGATGATGAAAGATTTCCAGAAGGATTTAGCTGGGACAAATACATTCTGGCTGATTCAGAAAAAACAGCATTTGTTGCTCGAATCTTGGAAGAAGAATTAGTAAAATCTAAGCCAAAAAGAAAAGAAAATTTTCAAATCATCAGAAAATGATGAAGACACTGATGATGAGGAAGAGTATATTAATACAGCTAGAAAAAATTTGGACTCATTTAGTTTTAATTTGTTTTTTGTAGATAAAATCGAGATGTTGAAAGAGAAAAGGGCTGCTCGACTGAAGAGAGAATTGGAAGCAAGAAGGATTGCTGAAGAAAAGGCAAAAATGGAAGCTGAGAAAGCAAAAGTTGAAGAAAAACCAACAGAGAAAGCCAAAGTTGAAGAGAGTGAAATGAAGATAGAAGTTGAGACAGAACCGAATGTGATTGAGAAGGTGGTGAAGGAAATTGTTGAAGTTGAAAAAATCGTTGAAGTTGAAAAAATCATCGAAGTTGAAAAAGTTGTCGAGGTAGAAAAGATTGTAGAGGTTGTAAAACCTTGTGCAAAATTTTTAGCTCCTTGCAAAGATTGTGAAGCGAAAGATAAGAGGTATACCGAGCTAGACAAGATAAAGGAAAAATTGTTGTTTGATGTTAAGTACGTAAAGGAATCGTATGACGTGCTGAACAGAACGGTTGATAGTTTGAACAAGACAAACTTAGAAGTAGAAGCTGCCTCAACGATGATGAGTTCAACATTAATGACTAAGCAGAAGGCCATGAATCACTATATTGAAGAGTGTGCAAAGCTGAAGCAGGATTTGGAGACCGAAAAGATTGAAAATGAAAGAATCAGACGATTGTTGCTGAGTTATTCATCTTGTGATTATTTGATTGATAGAGTTTATCCTACTGTTGCAGGTCTTGATGCTTTTTAAGATAAAAAGACGGAAGTTACGGATACTGGTAAGAAACAAAGCGTCAAGCATAACAAGTGTCCGCCTCCGATCTGGGAAAGTTATTCTCCTAGAAAACCAAATGAGGAAAATTAAAAAAGGCAGTCAATATAAAGTTAAAGTCTGAAACCACTGATGAGTTACCAGACAACATTGACGTCACATTCACAGCGTCTGACACTGATCATGAGTTTGAGTTATTAAAGAAAGTGGTCGATCAGGTGTTGGATATGGATGAAGAGTCACGTCGGAGTCTAAATCTGAAAGTTCGAGTTCATCAGACAAGAGTCCAAGTTCACCAGTTAAAAGGGTTTACAATAAAGAATTTCTGATGTCGAAAAATAATTTGAATGATGAAACATTCAAAGTAGCATATACTTTGAATGATTCTGACAAATTATTTTCTAATGAGGAATTTCCAATAAGAAGTGTTAAAACTGAAATGATAAATAAGGTTTTCAAATTAACAGAAATTAATATATCTGAAATAAAAGATGTAAATCTTAATAAAAAACCTAAAAAGTACACTTCAAGAGTTCAACAAAGATTGAACAAGAAAAATGGTTACAGTTCTGGTTATGGTTTTCAACAGAAACCAAACCATAACAGTAATTTCAAAAAGAAAGGTTTAGGTTTTATTCCACCTGAAAATTATAAAAATGAGAAAAATTATAAACCAAAACCTAAATTTGTTTCAGGTATAAGTTCAGAAGAAGAAAAGGAGAAACTGTTCAGAAAACAGTCAAACAAAGAGTTTCTAGCAGACAAGAAAAAGAATGTTTTGAAAAAATCTGTACCAAGAGTTGACAGAAGAACTTGTTTCAAATGTCAAGAAGTTGGACACATTGCTTGGAATTTCCCAAAGCCCAACAACACAAAACAGGGAGTTTCTTCTAACTCAAAATTGAAAGAAAAATGTATTGACAATGAGAAACAACCAACAGAAAAATTTAAAGAATTCAAAAATTCGACTTTCGAAGTTGGTGAAAGTTCGAAACGTTTTTACAAAAGAAGAGTCGATTTGAACAAACAAAAATGGGTTGTTAAATCTGAAACTAGTTCTGACAATGAATCTGACTCGTCAAAGTCAGAGGAGTCATCTGTTTTGTCAAGAGATAAGAATTCCGTTCTAGAAATGAACGATGAAAACTTTCCACCATTGTCAAAAGAAAACTTGAAGTTAAAAGTTGGAAAGATTGAAATCTCAGAACCATTCTTCTCTAGTAAAGAAGAATTTGATGCTGAAAAGGCTTTTAATGGAAAAGTGAAACATATTTTTGGGAAGATGGTTGATAGGAAGGTGAAAGGAGCAAAAGAATTTTATAAATAAAAAAGATGGTGGATTGAAGATGATTCACAATCACCCAAGACTGGTCAGGCTTGGGTGACAGCATTTTCTACTTAAAATCCTGACTTGTTGGAGCTCCCAAGTTGGTAATCGTGGAGCATGAATCGGCATCTTTCTCAAAATCTAAAAAACTGTCATATTTCAATTTACAAATGGTATGGTTGATAAGTGAACCTACAAGTGGTTGAAAAAGGGGGTTTCACCTACAAGTGGTTAATCAAGGTCATTAAGTTGAACTTGATAATCCTAGTTTTCTCTCTCTCCTTTGGCGATTCCTGTTCATCATGAAACCCTAGTTTTTGTTGTAATCTTTTGTATAACAGTCTGTGATTAGAGGCTTTGATATTTCAAAACTCTATAACGAACTAGTTAGCAATTGTGACCAACTTCGAATTTAGGGTTTTTTCTTGTTCTTTTCGATTCAATCGCCTCCTTAGTGTTCAATTCGAAATCCCGATTCATTAATCTAGTTGCTTTTGATTGCGGTTAACTGAGTTTAATTTAGCTAGATCGAAAACACTGGATTAATCGGTTAAGGGTTGAAGATTAACACTAGGGTTTAAAGGATTAGGGTTTTTTCTTTGTGGCTGCATGTTTTTATCATTTGGTTGAGATCTTAGACTTTTTCGTACATGGAGAGAAATAAGGATAACGGGTTGGAGGATTTAGGGTTTCAGTCATTCACCGAAAAGTTGCATGGGGATATTTTTATCTCTACGAGCAATGCTAAGCCGTCGATTCTTCAGGAGGTGCGATCCAACTTTCATTCGTTGGGTAATAGTCTTGATGCAAAGTCGTTGAAAATCGATGGAAATCCATTGTTGCCGAGACGAGGTGTGGTCCAAAACAAGCCGAGAATGAAAAATATCATTGACGAATTGGAAAAGGTGACTGTTCCAGTCCAAGAAACAAATGTTGTGGCTGATCGTAAAATGGATGAGGATACCGGCAAGGGTGTAACCATGCTGTCTTATGCTGATAAAGTGAAGAATATGAGCACTAGGAAAAGGGAAGTAAATTTCAGAAAGATGGAATCAGGAGAGACAAATCCGGATGCTGATGTGGTCATTCCTCGTGAGGTAATTCGTAAAGTCCAGGAGAAATTTGTGAATGTTTTATATGGCTATTTTCTGGGGAACCGGTTACCATACCCTGTTGTCGAATACTATGCTAAGAATGTTTGGGCGAAGTTTGGGTTTGCTAAACTCATGATGAACTCGGATGGGTTCTTCTTCTTTAAATTTGATTCAAAAGAGGGTATGGCTAAAGTGTTGGAGGGAGGGCCATGGCTGATCAGGAAGGTCCCGTTGTTTCTAAATGTTTGGTCCCCGTCAGTTAGTCTCAAGAAAGAAGGTATTAAGTCAATTCCCGTGTGGGTGAAACTTCATAATGTTCCTATTTCGGTCTACACCGATGATGGGTTAAGCTTATTAGCATCCAAGATAGGTGAACCTAAACGCCTAGATGGCTATACAGCTAATATGTGCTCGGATAACTGGGGCAGGAGTAGTTTTGCTCGGGCTTTGATTGAAATAAATGCGGATAAGGAACTTAAGAATCATATAGTCGTTGCTATTCCAAAGCTTGAGGAGGAGGAATATTTAAGTGAGGTAGTGAAGGTGGAATATGAGTGGAAGCCGCAAAGGTGCTCCTTGTGTTGTGTGTTTGGTCATAATTACCAAATGTGTGCTAAAAATGAAGCTGAAAAAGAAAAACAAGTGATCGTGGATGACGAGGGTTTTGTTATGGATAAGAGGAAGACGGCTCGAATAGGTGTGATGCAAAAGAAACAAAAGCCAATGTTTATGTACAAACCAAAGATTAATAAGTTGGATCCTAGTACATCTGGTACGAAAGAGGTAACCATTGACAAGAAGACAAACGAAAAGGTTAAAACACGGAACTCTTTTGAGGTATTATCGAAGATAGATGGCCAGGAGTGGAAGGATGACAATGGTGCGAGGAAAACTGTGAACAAGGTTAATGGGAAGCACAATAAGAACGATGAGGAGGTGGTGGAGACTATACCAACGGAAACATCAAAGTTTATGACGAATGATAATCATGATGAGATAGCTGAGGGGGCAAGCACCCCCGGTATCACTGGTCTTAATGGATAGTATTCTAACATGGAATATAACGGGATTGAACCGTCCCCTGAAGCAGAATGAGGTTCGTGTTATTCTCTCGGAAAATAAAGTATCGGTTTGTGCTATCTTAGAGTCTCACGTGGAGGTTGCTAATTTGGCTAGAGTTTGTAAAAATGTTTTTAGGCAATGGAGTTGGACGTCTAATGGGGGTTATGTCATCAGGGTACTAGAATTATTCTAGGATGGAATAATGATTTGGTAGATGTTATGATTTTGTCTCAATCAAATCAGGTCATCCACGCTCAAATCTGGTCCAAAGCCGATAATAAGAGTGTCTTTTGCTCTTTTGTGTATGCGAAGAACAAATATCAAGAGCGAAGGAGTTTGTGGGAGGATTTATGTAGGCATAAGTTGTTGTGTACGGACAAGGCATGGTTCGTCATGGGCGACTTTAATTCAGCTCTTCATGGTGATGATTCGCTGTTTGGAACGTCTAGCCAATCGATTGGCATGCGGGAGTTTTATGAATGTGTCCAAAACACGGAACTTGTTGATGTAAAGGGGCATGGTATTCATTACACTTGGAACCAGAAACCGAAGGAAGGGATTGGTTTACTTAGGAAAATTGATCGGGTCATGAGTAATATTAAATGTCTAGACTTATTCCCTGATGCTTATGTTATATATCACCCGTATCGTGTTTCTGATCATACTTCGTGTATATTGAAGCTGGCTAATAGTTCAAAATCTTCTCGGCCGAAGCCTTTCAAGTTTGCTAATTTCATTACCTCTAAACCTGAATTCAAAGTTTGCGTCGAGAGAGAATGGGCGAAAAGGATTGAGGGCTATTCTATGTTCTCGGTCACTAGTAGTTGAAAAATCTGAAACCAGGGCTTCGAAAGATTCTTTTTCAGCAAGGAAATTTACATATTAAAGTTGTGGAGCTGCGAAAGAAGCTGGATGAAGTTCAAAAAATGGTGGATGCGAACCCGATGGATGTGGAGATACGCAAAAAGGAGCTAGAGACGCTTCAGGAATTCCAAGTTGCAGCATATGATAAGGAATGCTTTTTGAAACAAAAATCGAAGGTGGAATGGCTATGTTCTGGGGACTCTAATACGGCGTTTTTTCATAATAGTGTGAAGTGTAAAAATAATCGAAGTAAAATTCAGTGCATTCGGGATGTGAATGGTAATCAGTTCGAGGGAGATGAAACGGCGGCTGCTCTTGTCAATCATTATTCAGTGTTTTTAGGCACGGAAGATACGGTCTCTAGCACTAACTTGACCGACATGTTTGTTAATGTGGTTAATCCTGATGCAGCTGAAAATATGGTAAGACAGGTTACCAGTGAGGAAGTAAAGAATGCCATGTTCAGCATAAGTGAGAACAAAGCTCATGGCCCGGATGGTTATACGTCGGCGTTCTTTAAGCATGCTTGGGAAATAGTGGGTAGTGAGGTTACGAATGCAATTCTAGAATTTTTTGACACTGGCAAAATGCTAAAACAGTTAAACCACACAATTCTAGCTCTTATTCCAAAAGTGGACACCCCTGATTCTGTTCTGGATTATCGTCCTATTTCTTGCTGCAATGTTCTCTACAAATGCATTAGCAAGATTATTACGGATAGACTTAAAGGGAGCTTGGAGTCACTGTTTAGTATTAATCAGTCTGCGTTCGTGCCAGGCAGGCGGATTTCTGATAATATTCTCTTAACCCAAGAGCTTATGCACAACTATCACTTGAATAAAGGTCCTCCCAGATGCGCGTTCAAAATTGATATTCAAAAGGGCTACGACACGGTTAGTTGGGCTTTTCTTAAGAAAATTCTTTATCATTTTGGTCTTCATAGGAAAATGGTGAAGTGGATAATGGCTTGTGTTTCCACGGCTACGTATTCTTTGAGTATTAACGGTAATCTTCACGGGTTTTTCAAAGGGAGAAGGGGTCTTCACCAAGGGGATCCGATGTCCCCATATTTGTTCACTCTTGTAATGGAGGTGCTTACCCTCCTTCTCCAAAATTCAGCTCGATCAACCACATCATTTAAGTACCATGCTCATTGTATGAAGCAAAAAATAATAAATGTCTCATTCGCCGATGACCTTTTTATTTTTGTTCATGGGAGTGCCTTTTCGGTTAGCAAGATCAAAGCTGCGTTGGAGGAGTTCACGAGTATGTCGGGTCTGGTCCCGAGTCCTGCTAAAAGCACGGTATTTTTTTTGTAATGTTCCTCAGCAGGTCAAGCAGGAAATCCTTAATATCATGCCGTTTCAGCAAGGTTCCCTTCCTGTTCGTTACCTAGGTGTGCCGTTGATCACATCCAAGTTCTTAGTGGACCGAATGGATAAGAAAATTAACAATTGGATGACAAAAACGCTGTCCTTTGCTGGCAGATTGCAGCTTATTAATTCGGTCCTATCCGCAATGCATATATATTGGGCTTCAGTTTTCGTTATTCCAGCTCGAGTCATTAATGATTTAGAGAAGCGGCTAAGGCGTTTTCTTTGGAATGCTGGCAATGTTGGTACGATTAAAGCAAAGGTGGCTTGGAATGACATTTGTCTTCCTAAGTCGGAGGGTGGATTAGGTATTCGGCGAGTTGGGGATGTCAACAAAGCTCTTATTACTAATCATATTTGGAGTATCCTAATTAAAAGAAAATCCCTTTGGGTGCAATGGATTTATGCTCATAAATTGAAGCATCAAAGTTTCTGGGAGGTCCAAAGTAGGGGTAGCATGAGCTGGGGATGGAGGAAGATTCTATCCATTCGCAATATTGTTCGGCCATTCATTTGGAAGATTGTTCGAAGTGGAATGCAAACAAATGCGTGGAGCGATAACTGGTGTCACCTTAGTCCCCTTAGAGCTTTTATAACACCGAGACACATTGCTAACGCGGGCTTTAATCTCCAATCCTCTATTGCGGATTTGTTAGATGAGAATGGGCAATGGAAATGGCCTCAAGCATGGTATGATACCTATCCTGTTTTAATTGGATTGACTCTTGATCAACCTAATATGCAGCTCCATGACCGTTTGGTTTGGAAGGACTTGGAGGGTAATGATCGACATTATATTTCTGTGCAAGTGTGGCATACCATTCGTTCGCGTAATGATCCTATTAATTGGAGTAGCATGGTTTGGTTCAGCCAATGTATCCCAAGACATTCCTTTTTATTATGGCTGGTTATAAAGACTAAGTTGAAGACTCAAGATCGGCTGAAAGTTTGGGAAGTGGGTAGTGAAACAAACTTAAGGTTGATGTGTTGCCCCCTATGTCAGCGCGATCGTGACACACGAGATCATTTGTTTTTCTCGTGTATATTTGCTTCTCAGGTATGGAATAACATTAAAACAATGGTGGATACGGATAATGTTAGTGAATCTTGGAGCTCTTTTTCGGATTGGATGAACCAGCACTCGAATTCTAGGAAGATGGAGCATGTTGTGTGTAAATTGGTGCTAGCTGCGTCGGTTTACTTTATATGGCAGGAACGAAATAACCGGCTATTCTCCCGATTAGAGTGTTCGGCTACTCAGGTGTCTGGGAAGATTAAAAACTCAGTTAGGCTTCGGTTGATAGGTTTCAAGTTTCAAGGTCATGGTGATCATAACAAAGTTCTGAAGAAGTGGCAGATCCCTTCAAGGGCGCTGGATGAGGACCCGGGATAGCTTAGATCCTATGGTGTGTATTTAGTGGGTTTTCTTTTTAGTCGGTGAGGTCATGTTTTGGGTTGTGTTTCTTATTAACTGTTCGTGTTGTTTGCTGGTTGTGTTTTTCTGGGTTTCCTAGTCTTGGTAACCAAGGCTAGCTGTGTGTGCTATGTCAGGCACACCTTTGTACTTATTGGTTTATTTATAAAATTTACCGGGGTAACCCTTTACCCAAAAAAAAAGTTGAACTTGATTTAACTTTCATGCAAGTGGTTGAAAAAGAAAAACAATGTGATGAACATATCCCTAATCTACAAGTGGTTTGTGAATATCAACAAAACTTATTTTCCGGAAAAACCATTTTGATTAAAACAAACTTAAGTGTTTTGAAATCTTAATGGGAAAATAGTTTGTTGTCAGGGGGAGTTCTGATTGTTTATGCCAAATGAATGGAGAATTGAAGCAATTCTCACCAGTTTGTCAAATTTTCTTTAAATGTTTTTGAATTTTAGGGGGAGTAAGAAATTTCAGAAAATCCAAAAACATTAGAAAATTTGAAAAAGCCAAAACATGATAAAAAACAAAATGAGTTTTGTTGTGAGAAAGAGGAAATGATAGTACATCAGTGGGCTATCACAGCACGCTAAAGATTTGGAAAGTCAAATGTGATAAACGATCTCACTGATGATGTGCCAGTAGGTTTTTATACATTCAGTAGATTGTTTTCGAGATATAAACTTAAATACGAATAGCTTACTTATTTCATGGGAAACATCTCTCGGATATATAGGTAACCCCTGAAATCTTGTTTGAAGGGCATTCTATTTCTGACATACTAGGTCTTTGTGCATGATGATATCTGGGGTATTATACCTGGACTTCTGATTTTGCGGAAGCAATAGCCTAGTCCTCGTATGATGCTCTGCACTGCTTTAATCTTAAAGCTCATCCTCAGCATAAAAAATGATGAAACATTGAAAAATACTAATCATGTGCTGTTGAAGAAAAGATCCCCAAACGGGACACACCGAAAGACGAGCCATCATCCCTCTGATTGAACGGAAGTTCTAGCCTGAGCTCTCATGGTCTCGCATTTACCTGTTTACAGATATCATTAGTGTGCATTCACCTGTAAGACTGAGTATAGAAGTCTCGATACGGGAGTATATTCTGAGGTGGAACACGCGAATAAGTTTAAGTGCTTAAAACATTAATCTCGTATCTCGAAACAGTTGAACTTTGTGTGAAAATTTAAGTGGATCAGTATACTGACAATCTACGTGAATCGTTTAGAAGTTAAAATGAATAAAGCTTAACGGTGTTAGTGATTTGTCTGAAAAACTGATATGATCCTCTTACACCAACTTACAAAAATATTGTATGTAAATATTTGTTTACTGCTTTTCATTAAAACAAAAATCCAAAAAGATTTTAAGTGTGTTTTAGCATAAAATTTTGAAAACATCAAAAAGATTTTATTTCGTTTTATTTTCGACAACTGATGTTGGAAAACTGATTTTCAAAATTTCGAGTGCTAAACATGATGAACGACAAAAGGTTTGGAAGGTTTTGTATGAAATGAGAATTGATTTTGTAATGTTTAAATGGTTCATTCAGTTGAAACCAAAACTTGAGTGTTTCAATTACAAGTGGTAAGCAGTGATTCTAAATTTGTTAAATCTTAACTATTGTGAATCTTATTGTTAGGTAGAAAATTGTGCAGGTTACAGAGAGCCAGGATACGTTCCTGAGACTGTGATTGTTACAAAACAAGATCCCCGTGTCTAAGGCTGAGCAGAGTTTGAAGCCAGATTTCGATTCTAGATCAAGAGCTATGTCAGATTGCGATCCCGGAACAACTTAAGGGGGAGTCTGCTAGCAAATGGGAATCTGAAGACAGTAGAGCCAGTTTCTGATCCGAGAACTATGATCAAGACAGAAGCTGATGTTGCTGATGAGTGGGAGAAAGAGGAGATTGAAGATTAGATCAACATCCAAGGGGGAGGATAGTTGCTGATAGAAGAAGAGAAAAGATTGAAAGATGTTTACAGTGTCAGATACTTTGGAGAAAGGATGAAGACTGATCAAGACTGAAGACTTGTCATACTGAAGACTCGACACCGAAGACTTCGTCAACATCCAAGGGGGAGTCTGTTGGTGCATATGTCTGTCGACTTCGTCTTATATCTAGATAAGATAGAATGAAGCTCGGTAGCATAGAAAATAGGGTTCTAGAGGTGTTAGACCAGTTCGTACGAAATGACCTTTGCCCATTTCGCACGAAATGGTAATCTCCATTCCATGCGAACTGGACTCCTCATGTCCATTCTATGCGAATTGGCATCACCTATATATACCTGAGCTTGTCATTTCGTTTGTAACAGTTGTGATTCCAGAGCCGAGGTGCTGCTGAAGTGTCATATGATCTGTAAAGCTTTCAAATCAATAATCAAGACAGTTAAAGTGAATCTGTGTGTGAATCAAGCTGCAATCAAGTCCAAATCACTGAATTCCGCCTTTGGTTTGGATTAGAACTCTTCTGATCGACTCGTATAGGTCGAATCTCGATCCTACAACACTGATGATTTGTTTGAAGATACATAGTCAA
Source organism: Helianthus annuus (assembly GCF_002127325.2). Taxonomy (NCBI): domain Eukaryota; kingdom Viridiplantae; phylum Streptophyta; class Magnoliopsida; order Asterales; family Asteraceae; genus Helianthus; species Helianthus annuus. The sequence goes on from NC_035445.2 coordinate 60,638,778, forward strand.
ACAAAAAACTTATGTCATTTTGTCTTTCCAAACGGCCACAAGAACACAAGCATGACAAAGCCAAACCGCCAGTGAACATGTTTCAAAGAAGAAAGAGACTGATAACAGTGAAGATTTGGAAGATGAATTATTTCTATTTTTATTTTTTTAATTTTCTTTTTCTGTTGTTTGTTATGTATTTTTCAACTTAGAATAAAAAATACATTATATTAATAAAATGCCAAACAGTCATAATGCTTGTGAAACGCCATAAATGCAGTAAAACGCCAAAAACTCCCAAACTATAATAAAACTATAAAAGTAATTTGTAGAAGTATTATTAAAAGCTAAAAATGGAAAAAAACGCCAAAAACTACTTAAAGCCATTAAAAAACGCCAAGCTTGGGAGATGGAAAGTCTATGACCCTAAAAACTTGATGGGTTGGTAAAATTCCATAGCTTAATGGTTTTAATTTCGGTTTATTACACGAAGTTACTTTCTAGAAAACACTACTTTGATATGGTTTGTGTTTTGCAGGCATTGACAGGTTTAAGGTGCATTTTGGAGATTTACTGAAGCTTTGGGTGGATGCTAGAGAGAACATAATTGAAGAAAATGCAAAAAGAGGTAAAACTGAGCTGAACTCTGCGCTAGAAACAATCCAAACTTCATTTTGGCTTATCCTGAGCTAGAAAATGAGTTTCGGGGCTTATAATATATGCATTTGGGGTAGCTCGACGAGATGAATCAAAATATAAGGTTTTGAAAGGCCAGAATTTGACGCATTATCTGCTGCACACCAGCTGATTAGTAAAAACGAGATTTTTTTCGAGAAAAGTCGATTTTGGAAAAAGGGGAGTTACACTTTATTATTCCTTCAACTCCTATTCATTTTCAAAAAAAAGAAAAAAGAAAAAAGAAAAACACTATCAAACACATCTCTTTCATCTCTAACCCACACCTAACATCATCACCATTCAAACCCTAACTTCCACCATTCCTCAAGACTCAAGGTCATGGCTCTGTGCTCATGTTCATCGCCCGGTGATCGCGTCCATCCAACCATGAGCGGCTAGTCTCTTCGGTTTCACCATGGTGTAGATGTTGTAAGATTTTCTAGGGTTTATGCATTTGTATTTTAATTTGGTTTTGTGACAAAATGTTTAGTATTTGAAACCTTGGATCATTGTCTTGCATTTGTTTCGAATTCGTGAATTATCGAACGATGATAAAGTTTTGACTTTGTGAAATGGTTATGTACAATTATGCCTTATCTTAGGTTAGGATTTTTATGTCCCTGGTATTGAAGTGCATTGTGGTCCGTTGTCTATGACGTAGATAGCAATTGGCACCTAAGTTTCGTGATAGTAATCCGTTAATCAATATATGCAATTGAATCAAATTAAAACATGTAGGAACCCTAGGTCTTGCAATTATCGAGCTAGGTGTGATCCGTATTCTAATTTCTTGTTTCAACTTTTAAGTTTAGTTTACAATCTTAACTAATCACATATTGTTTTAAGAATAACATCAAATTATCGGTTCACTCGGATTTATTTTCAAAACCTAACAAACAAATAAAATTAGCAATCTTCATAATCACTTTGTACATTATTTGTAAATAATCTAACTAATCGAACGGGTCATGCGATACTGACCACATGCTCTTCGTGCATACGATACACGACTTACCCTAGCTACCTAGGTTTAATTGGGTTTTTGACTGATCGGGACGACACGGTCACGTCAAAACTCATAAAAAAGCTGAACAAAAACAGTAAAAATACACAGTAACTGAAAAGACGACTACTTTATTAATTTCATTTATTATAAATAAAATCCCGCCTAAACTACGCGCTAAAAACATCCTATAAGAGAGACGTCTCTGCACAATCAACTGATCACAAACCAAAAACAACGCCGTTGTCACACCCCGATATTTCCACGTATTACCGGTGGGCCCGGTGGGGAGTATCGTGACGTAGTTGATATCATCATAGTCAAACAACACAAATTTAAATGCACAGCGGAAGCAAAAGATAGATTTATTTCAACCGAATAAAAATTGTAATATTAAGTATCACAAACAGTTGAAACAGATCCACAAGCGGATCAAAATAAAGAGGAAACTTGTTCAACAGACTTTAGGCATCTAAGCTTGTGAGACTTCTATTTGATGCTAGGAGGGACCAGCCTATTTCGAGTAGTACCTGCACTTAGCCTTTTTGGGAAAATACGTCAATTTACACTGGCAAATACAATTTAACTGACTCATTTTGAAAATGTTTAAAATTGATTTGAACACACATGGCACAAAAGTTTTTTTTTTATAACTTGGGATAATTATTTGTATATAATCTTGTAAAAGAATTACATGTTTCTTATACGTTCAGTAGCCCGGGTTGAACACCGGGTTAAAGATTAATTGACACACCACATGGTATAGTCCCGCGGTGGGTTATTCCCGAAACCGGCGGTTATACCTTATTATTTATAAATGCACTGGAGGGTGTACGCCTACACCCGCATGCTAAGGTCGTGGCCATTTCTTAAAATGATGCCAAGGATATCCGGGACATGGTCATTAACCCCCAAAGGTTTTAAGCAACAAAACAATTTAAACGGGTCATTTCAATGAATTAACCACCATACAATTAAAGATTCAATGCTCGACCAAGCGGTAGTTTATATACCGTACCCCAAGCCCGTATAAGGGAAAATAAGTTAAAAGTATTTACCTTTGCAAGTAATAATCACAATAAGCAAGTGCACGTAGCTTTTACCGGGTCTCCTATTCTGGAACGAAGGTTTATATTAAACTATTAGAATTCTAACGGGTCTTTAATTTAGCCTAAGCTTAGACCGGTTAGTTTTAAAGAAAGATACGGTTCAAACGCATGATTAAGAGAAGACCGGAATAGAATGTGATTTAGACCCGACAAGTTTGGATACTTGTATAATATGGGTAAACTAAACACATTCTGGATTTTGAGACAAAAATGATTTGGTTTAACCCGTTTCGACTAATACATGCAAACTAGTTAAATAAGCCGATCCGAACGCGAAAAGTGCGTAACGTGTAACCAAAAGAATCATATACAAGTTTCCTAAGTTAATATGACTTAAATATGTTGTGACATTAGTAAGATATCTTCTATTATGCCCAAAATGATTTTAAACTCAAACTATGCCCCGTAAGGGCATTTTGGTCATTTAAAAGGTTATAAAAGAGTTTAAATATCAATCTGAGTTACAGGTCATACAAGTTTCCTAAGTTAATATGACTTAAATATGTTGTGACATCAGTAAGATATCTTCTATTATGCCCAAAATGATTTTAAACTCAAACTATGCCCCGTAAGGGCATTTTGGTCATTTAAAAGGTTATAAAAGAGTTTAAATATTAATCTGAGTTACAGGTCTGATATGATCAGTAAAAATACTTAGTTTAATAAGTTATATCAGTAGGGTATCATATATATGTGAAATTTATTAACTAAAACCATACTATGCACCGTAGGGGCATTTTGGTAATTTCATATAAGCCTGAGTTTAAAACTTTTGCTTACTGTTAAAACATAAAAATTTACTGAATATATCAGTAGGCATCAAACCTTATATGTTTAAAATAGTTTTATTACATACTATGCGTTAAAAACGCTTATGTTGGACCGTTGTTTTGACTCGAAAAGTCAGTCAAGGTAGCTCATCATCATATACAAAGGCGGAATCAGAATATATGAAGTTACAACAGCTAGTCCTTTCTAATTTCTTCTTCTTTATTGCTTTCTGATTACAATTTGACAGCGTATCGTCCCACAAGCAATGACCTAGGTTCGCTCCAAACGTTACAAATGAAAACACAACATCAGGCTATATATAGTGTGTGTGGTTCGCTTATGTGAACTGCCACAAAAGCGAACCAGCCCACTTACCACAAAAGCGAACCATACTGATGCACTAAAAGCGAACCAGACTTAATGACCTAAAAGCGAACCTGCTTCTAATGTACATAAAAGCGAACCTATCAACATAAAACATGATTTCGACATTCTAAACCCTATGTTGACCCATATTGACCTAAGACTTGATGTAGACGAAGTCAACAGGCATTCTGTGTATTAACAGACTCCCCCTTGGATGTTGACGTAGTCTTCATCAATCTTCAGCACCTGAGTCTTCGGTCTTTGTCTTTTCTTCCATTCTCTTTCTTCTCAACTTAAGCACTCTATCTTTACAAGTTTCAGGATTATATCTTGGCTCCAACTTCAGTCTTCCCATTAACTGTTGATCCAGACTCCCCCTTTCATTTACTCCCCCTCTCAATATGCTAGAATTTGAGATATCTGGTTCAAGCTTTGGCATTTTGCCTCCGTTGAGAAAAATGAAGTCCAAACCTGTTTACCCTGCATATTCTCTACCTTTCCATAAGTTTCACAAATTTATAACAATCGAATTCCCATAAACTTACTGGTAGATATCATTATTCAATAAACATATTAGTTACATCAAGTTCAAATGAATGACCTTGATTAACTAAGCATACAACCTTTCAAAACGTTTGTATATGACATTCAAAGTTTTCAACATATTCTCCCAAACCTGTTCATCATGTTTAGCACTCGAATTTTGAATATCAGCTCTTCAAAATCAACTGTCGAAAATCTTTTTGATTTTTTTTAAATTTATGCTAAAACACTCCGAAAATCTTTTTGGATTTTTGTTTTTGAATGAATAGCAGTAAACAAATATATACAGATAATATTTTTGTGAGTTTGTGTAAGAGGATCATATCAGTTCATGAGACAAATCACTAGCACCATTAAGCTTTAATCATTTTAAGTTCTAAACGATTCACGTAGATTGACGATATAATTGTCCTTTTTAAATTTTCACACAATTTTCAATCTATTCAGGATATGATTTAGATGTTTTAGGAACTTAGCTCAATTCATGTGTCCCACCTCTTGAATATACTCCCGTATCCAGAATCTCAATATTCAGTCTTACAGGTGAGTATACTACAATGATATCTGTACATAATTTAGGGGTTAAATGCGAGAACTGAGGGATCTCAGGTCAGAACTTCCGTTCAGCAGAGAGATATCAATTTCGACTTTGCAGTATGTTCCCTTTAGAGGATCTTTTCAGCTACAACAGATGATTATCAATTTTACTGTCTAATCAGATGAGGGCTTTATGCTATATTTCAAGCATTTTGGATAAAGTATTAGCCAAGGACTAGGTCAGAACTACCGTTCAGCAGAAGTCCCGGAATAATACCCCAGACATCATAGAGTATAACCACCTAGTATATCAGAATACGAGACCTTTCAAACGAAATTTCAGGGGTTACCTATATATCCAAGTAGTGTTCCCCACGAATTTCACTAGTTTGAAATTTTAGGTTTGTATCCCGAATAAATCTACTAAATGTACGAAAACCTATCGTCACATCATCAGTGAGACCGTTTATCACATTTGACATTACATTTCTTTAGCGTGCTGTGATAGTCCACTGATGTACTATCATTTCCTCTTTTATCAACAAAACTCATTTTTGCTTTTTCAATGTTTTTGATATTTTCAAATTTTCTAATTTTTTTTAAATTTTTCTCCCCCTAAAATCAAAATATGTTTCAATTTTGATTTTCTAGGAAAATTTGAAAACTGTACAAATAAAATGATAACATGATATCGAATCACTTCAATTTGCCATTCATTTTGCATAAACAATCAGAACTCCCCCTGACAACAAATTATTTTCCCATTTAGATTTCAAAACACTTAAGTTTGTTTTAATCAGAATGGTTTTTCCGGAAAATTAGTTTTGTGTGTCATTTCACAAATTCGGGTAGGGGCAAGATCATCACTTTGTTACATTCTTTTTTTTTTTATTTTTTTTTACAATGAAAGAACCCCATATTTTATCACTTGTCGGAAAGAGAAATCAAGTACAACTTAATGTCCTTGATTAGTCTTTTGTAATTCGAAATATCACAATTACCAACCTGTGAATTTCTCAAGAAAGATGCCGATACCTGTTCCACACTTACCAACCTGGGAACTCCGGCAAGTCAGGGTTTTCATTTGAAAAGATCCACCCAAGCCTGACCAGCCTTGGGTTTGATAGTTTTTACCTCAACAACTAGCTCTTCTGGTTTTGACGAACCAGAGTCATTGCCTGAATGTGGCTTGTCTGACTTTGATCTGTCAGATTCATCGCCGACATGTGGCTCCTTTGTTTCTAAAGAAACAGAATCATTGCCACTAAATGTTACCTTCTTCTTTATCTCCTCTTTTGTCCTCAGATTTGCATCTGACGAACTCGGCTTACTTGACTTTGCAGTCGAGTGAAGCGATTCATCAGTACTCTTATTCTTACCAACAGATGAACCCAGGGACAAAATCCTCTCGAGATATTCTCTGGCCTTCTTCCTCTTCTTTCGCAGTCTGTCTTTTTGCCCCTGAGAAAGTTTTACTTTTGCTTCCTGAACTCTAGGTTCTTGAACCTTCTGTTCTTTGGGCTTGACATTGACTGTCTTCTTTGCCGTTCTTTGAGATTCAACCCTCGATCTTCCCATCGATCTCCTTGGGCAATCTCTGGCAATGTGGCCTCTGATTTGACAGTTAAAGCATCTTCTCGTCTCATAATTCCATCTTTGGCAGTTAACAGCGATGTGTCCTTGATAACCACAGTTGTAACACACCCTGTTATCATACCATGTACCACCTTTACACCAAACGCTCAGATTATAGCATTGTCTGGCTTTGTGGTAATCATCACTCCTTTGAAAGATTGGATTTGGCTTTGAAGCACTGTGGTCAAACCTGCACCACTTATTACCAACATTCTGTAAGTTTTCATTTTTAAATTTTTCTGTTTTTTTAAAATGATTGGATGACTTATCTGATGAGCTTTTATTTTCTTTTTTAGACTTTTTCAAATTTTTATCTTTTTGTTTCTGTTCAACATTCTTCTTTACAGGTTTGTGCCTTGAGCATTCACCTTTCTCAGTAGAATGTAGAACAGTATTTTTAAAATTTTCTTTTAAATCTAAAAATATTTTTCTTTTCTTTTCTTTTTCTTTTTCATCATCAGATATTTCATCACAATCTTCAATTTTGACTTTGTCAAAATTTGTGACATTGTCACTTATTGGAGCAGAATTGATCGGTTTTGGACAAGGAAAATTCAACCTGTCTGATGAAGTCACAAAACCTTTCAACTTCTTTTCAAGTTCCTCAATCTTGATTCTTGAATTCTCAGCTTCTTTTTCAAGCTGAGAGATTCTTTCACGATAGAACTTGATAGAATTTTCATTTTCAATTTTAAGATTTTCAAGAACCGATTTTTCATTTTCCAAACCATTTAACTGTTCTTGAAATCTTGTTTCATTTTCTTTCAGATTTTTGTTTTCCAATTTTATCCAGAAATCTTCATTTTCTGAAGATTTTCTTTTGCTTTCAAAATCTTTTTCAAACTCAGCAATTTTCTTTTGAGCATCTTCAGCTTCATGCTCAAGTCGAATAATTTTAGCAAGATGAGAGTTTATTTCGCTTTGTTTTTCCAAATTATTCTTGCCAAAGATATCTCTCTCATCTTGTAAAATCTTTATTTGACTTTTGAAATCATTTTCCAATTTTTTATAATTGTTGTTTTCTAATGACAAACTCTCAACAATCTTTAAAAGTTTGTCATTATCATATCTCAGTTTTTCAAAGTTTAAACGTAAACCCAGAATCTGTTCTTCATCAGCTTTCTTCTCGATCTTCAAATTTTTGTTTTCCAATGTCAAACTCTCTACATCCTTCAGAAGTTTGACATTGTCTGTTTCTGATTTTTCACATTTCAAGCAATCTCCATTCATCTTTTCATATGTACCTGCACAAAAAAGTTTAACAAAATCAAGAGGATTCAAATTTTTATCAATATAACAACCCCTCTTGATATCGTATCTCATATTCTTTTTTGCTGCAAGACACACATCAATTCGTTTTCTTATTTCAATGATTACATTCAAATCAATACTTTTTGATTCTTCTTTTATTTCATCCAATAATTCCCTTTTTCTTCGATAATCATAACCACTCTGATTTGTAACTTTGTTGAACAGACTTCTTAAATCAGTACGTGATAACCAAGAATCCCGTTTCAGTTCATTATTCACAAACTTATTCCATTCCAAAGGTAACGCATCAACAAATTTTAGCTTTCTTTCATCATTTGAGTACCAAACCTTATGTTTTTCTAATTTGAGAATTAAATCCCAAAATCTTTCTTTCAACATCTCCATCGATTCATCCTTCATACACAAGAAATTTTCGTATCTTTTTATATAAACCTCTTTATCATATCTCCTTTCATTCCAAGCTTCCTTTTTCCAGTTATTCAGATCTTCAAGATTCTTGTTTTCTTGTTCATCAAACATTTTCGCCAAATTTTGTGCAATCAAACAAGTTTTCTCAAAAGAAACTATCAGTGTCCGAATAAGCTAAATCCAGATAAGCGAACCTATACTGTCACTAAAAGCGAAACAGACAATGTCTTTCGAGCGAACCAAAAACTGACTTATAAGCGAACCAGAAGATGTCTTATAAGCGGATCTGATGATGTCTTATAAGCGGATCTCAACTGTTCGTAAAAGCGAACCTGTTATGTCACTATCAGCGAACCTAGCTTGTTCGTAAAAGCGAACCAGAAACTGTATTAAAAGCGGATCTAACGATGTCCGTAAAAGCGGACCTATGTTTTTACACAATTTTAACCAGTTTTAGTCCGAATTTCAATCTAAAACTTTCTAGGGTTTGTTATTAGTATGTTTTACACTTTATACTCAAATTTCAGACAATTTCAACCGTAGGAACAACTTCAAATCGAAAAAGTATGCAAGAAAGAGAGTAGAAATCAGAGATTTTTGTAGATCTAAGCTGTAGTAGTATGAACTCCTCGTCCTGAGCTCTGATACCACTTGTTGGACCGTTGTTTTGACCCGAAAAGTCAGTCAAGGTAGCTCATCATCATATACAAAGGCGGAATCAGAATATATGAAGTTACAACAGCTAGTCCTTTCCAATTTCTTCTTCTTTATTGCTTTCTGATTACAATTTGACAGCGTATCGTCCCACAAGCAATGACCTAGGTTCGCTCCAAACGTTACAAATGAAAACACAACATCAGGTTATATATAGTGTGTGTGGTTCGCTTATGTGAACTGCCACAAAAGCGAACCAGCCCACTTACCACAAAAGCGAACCATACTGATGCACTAAAAGCGAACCAGACTTAATGACCTAAAAGCGGACCTGCTTCTAATGTACATAAAAGCGAACCTATCAACATAAAACATGATTTCGACATTCTAAACCCTATGTTGACCCATATTGACCTAAGACTTGATGTAGACGAAGTCAACAGACATTCCGTGTATTAACAGCTTAAAAAGGCGATTTGGAGCCATTTCCGGGTTTTCAAAGGAAAGCTGATATTTTTATTATTCCAGAAGGCTCAAAATAAATTATTTCTCATATTAGATCAGTAGAAAAAGGTTTGGTATCAAAAGGATTTGTAAAACTCATTTTATAGCCCAAAAGGGCAAAACCGACAATAACTGAACTAAGCTTAGAACTCTAAGTTATGCTCAACCTAAAAATAATTAAAAATCTCCAAAAATCCCAAAATAATATATTATATCAGTGGGTAAAAAGTTTGGTATTAAAAATTGGGTTTAGATAGGTTATATGCTAATTATGTCATTTAATTACTAAAAAGCTTTCTAATTACGCTAATGAGCATAACTCTTAATCTAGACCTCAAACTGAAGTCAAATTTTAGGTGCAAGCTTATAAATCAGTAACTAAGGTGTCTACTCTTTTACATTTTTAAAAATCACATTTTAAGGTCATTTAGGCATAGTGGTCAACATATAAGCATTTAACGGAAACATGCATGTGAATCGGATAACTAGTGAATCAAGTTGTATAATCTCATAGGGTTATACTAACATGAAACCTAGTCCTAAATAAGCTCTAAGGCACTTCTAAACTATGCTTAAACGGGTCAGAACTGAAAGTCAAAGCAGAAGTCAAACTATGCAACTTTCGGTTCCGAACCGAGCCTAAACTGAAAATTGTAGGGGTGAACATGTTTAGACATGTTCTTACATTAATTACCAAGTTATATTAATGATAAAATAGGTTGCATGGCTTCTACATTGTTAATTATGCCTTAATTTGAAAATAAGCTTTCTGTTGACTTTTTAAAGTTACCTTTGACCCGACAATTAACCTAGTTAGAGTGGGAATCAGGGAGTACCCTTTTAAGGGTTTATTACCCACATAATTACCCACTCATAGGTATTTTTAATTCGAGATTTGACTGAATAAATTATGAGTAATCTCGAAGTCAAACCTTAATTACGACGGTTTGACTTTTAGCTAATTAACTAAGCTAAACTGAATTAGGAGGGGTTAAGGATACTTACAAGACTCCTAATTACGACTAGAGATCAATAGGAAGCTTGAGGTTGATCAGAGGAGCTCCAGAAATGAAGTTGTGAAAGTTGCAAATGAATGAGTTCAAGTGTTACAACTTGAAGCTCCTTATATACACATTTTGATCATCTAGGATCATGCCAAATAACTCTACAAATGTTTCCAGATCAAGACAAGTGCCCCTAGTGCATGAGAAACCATTGGGGCAGCCCCTGGTATGCAAAACAAGAGAGTTAAGTCGGTTAACAGACCTGTACTGGCAGCTGCAGGTGAAAACTATCGCTGTGCTGTTCACGCGGGCCGCGTAAGCCCATAGGGCACACTTACGCGGGCCGCCTGGCCCTCCAGAACCAGCCAAACAAGTTTCCTTTAATTACATTTCAGCCCTTGGTCCTTTGTAACGTGGATTTAACTCTTGTTCTTGCATTTTTGGCCCTTTAACCTTACTTTTAAGGGCTCCATAACATTTTTAAGTATTGGTATGTCCTTGGTTAACCTTGAGATCACGCGAAAAGTCATAAATTTCAACGTTGACGCTTTTAATCCCTCGTATACGAATTTCATCATAACTTTCTCATACGATAGCGAAACTTTATGAAATTTTTATCACACATTCTAGTGAGCATAATTTATCGTTACAGTGCTTCGGGTTTGCTAAAAGGTCACTCAGAGGTATACTTTAAACATGTTGACACATTTAACCCCTGTAGTTTGTAATCTCTCACTTTCTTTCATATTTAGCTTCGTATGATCCATGATTTATTCGTTTAAGGGTATAGACATCATGTAGGGCTATTGTACGATATATTTATCCATTGTTGACACTTTGAACCCTTATATTCACATATTTTCTCTGTTTGTCAACTTTAGTCCCTCTAAAGTATTCTTTCACACGTTCAAAGTTTATGACACGTGTCAATACATTAATGGACATAAATTTTTGAGGTGTTACATCCTCACCCACTTAAAAGAAATCTCGACCTCGAGATTTACTGAAATAAATGAGGGTACTTTTCTTTCATTGTGGATTCTACCCCCCCACGTGTATTCGGGACCTCTGCGAGCATCCCATTTGACCTTTACAATAGGTACATGCGTCTTTCGAAGCTTTTTAACCTGTCGATGCTCGATCGACAAAGGTTTTTCCACAAATTTCAAGCTCTCGTCTATGTGCACATCTGTATGTGGTATGACTAGTGATTCATCAGCTAGACATTTCTTTAGATTACAGATGTGGAATACATTGTGAATACCACTGAGCTCATCAGGTAAGTTTAACTTATAAGAAACTGTTCCTACACATTCGATGATCTCGAATGGTCCTATATACCTCGGGCTTAACTTACCTTTCTTACCAAATCGCATAACCCCCTTCCAGGGTGATACTTTAAGCAAGACGTTATCTCCAACCTCAAACTTTAGACGTTTTCGTCTTTTATCAGCATAACTTTTCTGCCTATCCCTGGCAGCTTTCAAGCGGTCACGAATCTGGACAATCTTGTCCATCGTTTCAAAAACTATGTCAGGTCCTGATAATTGAGCTTCTCCTACTTCTGCCCAACAAATAGGCGTTCTGCATTTTCTACCATATAACGCCTCAAAAGGCGCAGCCTGAATGCTCGTATGGTAACTATTGTTATAGGAGAACTCGACCAACGGCAGGTGGTTATCCCAACTACCACCTAAATCAATTACACATGCATGAAGCATGTCCTCCAGGGTTTGGATGGTACGTTCACTCTGCCCATCCGTCTGAGGATGGTAAGCCGTACTAAAATTTCAGCGCGTACCCAAAGACTGTTGGAAACTTTTCCAAAAATGTGATGTGTATCTGGTATCTCTGTCAGAGATAATAGCTACTGGTATGCCATGCAGAGATACAATCTTATCTACGTATAATTGGGCTAACATGTCGGAGCTATAAGTTTCCTTAATGGGTAGGAAATGTGCCGACTTAGTCAGTCTATCTACTATCACCCATATAGTATCATTTCCTTTCTTTGTCTTTGGCAACTTGGTGATGAAATCCATTGCCACCATTTCCCATTTCCAAGTGGGAATCTCAGGCTGTTGTAGTAAACCTGACGGCTTCTGATGTTCTGCTTTGACTTGCACGCATGTCAAACATTTAGCTACATAGGCAGCTATAGACTTCTTCAAGCCTATCCACCAATAACTTGCCTTCAGATCCTAGTACATCTTATCAGCTCCAGGATGAACGAAATATTTAGAACTATGGGCTTCCTGGAGGATGACATCCCGAAGTCCTCCATCACTGGAACCCTATTCGTCCATTTAACCTAAGGATTCCGTCCTTACCATAGGATAACTGTTATTCAGTTACTCCTAGCTTTTCCTCAGGGTAGTTAGCTTCCAGGACAACTTCCTTCTACGCGGCTAACAACCTTTCATTCAAACTGTTCTTTATCTTAATGCTCTGGGCATTGATTCTTATAGGCCTCACTCTCTCCTTTCTACTTAAGGCATCAGCGACTACATTTTCCTTGCCAGGATGGTATCTTATCTCACAATTATAATCATTCAAAGTTTCCATCCAACGTTGCTGCCTCATGTTTAAATCCTTCTGATTGAACAGATGTTGAAGGCTCTTGTGATCAGAATAGATCACACACTTAGTTCCATACAAGTAATGCCTCCACAATTTTAGTGCGAATACAACGGCACCCAGCTCCAAGTCATGGGTGGTGTAATTCTTCTCGTGCACTTTTAACTGACATGAAGCATAGGCAATGACTTTGCCTTTCTGCATAAGCACACATCCCATACCGGTGTGTGATGCATCACAATACACTACAAACTCATCAATCCCCTCCGGCAATGTCAGTACTGGAGCGTTGCTCAACTTCTGCTTTAGAATATCGAAGGATTCTTGCTTCTTAGCCCCCATCAAACTTGCTATTCTTGCGAGTGAGTAAAGTCAGGGGTGCTGCAATTCTTGAGAAGTTTTCGATAAATCGCCTATAATATCCTGCCAGTCCTAGAAAGCTGCGAATCTTCGTAGGCGTCTTTGGCTTTTGCCAGTTCATGATAGCTTCAATCTTAGCGGGATCTACTTGGATACCACGCTCACTAACAACATGTCCAAGGAATTGGACTTCAAGAAGCCAAAATTCACACTTTGAAAATTTGGCATAGAGCTTTTCTTAACGAAGCACTTTCAGAATGCAATGGAGATACTTCTCGTGGTCAGCTTGGCTCTTCGAGTAGATGAGAATGTCGTCGATGAAGACGATGAAAAATTTATCTAGATAAGGCTTGCAGACGCGATTCATGAGATCCATGAATGCGGCTGGTGTATTTGTGAGCCCAAAATGCATCACTAGGAACTCGTAATGACCATAGCGAGTCCTAAATGCAGTCTTGTGTACATCTTCATCCTTAACCTTCAATTGATGATAGCCTGACCTCAAATCGATCTTAGAAAAGTAGCTTGCCCCTTGCAATTGATTGAACAGATCGTCGATCCTGGGCAAAAGGATACCTATTCTTGATAGTGACCTTATTAAGCTCACGGTAATCGATGCATAGACGCATCGATCCATCCTTCTTCTTGATAAATAGGATTGGCGCTCCCCAAGGAGACGAACTAGGTCTAATGAAACCTTTGGCTAGTAAATCATCTAGTTGTGTCCTCAATTCTTCATCTCTGTTGGTGCCAACCTATAAGGCGCTCTTGCAACAGGTGCTGCTCTAGGGATGATGTCAATTCTGAATTCTACTTGCCTATCTGGTGGTAAACCAGGTAGTTCTTCAGGAAATACTTCTGGGTACTCAGAAATGACGGGAATATCTTCAACTTTAGGCTTCTGCTCATCAATAGTTACCTGTGCCATATAAATGACACAACCCTTCTTCAAGCATCTAGATGCTTTGAGCATAGACATTTGCCCAGGTAGTCCATACTGGGTATCTCCCTGAATGGTAAGTGGCTCACCAGACGGAGTCTTGATCACCACTTGCTTCTTATTGCAGACGATCTGGGCTTGGTTATGCGATAACCAATCCATACCTATCACTATATCAAAACCGGCTAACTTAAAGGGAAGTAGGGACAAAGGAAAAGAGTGGTTCCTAATGGATATGAAACATCCATCTAATATGGTTGATGCGGTTTCTATGGTTCCATCAGCTAATTCCACCTCAAACTTCACACTTAAGGCTTTAACATGCAATTTCAATAATTCACAAAACTTATTATCTACGAACGACTTATCAGCTCCTGAATCAAAAAGTACTCTTGCATAGACATCATTAATTAGGAAGGAACCTGTTATCACATTGTCGTTCTGGATAGCCTCCTGAGCGTTCATCTGAAAGACCCTTGCATTGGTCTTTTTCCCTTCTTCAGCCTTCTTCGCAAGTTTTGGGCAATTTGACTTAATGTGCCCCTTCTCGTTGCAACTGTAGCACGTTGCGTCCTTCAGCTTATTGCAATCGAGAGTCTTGTGTTCACTTGACTTACAAATCCCACATGCCCTTGGCTGTGACTGGGATTTTGACTCATACCTGCACCTCCCGAAATGATGCTTCTTGCAGGTTTTACACTTGGGCTTGTCACCCGTCTGCTGACCCTCCTTCTTAGATCCTGAACCCTTTTTATGGTCAATGTTTCCCTTACGCTTCTTATCTGACCGCCGTGAGTTGTCATCCTCACGTTTTCTTTTCTCAGCATCCGAGTTCCTTAGCGATCTCTGCCTGACCGCGTCCAATGTAAGGGACAATGATATGTCTGCTACAGACCGAAAAGTAGCTGGCCGAGAGGCCTTCATGCTTGCCTTAATTTCTGGGGCTAAACCCCCAATGAAACGAGCTATTCTTTTGGGTTCCGGGGTCACTAGATAAGGAACCAACCTTGACATTGTATTAAAACTCGTAAGGTAAGCTTGGCAATCCAGGTTCTTCATAACCAACGAAAGGAAATCAGATTCAATCTTTTCAACCTCATGTTGAGGGCAGAAGTTCTCCTTGATGAGAGTGACAAATTGATCCCATGTCATATTGTACAGTGGAATCTTCCCGGTAGCCTGAATCAACGACCTCCACCAGGCTAGAGCCTCACCCTTGAAAGACTGAAATACAAACTTTACAATATCCCTTTCAGCAAATCCACTAATATCTACTACAGTGTCCATCTCATCCAACCAAGTCATGCAATCTACTGCCCCTTTCTCCCCAGTGAAATCCCGGGGTTTGCAAGAAACAAAGTATTTATAAGTATAGGACTTAGCGCGTGGTTTGTTATCAAATACTATCCTTTTGGACGGAACACTGTTTTGGTTTGAGGAATGTCGATCATCATCCTTCTTTGGCTCTTCTTTCTTAGAGGGTGGCTTGCTGTGAGCCTCAGAATGAGTCTTAGGCTTGGAATGCGGAGTGGATAGGGTCCTACTTCGAGTCCCACAAGATTCACTATACTGCCGCTCCATAGCTTTTGCAACAACATTATCTACTAATGCTTGCAGTTCTACTCCGATCACATGTATCTTAGCGTTTTCATGGTTTTCTACAGGATGACTGTTTACCTCATCAGACCCAGCCATGTAGCTTTAAATGCTACATATAAGAAAATAATGGACAAGGTTTATTTAGAAGCTTTTACAGTATTTTATGAATTATTAACCATGGTTTTAATAGCCATTTTGGGTTAATTTGTTAATTATTTATATATTCAGGACCTTTATTACAATCCTATATTATAATTTAATAATAGTACAAAAAGTCTAGTCATACAGACAGATTTATAAACCAAGATTTTTACAGAATCAAGGTATTTAAGGTTTGAATCAAACTTCATTACCTTTTTCTAGACAGGAAATTGTAGGCTACTACTGTCTTTAGTCCCAAGGACATTAATTTTAGCCCGTAGGCACTTCATCCATAAGGGATGGTTATAAAAATAAGGGAAATTTGGAATAATCCAAAATAAAGATGACTTATGTGATTTTAGCGAATCACATTTTGTCAAGAATGCTAACATGCTTTCAGATGTTAACAAGAATTGGAATCTTTTGTGCAGGTTTTACCATTTTGGCCATGTCTGCAATGACATGTGGCTAGGTTTTACCCTTAAGATTCTTTTTCATGATTAATCATTAATGCAGAACAATCCTAGATTGAGGTGTTAATATGGATTTGAATCTAATTATGGAACTACCATCTTGGCCCTGTCTTAAGATGACACATGGCTAGGTCTTGTCCTTTTTAGATTTTGTCATTTTATTATAATGGTAGATCTTTTAATAGGAATGCTATTTTCATTTATTTTATGTTTTATGTTTATGCATATAATTAATAATAAATAAATATGAAAATTAAAATTAAACCATTCCATTATCAATTCAAACAGTACAAATTTTGCCCTAAACGGGACTTCTAAGAAATAACATGCCCACGCAGGGGCGAAATAAACAAACAAACATACCCACGCAGGGGTTAACAAAAAGATATGCCCACTCAGGGGCAGAATACAAAAAGACAAGCCCACGCAGGGGCTGAGTACAGAAACAAAAGTCCACGCAGGGACTTGATTACGACTAAATAAATAAACAAGCGTCTTCAATAATCCCTTCTTTTGGATTTCCCCTTGAGTAGGCCTGCCAAACCTTTGAAGAAGCCTTGACGTTCCCTGCGGTCTTCTTGAACTTCCCGCTCAACTTGGTCCAATCTATCGAGAACCTCTTGTTGGCGTTCTGGCGGGATCAGTTGCGGTCGCGGCGGTGGCTGGTACAGTGGTTGAGGAGGTGGCGGATCCTGGTACACATAAGGTGGGTACCCAGTGGTCCAAGGACCACCGTAGGGCCCTTCAGGATGAAGAGCGTTGTAATCCCATGCTGCTTGATATGGGTCGACATCCGCATAGTTGTAGTTTGTATGGGCCGACTGCTCAAATGGGTTATACGCCGCTGAACCGGCGTATGCAGGGATTGGGTTATCAAAACCCAATGGTGGTGCTACAGGCGCAGAGTTTATCTCTGTGACGGGGTTTGATGGTCCCCCCATCTGTGGTTATTCTTCTTGGAGTGGCGGGTAGTGGCTGCCACTCGAGGGTTGAGGAGTGCTGATGCGGACTCCTCCTTGCACGGACATCCGTGCATTTGATCTTCTCCACCTTGGTGGCTCCGAAGGCGGCTCCTGAACTTGTGGTGGTGGTGGCAGAGTGACTGCCACAAATCGAGAACCCTCGGAAGGATCCTGCTGCTGTTGCTGCTGGTGGTGGTGGTGGTATGGAGACGAGTGCTCAGAGGGGGTAAAATACCACTCAAACTGGTTGAACCTCGCTTGGTAGCTGTCAGGACCACGGTAAGGTGATCCATGAAAGGAAGACCCATAAGAGATTTCAATGGGATGGTTTGGGGTTCCAGTTGCAGGCTCGACGGGGTCCGTGTCCTCGTCCATATCCATGACGTGATCGCCGGAGAAATGGTCCTCTGGTCCCAATGGGTTAAAACCCACGGGTTCTTGAAGGTAGTTAGCCAGGTTGAACGGCTCTGAAAAGCAGGAGTGGGGTCATTGAATGAATGGTGCGAATTCGATCGCTGAAAAGGTATGAACGAAGGTTGGGGGTTATTGGGCTCATTCTCGGACTGAGGCCCAAAAGAATGAAGGTATGATGGTGAGGAGCTTAGGGAGACGGATCGCCTCTTGGGTTCAATGTAAGTCTTCCAAGGCTCTTGGGGACTGGTGCACATGGTAATTGATGGTGTGCGCCGGTGAGAAGGTCCGGCCTCGTGATCGTGGCCCGTCACCGGGGCCTTACCTCTGCCTCTCCGGAATCGTGGCGGCATTGTCAAACCTGTCAATCATAAACAGAGATAACAACAAGAACATTTATAAAATAAAAGACAAAATAAAACAAAACAGAGTTTGTCCTATGTTATTTGTCTAGACTCGAGGATCGAGGAATGTGCAATTCGTGTAACTGAGATTAAACACAAAAGGCTAATGTTTAATTCACTCAGTGTTGGCTCTGATACCAACCTGTCACACCCCGATATTTCCACGTATTACCGGTGGGCCCGGTGGGGAGTATCGTGACGTAGTTGATATCATCATAGTCAAACAACACAAATTTAAATGCACAGCGGAAGCAAAAGATAGGTTTATTTCAAACGAATAAAAATTGTAATATTAAGTATCACAAACAGTTGAAACAGATCCACAGGCGGATCAAAATAAAGAGGAAACTTGTTCAACAGACTTTAGGCATCTAAGCTTGCGAGACTTGTATTTGATGCTAGGAGAGACCAACCTATTTCGAGTAGTACCTGCACTTAGCCTTTTTGGGAAAATACGTCAGTTTACACTGGTAAATAAAATTTAACTGACTCATTTTGAAAATGTTTAAAATTGATTTGAATGCACATGGCACAAAAGTTTTTTTTATAACTTGGGATAATTATTTGTATATAATCTTGTAAAAGAATTACATGTTTCTTATACGTTTAGTAGCCCGGGTTGAACACCGGGTTAAAGATTAATTGACACACCACATGGTATAGTCCCGCGGCGGGTTATTCCCGAAACCGGCGGTTATACCTTATTATTTATAAATGCACTGGCGGGTGTACGCCTACACTCGCGTGCTAAGGTCGTGGCCATTTCTTAAAATGATGCCAAGGATATTCGAGACATAGTCATTAACCCCCCAAAGGTTTTAAGCAACAAAACAATTTAAACGGGTCATTTTAATGAATTAACCACCATACAATTAAAGATTCAATGCCCGACCAAGCGGTAGTTTATATACCGTACCCCAAGCCCGTACAAGGGAAAATAAGTTAAAAGTATTTACCTTTGCAAGTAATAATCACAATAAGTAAGTGCACGTAGCTTTTACCGGGTCTCCTATTCTGGAACGAAGGTTTATATTAACCTATTAGAATTCTAACGGGTCTTTAATTTAGCCTAAGCTTAGACCGGTTAGTTTTAAAGAAAGATACGGTTCAAACGCATGATTAAGCGAAGACCGGAATAGAATGTGATTTAGACCCGACAAGTTTGGATACTTGTATAATATGGGTAAACTAAACACATTCTGGATTTTGAGACAAAAATGATTTGGTTTGACCCGTTTCGGCTAATATATGAAAACTAGTTACATAAGCCGATCCGAACGCGAAAAGTGCATAACGAGTAACCAAAAGAATCATATACAAGTTTCCTAGGTTAATATGACTTAAATATGTTGTGACATCAGTAAGATATCTTCTATTATGCCCAAAATGATTTTAAACTCAAACTATGCCCCGTAAGGGCATTTTGGTCATTTAAAAGGTTATAAAAGAGTTTAAATATTAATCTGAGTTACAGGTCTGATATGATCAGTAAAAATACTTAGTTTAATAAGTTATATCAGTAGGGTATCATATATATGTGAAATTTATTAATTAAAACCATACTATGCACCGTAGGGGCATTTTGGTAATTTCACATAAGCCTAAAAGGTCAAAACTGGAAATCTGAGTTTAAAACTATTGATTACTATTAAAACATAAAAATTTACTGAATATATCAGTAGGCATCAAACCTTATATGTTTAAAATAGTTTTATTACATACTATGCGTTAAAAACGCTTAAAAAGGCGATTTGGAGCCATTTCCGGGTTTTCAATGGAAGGCTAATATTTTTATTATTCCAGAAGGCTCAAAATAATTTATTTGTCATATTAGATCAGTAGGAAAAGGTTTGGTATCAAAAGGATTTGTCAAACTCATTTTATAGCCCAAAAGGGCAAAACCGACAATAACCGAACTAAGCTTAGAACTCTAAGTTATGCTCAGCCTAAAAATAATTAAAAATCTCCAAAAATCCCAAAATAATATATTATATCAGTGGGTAAAAAGTTTGATATCGAAAATTGGGTTTAGATAGGTTATATGCTAATTATGTCATTTAATTACTAAAAAGCTTTCTAATTACGCTAATGAGCATAACTCTTAATCTAGACCTCAAACTGATGTCAAATTTTAGGTGCAAGCTTATAAATCAGTAACTAAGGTGTCTACTCTTTTACATTTTTAAGAATCACATTTAAGGTCATTTGGGCATAGTGGTCAACATATAAGCATTTAACGGAAACATGCATGTGAATCGGATAACTAGTGAATCAAGTTGTATAAACTCAGAGGGTTATACTAACATGAAACCTAGTCCTAAATAAGCTCTAAGGCACTTCTAAACTATGCTTAAACGGGTCAGAACTGAAAGTCTAAGCAGAAGTCAAACTATGCGACTTTCGGTTCCGAACCGAGCCTAAACTGAAAATTGTCGGGGTGAACATGTTTAGACATGTTCTTACATTAATTACCAAGTTATATTAATGATAAAATAGGTTGCATGGCTTCTACATTGTTAATTATGCCTTAATTTGAAAATAAGCTTTCTGTTGACTTTTTAAAGTTAACTTTGGCCCGACAATTAACCTAGTTAGAGTGGGAATCAGGGAGTACCCTTTTAAGGGTTTATTACCCACATAATTACCCACTCATAGTTATTTTTAATTCGAGATTTGACTGAATAAATTATGAGTAATCTCGAAGTCAAACCTTAATTACGACGGTTTGACTTTTAGCTAATTAACTAAGCTAAACTGAATTAGGAGGGGTTAAGGATACTTACAAGACTCCTAATTACGACTAGAGATCACTAGGAAGCTTGAGGTTGATCAGGGGAGCTCCAGAAATGAAGTTGTGAAAGTTGCAAATGAATGAGTTCAAGTGTTACAACTTGAAGCTCCTTATATACACATTTTGATCATCTAGGATCATGCCAGATAACTCTACAAATGTTTCCAGGTCAAGACAAGTGCCCCTAGTGCATGAAAAACCATTGGGGCAACCCCTGGTATGCAAAACAAGAGAGTTAAGTCGGTTAACAGACCTATACTGGCAGCT
This sequence comes from Helianthus annuus, assembly GCF_002127325.2. NCBI lineage: Eukaryota > Viridiplantae > Streptophyta > Magnoliopsida > Asterales > Asteraceae > Helianthus > Helianthus annuus. The sequence goes on from NC_035445.2 coordinate 60,660,166, forward strand.
GCAGGTGAAAACTGTCGCTGTGCTGTTCACGCGGGCCGCGTAAGCCCATAGGGCACACTTACGCGGGCCGCCTGGCCCTCCAGAACCAGCCAAACAAGTTTCCTTTAATTACATTTCAGCCCTTGGTCCTTTGTAACGTGGATTTAACTCTTGTTCTTGCATTTTTTGCCCTTTAACCTTACTTTTAAGGGCTCCATAACATTTTTAAGTATTGGTAAGTCCTTGGTTAACCTTGAGACCACCCGAAAAGTCATAAATTTTAACATTGACGCTTTTAACCCCTCGTATACGAATTTCATCATAACTTTCTCATACGATAGCGAAACTTTATGAAATTTTTATCACACATTCTAGTGAGCATAATTTATCGTTACAAGGCTTCGGTTTTCCTAAAAGGTCACTCAGAGGTATACTTTAAACATGTTGACACATTTAACCCCTGTAGTTTGTAATCTCTCACTTTCTTTCATATTTAGCTTCGTATGATCCATGATTTATTCGTTTAAGGGTATAAACATCATGTAGGGCTATTGTATGATATATTTATCCATTGTTGACACTTTGAACCCTTATATTCACATATTTTCTCTGTTTGTCAACTTTAGTCCCTCTAAAGTATTCTTTCACACGTTCAAAGCTTATGACACGTGTCAATACATTATTGGACATAAATTTTTGAGGTGTTACATCCTCACCCCCTTAAAAGAAATCTCAACCTCAAGATTTACTGAAATAAATGAGGGTACTTTTCTTTCATTGTGGATTCTACCTCCCACGTGTATTCGGGACCTCTACGGGCATCCCATTTGACCTTTACAATAGGTACATGCTTCCTTCGAAGCTTTTTAACCTGTCGATCCTCGATCGACAAAGGTTTTTCAACAAATTTCAAGCTCTCATCTATGTGCACATCTGTATGTGGTATGACTAGTGATTCATCAGCTAGACATTTCTTTAAATTACAGATGTAGAATACATTGTGAATACCACTGAGCTCTTCAGGTAAGTTTAACTTATAAGCCACTGTTCCTACACATTCAACGATCTCGAATGGTCATATATACCTTGGGCTTAATTACCTTTCTTACCAAATCGCATTACCCCCTTCCAGGGTGATACTTTAAGCAAGACTTTATCTCCAACCTCAAACTTTAGAGGTTTTCGTCTTTTATCAGCATAACTTTTCTGCCTATCCCTGGCAGCTTTCAGGTGGTCATGAATCTGGACAATCTTGTCCGCCGTTTCAAAAACTATGTCAGGTCCTGATAATTGAGCTTCTCCTACTTTTGCCCAACAAATAGGCGTTCTGCATTTTCTACCATATAGCGCCTCAAAAGGCTCAGCCTGAATGCTTGTATGGTAACTATTGTTATAGGAGAACTCGACCAACGGAAGGTGGTTATCCCAACTACCACCTAAATTAATTACACATGCACGAAGCATGTCCTCCAGGGTTTGGATGGTACATTCACTCTGCCCATCCGTCTGAGGATGGTAAGCCGTACTAAAATTTAAGCGCGTGCCCAAAGACTGTTGGAAACTTTTCCAAAAATGTGATGTGTATCTGGTATCTCTGTCAGAGATAATAGCCACTGGTACGCCATGCAGAGATACAATCTTATCTACGTACAATTGGGCTAACATGTCGGAGCTATAAGTCTCCTTAATGGGTAGGAAATGTGCTGACTTAGTTAGTCTATCTACTATCACCCATATAGTATCATTTCCTTTCTTTGTCTTTGGCAACTTGGTGATGAAATCCATTGTCACCATTTCCCATTTCCAAGTGGGAATCTCAGGCTGTTGTAGTAAACCTGACAGCTTCTGATGTTCAGCTTTGACTTGCGCCCATGTCAAACATTTAGCTACATTGGCAGCTATAGACTTCTTCAAGCCTATCCACCAATAACTTGCCTTCAGATCCCGGCACATCTTATCAGATCCAGGATGAACGGAATATTTAGAACTGTGGGCTTCCTGGAGGATGACATCCCGAAGTCCTCCATACACTGGAACCCATATTCGTCCTTTTAACCTAAGGATTCCGTCCTTACCATAGGATAACTGTTCTTCAGTTACTCCTAGCTTTTCCTCAGGGTAGTTAGCTTCCAGGACAACTTCCTTCTGCGCGGCTAACAACCTTTCATTCAAACTGTTCTTTATCTCAATGCTCTTGGCATTGATTCTTATAGGCCTCACTCTCTCCTTTCTACTTAAGGCATCAGCGACTACATTTGCCTTGCCAGGATGGTATCTTATCTCACAATCATAATCATTCAAAGTTTCCATCCAACGTCGCCGCCTCATGTTTAAATCCTTCTGATTGAACAGATGTTGAAGGCTCTTGTGATCAGAATAGATCACACACTTGGTTCCATACAAGTAATGCCTCCACAGTTTTAGTGCGAATACAACGTCACCCAGCTCCAAGTCTTGGGTGGTGTAATTCTTCTCATGCACTTTTAACTGACGTGAAGCATAGGCAATGACTTTGCCTTTCTGCATAAGCACACATCCCATACCGGTGTGTGATGCATCACAATACACTACAAACTCATCAATCCCCTCCGGCAATGTCAGTACTCAAGCTTTGCTCAACTTCTGCTTTAGAATATCGAAGGATTCTTGCTGCTTAGGCCCCCTGTTGGACCGTTCTATGACCCTGAATAGTCGGTTAAGGCAGTTCATCTTTGTTTACAAAGGCGGAATCAATGTAGACAAAGTAACAACAGCTTTTCCTTTCAATTTCCTTTTCTATTTGTTAGTGCATTACGTCTATTGACTTCGTCTTGTATCATGTAATAGAATAGGATAGATTAGAATAATCAGTGCACGAGGTTCGAGAGTCGAAACTTAGTGGTTATGCAAGAGGTTCCGCTTATATGGACAATGTCCATAAAAGTGAATCCACAAGCATGTAGTTTCGCTTATATGGACATGCCCATATAAGCGAAACCACCTCAACTATATATAGGTGCATTGTTTGTTCATTTGGCAACGGATTTGGAACTTGTAACGAAGTGCTGCCAAATTGCTTTCAGGTTGTAAACGTTGTTAAATCAATCAAAGAAGCATTATAATTAGTTTGAGCGTCCGTTTCACTGATTCCGCCTTTGAATCGGATTCACAACTCTTCTGATTGACTCATTCGGGTTCAACAACGATCCTACAAGTGGTATCAGAGCACAGGAGGAAGAGTTTAGCTCAATTGGATCTGTTTTCTGTCTTCTACACCTTCTTTTTCGATCTGAACAAGTTTCCACGGTTAAAAACGGCCAAATTTTTCACAGAATGTGTATTAGTGGATAATATCAAACCCTTGAAAGTTTCATATCAAAATTCGACCTAAATATGGACCAAATTTCATTCGGATGTGGTTCCGCTTATTCAGACAACGTGTGGTTTCGCTTATAGATCCATATAGTTTCGCTCCAATGAACATGAATATGTGTGGTTTCGCTCATGTGTCAGTGTAGTTTCGCTCATAGATCCACATGGTTTCGCTCCAGTGAACAAAATTTCAAAGGGTTTCGCTCTTGTGACACTTAGTTCAGTGAGGTTTCGCTCCAAGAGTTCAAGATAGTTTCGCTCATAAGTCCAAGATAGTTTTGCTCATAAGTCCATGATAGTTCCGCTCATTTGATCATTCTGGTTTCGCTCTTGTGACATTTTGTCCAATAAGCTTTCGCTTATCTGGTCATCACTTGGTTTTCGCTCATTCGTTCAATCAGATTTCGCCCGTGTGTCATATTTCGTTCGAAAGTGAATTTTATCGTGTCAAGATCATTTCACGACAATCGAGTGTCAGTGTATTTCAAATTACTTGATATTGTTTTAATTGATTGAATTTGTTTGTTTGCTTTCAGGTTATTGAAGATGTCAAACAACGGTGAAGAGTTCTACAACACATTCTACAACGCGTTCACTTCCGAATCGACAGATAGAAGATCTGAGTTGGAAGAATATTCAAGAGAGATTTTGGAGAATTTGAAGTTTGAGAACATGTACGGAAGCCAACAGAAGCTACCAAAGTTAATGACAGTTGAAGACTATAACTGGTGGAAAAACAGATTTGAGGGTTGGGTAAAAGCTTTCGCTCCTGAAAGCTGGTTAAATTGATAAATGGATACATTGAATCAGTGAAAGAGGGAGGAGAGTTAATCGATCCAAAAGATTTCACAGACATAGACATAAAAAATATTGTGGCTGAATATAAGATGATCACATTAATCAAACAGTCAGTGAGAGAGGATATTATTTCGTTACTTGAACAAGAGAAAACTTCAAAGAGTTTGTGGGAAGCGTTAGGGAAAAAGTGTGTAGGAAGTAATGAAATTGTCAAAAACAAAAAGAAATTGTTGCGTAAAGAGTTTGATTTATTCAGTTATATGAAAAATGAATCTGTTTGTAAAATGATCGAGAGATTTGGACATTTGAAAATGGAGCTAGCCAGACATGAAATCAAATACTCTGAAGAAGAGATGGTGGATAAATTGTTTGATTCATTGCCCAATGATCAAGAGTGGCAATACTTTGCTCTAATGCTGAAAAATACAATCAAGCCTGATGATTTAAAAGTGGATTTGCTGATTGAAAGGCTTGAAAGCCATGAGTTGGAGATAAAAAGATCCAAAATCAACAGTCCAGCTTATCAGCAGAATGTGGAACTTTACTACAGAGGAAATGCACCACAAGCTGGATCTCCAAAAACAGCGTTTTCTGCAGAAAGTTCAAATTCAGTGAACAATGAAAGTCATCACAGTGGTTTTCACAGTGGATCTTCTTCAAACACTTCAAGTCAATCTGATTCCAAGAATTTGTTCCAGTGTAATATCGCAGTTGATTTGAAGAATGGGCAGAATTTCAGTGAAGAATCAGCGAAACAACAGATGGTTTTCTTAGCATCTGTACTTGAATCGTATGAAAGCCTCGTTGCAGGGAAGATTGGCAATACCAATTTGACGAAAGAAGATTATGATCAATTAGACCCCTAGGAGATGGAACTAATGGATATAAGATGGTGCATGGCCAGTGCGGTTCGTCGAGCACAGCGGTTCATGGAGATCACGGGGAGGAAGTCAATTGGTGGACCATCTACCAAACTGGGATTTGATAAATCCAAAGTGACATGCTTCAAATGCAAACAAAAAGGTCACCTCAAGCGCGAGTGCAGAAATGCGTATGCTGCTGATGATTCTGAAAACCCGTTCAACGAAGATTATTACAAGAAAGCGATTTACCATCAAAACAAGTCTGAGCCACCAAGATTGAAACAGCCTGAAGAAAAGTCAAGGGCTCTTGCAGTTATATATGATGATGAAGGTTACGACTGGAGTCAAGTTTGCCCTGAAAAAGATGCTGTTGGGTATGCATTTGTGGCTGATGCTGATCCTGATAGATGGTGGAAAGCAGACTATGCACGATGGGAAATTGGAAAATTAAATGAACCTTTCAAAGAAGCCCAGAGAGCCAAACGATGGAATGAAGAATTGGAATGTTACATGGATCCACGGGGTAATCTAGTTGCTGATCCATCAAAAGTGGATTTCAAAGCTGTAACAAATCTGCTTCCAAGGGAAGCTACTTTCAACACACGAAGGTTATCTGACAAAGAGTACTTGCCTGATTTGGAGAAGAAGATAAGAGAGGTTTGTGAAGCAAGTCTACAGAAGGTGGTAGAGCTGAAAAGAGGAAAGAAGAAGAATTGAAGAAGATGATTGAAGAAGTAAAAGTTGTTGCGAAGACTGCTGCTGAAGATGAACAGAAAACTTTAGAGAAACAGAATGCTGAAGAGGAACAGAAAGCTGAAGAAGAACAGAAGAAAGAGGAAGTTCAGAAAGCTGAGACAGAAGAATCGGTGCTGAAAGAGACTGAGGTAAGAAAATCTTCTGACTCATCAAATGTCAAATTAGTTGATGAAAAAGAAAACAAGTGCAGGAATTGCATAGAAATGTGCAAAGCCTGTACTGAAAAAGAAGAAATAATTAAAGCAAAAGAAATTGAAGCAACCAAATTTGAAAATGTTTTCAAAATGAAATGTAAAGAAATGGTTGAAACAGAAGAAATTTTGAAATTAAAAGTTGAAAAGCTAACACTAAAATGTCATGGTCTTGAAGACGAAAATAAGGTTTTGAAAGAAAAGTGTATAGCAAAATGTGTTGATTGTGTTGAAAAAGAATCTAAATTTCAGGATTTACAAAAACAATATGATTCTTTAAAGTGGTCGAGTCAGAGAGTACAAGAAGCTTATGATACTTTGAAAAGCCAAGTCAAAAGTTTTGATCAAAGATTGTCTGAAACTTTAGTCACTAAAGATATGTATGAAAGAAAGTTTAAAGAAAAGCAAGTTGAATTGAACAAGTGTGTTGATGAATTTGCTAATCTTAAACAAGTCTTGGCTGAAAAAGAAAAGATTGTTACAAAACTTCAAAGCTATCATAACTCCTCGTACATTCTCGAATGCATTTTCAACATCACACCAGATGACAAAGATACTGACAATTGCAAAAAGGGTATTGGTTCAGAATTTCATCAGGTACCACCACCATTGAGAAACAATTATACTTTTTATGATGAGGAAAAGGTGGCAAAGGGTTTGAACATAGCTGACCAATTACCTGAAAGTATCGATGTGACTTACACCAAATCTGATGATGCTGATGATTCTGAGGTGGTAAGTAAGGTGGTTGATAGTGTTTTCAAAGATGAGTCTACAAAAGGTAAGTCTGAATCACAGGATGAAGATGAAGGAAATCTTTATGATGGATATCTAAAAAACACAAAATCCGAGAAAAATTTGAATGATGATTCAAAGGGATTGGTTTATACCATGATTGGATCGGACAAATTATTCTTAGATATTGTATTCCCGATTCAGAATGTGATTTCAGAAAAGGTTGATAAAGTTTTCAAAATGGTTGAGATTGAAAAGTCTGAGATTTCAAAGTTTGCTCGTAAAGGTCATAAATCTTTTTATAACAAACTTGGTTCTAAGAAGAAAAACATGAAGGCTGGTTTGGGTTATAAAAGGAAACAGAATTGGAATCAAAGTAAAAAACAAAATTTACAACAAAAGATGAATTTTGTTCAAGGGAAAAGCTTGAAAGAAGAAGATAAACTCAAATTTGGACAACAGTCTAATGAGGAGTTTGATGCTATGAAAAAGAAACAACAACAGGCCAAGGATGTTTCAAAGAAAGTATGTTTTAAATGTGATAAAATTGGACATGTTGCACGAAAGTGTCCAAATCCGAAGCCTGTTGATGTTGAAAAACAGAAATCTGAGGATGTGAAACCAAGGTCAACCAGATTTGATTCGAAACAAACTTGGAGGTACAATACAAACAAGTTTGCTTCAAATCAAACTTGGAAATCAAACCTGAACAGGTTCAATTCAAGAAAGACCTGGAAGTCTCACACACCCAGATTGAGAACAACACAAAGTTGGAGAACATCTGTTGATATGACAAAACCTCAAGAATTTTGGAAACCTAAAAATGTTGTTCAAAATCAAAAGGTTCAAAAAGAGACAAATTTTTACAAAAGAGGTACTCCGAAAGGTCAAGTGTGGAGTGCTAAGAAACAAGTGACGTTGGTAAAAGATGTGAAAGTTGAAATCAAAGCTGAAAAAGTTTTAAATGACAACGAATTTCCAAAATTGAATGAAAATTATTGTGTTGAAATGCCTAAGGTCCAACAGATCTAGGCTAAATTGTTCAAATGATTGATAAAGATTGAATGTGCAGGTGCTCAATGAAGCTGAAGATTGTGAGAATGCTAGTTGGGGCAACCTGGCACAGGAAGAGGTTGCAGGACCCTGGTTTGGTTGAACAGGGAGTTTAGTTTGAGTGTTGTTTGTACATAAATGAAAGTATTTTCAAAACCCTAAAAACTTAAAAAAAAATTAAAAACCAAAAATATGTTTGTTTTTAATTTTGTTTGAATAAATGTTGATTGAATACGCCGAAACCCTCACGGCTGAACAAACATGATTACATTCATCAGACTGAAAAATGGTTTTCAAACTGTAAAAATCAATGTGTTGTAAATCATGGGGGTAATTACTGTTTTTAGTGTATTTCAGTTCACAAGATGCAGAAAATGGATGGCGAGACAAAGCTATCAATATTGTGTTGTTAAATTTTTAATGATTTTGCATTTTAGGGGGAGAAAAATTGTCATTAGAAAATCCAAAAACATTTGAAAATTTGAAAAAGCCAAAAACATGATAAAATTCAAAAATTTGAGTTTTGCGTAAAAAGAGGAAATGATAGTACATCAGTAGACAGTTATAGTATGCTAAAGAATTGTAATGATTTAATAGTGTTAAACAGTCTCACTGATGATATGTCGATAGGTTTTTATACATTTAGTAAATTTTTTCGGGATATAAACCTAAATTCAAACACTTGCTTATTTCGTGGGGAACACTACTTGGATATATAGGTAACCCCTGAAATCTCGTTTGAAAGGTCCCATATTCTGATATACTAGGTTTTTATACTCAATGATGTCTGGGGTATTATTCCGGGACTTCTGCTGAATGGAAGTTCTGACCTAGTCCTTGGATAATACTTTCTGCAAATGCTTGAAACATAGCATAAACCCTCAGCATGCAGATGAAACAATAAAATTGATAGTCGTTGCTGTTGTATCTAAAAGATCCTCTAAAGGGGACATACTAAAAAGTCAAAACTGATATCTCTCTGCGCATACGGAAGTATCGACCTGAGATCCCTCGGCCCTCGCATACCTAATTTATATACAGACATCATTATAGTATACTCACCTGTAAGAATGAATATTGAGATTCTGGATACGGGAGTATATTCAAGAGGTGGGACACATGAATGAGTTTAAGTTCTTAAAACATCTAAATCATATCCTGAATCAGTTGAAATTTGTATGAAAATTTAAGTGGACCAGTATACCGACAATCTAAGTGAATTGTTTAATTCTTAACGTGTAACTAAGCTCAACGGTACTTGTAACTTGTCAAAAACTGATATGATCCTCTGTCGCATACTCAAACAAAAATATAGTATGTAAATATGTTTGTACATATTTATTTACTGTTTTATATTTTTCAGAAAATACAAAAAGATTTTGATTTCTGCATTAGTTTCAACAACCGATGTCTGACATGCTGAGTTTTAAAATCTGAGTAAGCTGATTGTGTTTCTGAAAATAAAACAAGTTCATTAATTTGAAACTTGAAATTTCTATAAAAATTCAAAAACAGTTTGTGATATCTCTAAGGTCATTAATTTGGACTTGGATGATTAACTATGGGGGATTTGGATGCTTATACTGTTAAAAAGTTAGTTTTGTTCTTGTTTGTTGAAGTTGCAAAATTATTTGTATTTGGATGATAGGGGGAGTGTTTAAAAAATTTGACTTATTAGATTACAATATTCGGAAGCTTAAAATGTTGTTACTTTTAGTTGTATGAGAAATTGCAGGAAAAGTCCAGACTACGATCCCGAGAGTAGAGTCTAAGGGGGAGTCTGAAGACAAACTGGAAGTTAGAAAGAGCTTGTAGCTGAAAAGCTAGGTGTCGATCCCTAAAAGCACGGAAGCTTGACGAGAGGGGGAGCCTGCTGATGATGAAGATGTTGATGATAAAGTCAGTAATGAGCTTCTGATGTAAGAGTCAAAGAGAGAAGCTGATCAGAGAGAAAGATTGAAGGATATTTTCATTGTTACAATCTGATTGAAAAAGGCAAAATGATCAAGATTGAAGAGGTGTCATAACAGAGAATGGTCACTGAAGACTTCGTCAATATCCGAGGGGGAGTCTGTTAGTGCATTACGTCTATTGACTTCGTCTTGCATCATGTAATAGAATAGGTTAGATTAGAATAATCCGTGCACGAGGTTCGAGAGTCGAAACTTAGTGGTTATGCAAGAGGTTCCGCTTATATGGACAATGTCCATAAAAGCGAATCCACAAGCATGTAGTTTCGCTTATATGGACATGTCCATATAAGCGAAACCACCCCAACTATATATAGGTGCATTGTTTGTTCATTTGGCAACGGATTTGGAACTTGTAACGAAGTGCTGCCAAATTACTTTCAGGTTGTAAACGTTGTTAAATCAATCAAAGAAGCATTATAATTAGTTTGAGCGTCCGTTTCACTGATTCCGCCTTTGAATCGGATTCACAACTCTTCTGATTGACTCATTCGGGTTCAACAACGATCCTACACTATTTCTTAAATCTGAGTCGTTTACAAGAATTCTGACAAAAATCCGGCAGCACCTCGACTCTGATTTCGCTCCAATGTTACAAAATGAAGATCACACATGAGGTATTTATAAGCTGCCTGATTTCGCTCCAAACTGTAGGAGCGAAACCCCATGTGATCGAATGAGCGAAACCCCCTAGTGTACCTATAACCGAAATCACAAACTAAATGTACTCTGGAGCGAAATAGCATCTATATGGTTTCGCTCCAAATGACATATGTGTCATTTGGGGCGAAATCAACTCCTAAAACCCTAAATTGATTTCCATGCTCCAATCTAACCTGCCTAGACCTAAGACTCGATACAGACGTAGTTAACAGACATTCAGTGCACCAACAGACTCCCCCTTGGATGTTGACGAAGTCTTCGGCTCCGAGTCTTCACTCTTGGTCTTTTCTCCAACTCTGTCTTTTCATCGTAAAAACTCTATCTTCACAGGTTCAGGATCACTTCCTAGCTTCATCTTCCGACTCCCCTTTGACTGATGATCCAGACTCCCCCTTTCACAGTCTCCCCCTCTCAATATGCTAGTATCTGAGGTCTTGATCTGGTTCAAACTTTGACAAATAGCTCCCGTGGGAATGATGAAGTCCAAAACCTGTGTCTCAAACATCAAACATTACAAACTTATCTCTTCACAAAAACACACAGTCTATTAGTTCTAGAAATCCACTCAAGTATTCAGGTCCAAGTTAATGACCCTGATTACTCAATTAATCTACCAAGTCCAATTTAATGACCTTGGTTGATCTTTTAACAATACAGACTGATTTTGTTTAACATTTTCAAAACATTTTCTGAAAATAACAAGCATCAAATTAATGAACTTGTTTTAACTTGTAAAACACTCAAACTCTATCAAAGTAAGCTCTCCTCATTCTTCAGCTCAGAACTTTTCCTGCATCTGCTTCAATCTTCGAGAATCCAACGATTAACTCTCCACTTTGGTTTGTCAAAAAATAAAGCAGAAATAAAATCTCTTTGGATTTTAATAAAGTGTTCTAAACTAAGAAATGAAATACAGAAACTTAAATTGCAGAAATTAAAGAAATTAAACTATTTACAAACCTATTTTTGGAGAGCGTGTCAGGGAATCATATCAGCTTTTCAGACAAATTACAAGTACCGTTAAGCTTCATTTCATATTCAGACTTAAACAATTCACGTCGATTGTCGATATACTGATCCATCTTAAATTCTCACACAAATTTCAATTTACTCAGGATACGAATTAGATGTCTTAAGAACTTAGCTCATTCATGTGTCCCACCTCTTGAATATACTCCCGTATCCAGAATCCCAAATATTCAGTCTTACAGGTGAGTATACCACAAATGATATCTGTCAGGGGTTAAATGCGAGGGCCGTGAGAGCTCAGGTCGATACTTCCGTATTCGCAGAGAGATGATGGCTTCGACTTTTCGGTGTGTCCCCTTTAGAGGATCTTTTAGTTACAACAGCACACGATTAGTATTTTGCAATGTTTCATCGTTTTTTATGCTGAGGGTGGTGCTATATTTCAAGCAATGCAGAAAGTATTATTCGGGGACTAGGTCAGAACTTCCACTCAGAAGAAGTCCAGGAATAATACCCCAGATATCACTGAGTATAAAGACCTAGTATCTCAGAATATGGGACCTTTCAAACGAGATTTCAGGGGTTACCTATATATCCAAGTAGTGTTCCCCACGAATTACGCAAGTTTGAAATTTTAGGTTTATATCCCGAATAAATCTACTAAATGTGCGAAAACCTATCGGCACATCATCAGTGAGACTGTTTAACTCATTTAATTCTTTACAAATCTTTAGCATACTGTAATTGTCTAACCGATGTACTATCATTTTCCCTTTTTACACAAGCTCTTTTTCAATTTTCTATTGTTTTTGTATTTTTACATTTTTTACTGTTTTCGTATTTTTCTGAAAAATATATCTACTCCCCCTAAATACCAAAACAAGTAAAAAATCGACAAATCATTGCAGATTGTTTCTCATCTTCATCCGCAACAGTACTCTCATCAACGCCAATAATGCCATCCGACACCGAAAGAAGCTTCATACCGTTCAGATTTAACAGATATTTAAACCGTGTTTTATCAAAAGCTTTGGTATATAAATCAGCTTTCTGTTCGTCAGTGTGGATTTTCTCAATTCGTATCAACTTTTTCTCGAAACAATCGCGAATAAAGTGATGACAAATTTCTATATGTTTAGTTTTAGCGTGATGTACTGGATTCTTTGTTATATTTATAGCGGACTCATTATCAACAAAAAGAGGTGTGTTAAGAAACTGCAAACCGTAGTCGCGCATCTGTTGCTGTATCCACAGGATCTGAGAGCAGCAACTGCTAGCAGAAACATACTCCGCTTCACATGTAGATAGCGCCACAGATGTTTGTTTCTTACACTGCCAGGTAACCAATATAGGTCCAAAGAACTGGCATCCTACAGTTGTTGATTTTGAATTGACTTTGCAGCATCCGAAATCTGAATCGGAATACCCTTCGAGCGTAAAGTCGCCTGTTCTAGGATACCACAACCTCAATGTAGGAGTTCCCTTCAGGTAGCGTAATATCCTCTTCACAATAATCATGTGCGAAGCTCTCGGGTTAGATTGATATCTTGCTGCGAGGCACGTTGGGTACATGATATCAGGACGTGAAGCAGTTAGGTACAACAAAGAACCTATCATGGATCGATAAAACGTTTCATTAGCCCTGTCTCCGGTGAGATCTGGGTGAATCCCATGATTTGTTGCAAGTGGGGTAGCAGCTGGAGTAGAACTTGACATTCCAAATTTCTCTAGAATATCATGCACGTACTTCGTCTGGTGAATGAAAATTCCCTCAGGTAGTTGTTCAACTTGTAGACCCAGAAAGAATTTCATCTCCCCCATTGATGACATTTCGAATTTTTGATTCATCACTGATTCAAAATCTTTGCACAGATTCTCATTTGTCGACCCAAAGATTATATCGTCCACATAAATCAGAACTATAAGAAGATGTCCGTCGACCTCTTTAGTGAAGAGAGTGGCATCCACTTTTCCACGTATGAAGCTGTTGGTTAGTAAGTGTTGAGACAAAGTCAATTACCAAGCTCTCGGGGCCTGGTGTAAACCATACAGTGCTTTGTCCAATAAGTAGACCTTGTTTTTGTGGATTGGGTCAGTAAAGCCCGGTGGCTGACCGACATAAACCTCCTCTTTAACCTTCCCATAAAGAAACACCAATTTTACATCTAGCTGATATACTTTGAAGTTCTTCCAAGACGTAAATGCAAGGAAAATTCTGATTGCCTCTAGTCGTGCCACAGGAGCATAGACTTCAGTAAAATCAATCCCCTCCTGTTGACTAAAGCCCTGAACAACGAGTCGAGCTTTGTTCCTTACAACAACTCCTCTGTCGTCTCTGTTACACTTAAATACCCATTTCGTATTGATTTTCCTGTGACCATCCGGTAAATCCACTAGCTTCCACACACCCAATTTTTCAAACTGACTTAACTATTCTTGCATCGAAATGACCCAAGAGTCTTCAGTAAGCACCTCTTTATAGGTTCTCGGTTCGATCTGCGAGATGAAACAACTTAATGAGAAATCAGTTTGTAAAGGTGCTATTGTAGAGTAAAAACATGTAAGGCCCTGGTCTATTTGACGTCTTGTGCGAACGCCTGATTGCAATTCTCCTATAATCAACTCCTCTGGATGATATGAAAGAGTTCGTGGCATTGCTTCGCTTGGAACATCCACATCGCCCTCCAGATTAGTAACATTTTGATTTGCACCTTGTTCACTTATTTGGTTTGTTTGACTCGAGAACTGGATCTGCTCCCCCTCAGAATCGGAATCCCCATGATAAAAAACTGGCATGTTCTCAGATTCTTGATTATCATTCTGAACCGTCTGATTATCTTTAGCAACTTCATTCTGTTGAACATCATCGTGTTCACCAGCATTGCTAGGACCTGCTTCATCGTCATTCGAAGTTTCCTGTGGTCGCCTTGAATACTCAGCTGGGAACCTTTGCTGTGACTCGTACTCATGCAAAATATCCAATTCATCAAAGAAATCTTCTTCTTCTCCTTCTTCTTCTGTCATGTCAAACGAATCCCACACTTTATCATAATGATATCGCCATAAATCTCCTGGATTTTGTGGCAGCATAGTATAACCTTGACATTCAACATTTGCAGCTTCAATAATCCGCTTCTCACTTGGAACGAAGACACGTCGCGAAGGACTTGAATATCCAACAAATATACCCTCAATGCACTTCGGACCAAACTTTCCATAAGGCTCTACAATAGTACAGGGTGACCCGAACGTTTCTAGATACTTTAAATTCGGTTTGCGGTTATTGATTAGCTCAAAGCATGTTTTGTTGAACTTCTTGACAATGAGAACTCTGTTGAGCGTATAGCATGCGGCGGAAAAAACTTCATCCCAAAAATTTATCGGTAACTTTGAATCTGCGAGCATAGTTCTAGCCGTCTCGATTAGTGTCCGGTTTTTGCATTCTGCGACTCCATTCTGCTGCGGAGTATACAGAGCACTAAACTCATGCAAAATACCTCGTTCATCACAAAATTCCTCCATCTTGCTGTTCTTGAATTCAGTACCATTATCACTTCGAATTCTTTTGATACGCCTTTGGTACAGATTCTCAATTCTTTTGAACAACGCCGTCAAACTGTCAAACGTTTCGTCTTTCGTCTTCAAGAAAGAAACCCATGAAAATCTGGAATAATCATCAGTAACCACAAGACAATATTTGTCTCCCGTAATACTCTTGACATTCACTGGACCAAACAAATCCATGTGAAGTCTCTCCAGGGGTCTTGAGACTGAATTGACTTGCTTTGTAGGGTGTGACTTTTTCTTCTGCTTGCCTTTAACACAGCTAATGCACTCCCCTTCCACATGAAAACCTTTGACATGAACTCCTGTAACCAAATCATTGTGCACCAAGTGATTCATTTTTCTAAGATGTATATGTCCCATCTTCCGGTGCCACAATCTTGATTCTTTTTCAGTTGCTTTGGACACAAAACAATGAGCCTGACCCGTGGTTGTAGTAGCTACACTCATATCCAACACGTACAGATCATTAACTCTCGGTGCCCTCATGATAATCCATTCCTCAGGGATAACAAATCCAGGTTTCAAGATCAAACATTCTTTATCAGGTAAGTGAGTGGTATCCATCCTGTCACAAATCTGCGAGATACTCAGCAGATTGTTCTCCAGCTCAGCAATGTAGTTAACTCTCTCAAACGTCACAATCCCGTTGGATAACGTTCCTTCACCAATAATCCTTCCTCCTTGATTACCCACAAAACCAACATATCCTCCATTAATATTCTTCACATCGTACAACAATGCAGTCTTCCCTGTCATATGTCGAGACGCTCCACTGTCCATAATCCAGCGTGAAACTAATCTCGGAAGATCCTGCATATTTCACAAACATGATTTAAAACTTCAATAAGGATGCCGATTCATGCTTTGCGATCAAGGAAGCTCCGGCAATTCAATCTGCTTAGTCAAACATTGTGTCCACCCAAGCCTCATCAGTCTTGGGTGTAACCTTGACACTTTTAACTCTCGTAACTTGAATTTTAAAGTTTTCAGCCTTAAGAGGTGGAAAATTTGCATCATAATCAATCTGAATTGAATACTCAGAAGGTGAAATCTTTTTCTCAGTTTTCGGTTTCCAAACTTGTTGAGGTAATGCAACCCGTTTGTAAAACTTGTCATTTTTAGTTACCACTTTCTTTACGGGTTCATTTTTCACTTTGGTGTTGTCATTTTTCACACTCTTTTTCTCAACAACCACTTGTGCTTTACCCTTCACCTCAACTTTCTTCTGTTGAATCTTCACAGTTTCAGTCTTAGGCTTCACGTTAGTACACTTTCGTGCAATGTGACCAACTTGATTACATCTGAAGCATGTTCGAGTATCAACTACCCGACTCGTGCCTTCAGACTGAGACTGTGAAGCTCTTTTCTCAAAGAACTCTTTATTTGAGTTTGAAAAAATCTCTTTCTCTTCATCAGCAAGTGAACTCGAACTGTTCACAAACTTTTTCTTTTCAACAAACCTTTTGTTTTGAACATCTCTTCTCTGATAATTCTTAACACCCTGATAACCACCCGACCAATTGTTTTGATTTTTGTTATTATTAAAACGTGGTGGAACAACAGGTCTCTTGTAGTATGATTTATCTTTGTCAAAGTTCATTTCTCTCTTTGTTTGATTCAAACTGTTCACTTCTGACAATTCAACTTCAACCAACTTGAAAACATTTGTTAATTTTTTCACATTTACATTCTCAATGGGAAACTCTGAATCCGAATACAACTTATCAGATCCCGACATCTTGTACATGACAAGAGTAGGTTCATCATTTAAGTTGTTTTTGGATTTTTGTTTCGGAATGTATTTGTCCAGAAAACATCCATTATCTTCAGCTGAATCAGACATCAAAACACTTTCAGCTGTACTCTTAACAATCTCTGTCTGAACACTATCATCAGATGATGTAAAAGTAACTTCAATGTTCTCAGGAAGTTTAACTTCATTCTCTTCCTCGATTTCAACCAACCCAGATTGCTTTTTCGTATAATTTTCAAGAATCGGAGGTGGAACACGATGAAAACCCACCCCAGTTCCATCAGAATAAACATCTTCGCCAGCTTTGTTTTTACCGATGGGTTTGGGAACAATGTGTTGCAAAACAAAGATTGCGGAGTTGTAACTATTAAGCTTCAACTGGATTCGCTCATTTTCAATTTCAGCCTCTTGAACTTTTAGTTTCAATTTAGCGATTTCATCCAGTTGTTGGTTGATTGATTCTTCTTTTACCCTAAGCACGACTTTTAGTTGAACATTTTCTTTATAAGTTTTACCATTTCGATCATCATTATCTTTCATTGTGGATTTAAGCTTCTCAAATTTTTCAGTGATTTGACGGTTTTCATGAACTAACTTTTCATTTTCTTGTTTAATTCTTTCATGATCAGCTTTATCATTTTCAATTTTGTTAGTTAATTCTTTTATCCGTTCAGTTGAAGCTTTAACCATCTTGTCACGATCAAGAATTTGATTCTCAACGCTTCTGACTTTCGCTGTCAGATCTTCAATCTTCGTACCATTGAGATACGTGACTGTATTACAAAATTTGCATTCTTTGATGCAATTTTTGCAATCAACATCCCCATTGACTTTCTTACCTGAATCAGTCGTTGACATGTTTAAACTGACATGGCTTTTAGACTCAGAGACGGATTTAGAATCTACCTCAATCGCCTTAGCTGCCAGCACCTTGTCAGCCATCTTTGCAAGATTTTCAGCAGTCAACTCCTGAGTAGTGTCAATGATCCCAGTATCAACCTTCTTTGACTTCTCTTTCTCTTCTTTCTCCTTCTTCTCTTTCTCTTCTTTCTCCTTCTCGTCTCCAGTTCCCCACCATTTATTCTGCCAATAATCATCATCATCTTTTAACTCTTTGATTATGGCTTCTAAATCAATAGTGTTGTTATCAATAGCAATGTTTCCATATGGGTCAAGATAACACTCCCTATCTGGATCCCATCTATTTGCTCTTTTTGCCTCTGAAAAGATACCAGATATTCTGATCATTCTGTTTGTGGCAATCATCCTTCTGTAATTATACTTCTGTTCTTCAGTTCTGTCGTCTTTCCACGGAACAGGTTCATTCTTTGCCATGAAAGCGTAACCAACCGCATCTTCCTCCGGTAATAATTCACTCCAGTCATAACCCTCATCATCATAAATCACCGCAAGAGCTCTAGATTTCTTTTTGTTCTCTTCAATCTGCTTCATTCTTGGCGGCTCCGATTTATTTTGATGATATATCGCCTTCTTGTAGTAATCTTCCCTGAATGGGTTCTCAGACTCATCAGCATATGCGTTTCTGCATTCACGTTTGAAGTGACCTTTCTGCTTACACTTGAAGCATGTCACCTTGGACTTGTCAAACCGCAACTTGGTAGATGGTCCACCAATTGACTTTCTGCCGGTTATTTCCATGAAACGCTGAGCTCGACGAACAGCACTGACCATGCACCTCCTTATGTCAATCAGTTCCATTTCTTCAGGATCTATTTGATCATAATCCTCTTTTGTTAGGTTGGTGTTGCCTATCTTCCCAGCTACAAGGCTTTCATACCATTCCAATACCGATGCTAGGAAAACCATCTGCTGCTTAGCCGACTCCTCGCTGAAATTCTGAGCATTCTTCATGTCTACAGCGATGTTGCAGTGAAACAAATTCTTTGCATCAGCTTGGTTAGAATTTGATGAAGACCCACTGTGATAACCACTGTGATGTCCACTGCTTTGACTTTCTTTGTTCGTTGTGGAGACATTCTCAGCAGAAAACGCAGTTTTAGGAGATGTTGGTTTTGGCATCATGCTCTTTGGATAATATAAATCCAAGTTCTGCTGGTACGATGAGTGATTGACTTTGAATGTCTTCTTCAATTCCAACTCGTGACTCTCAAGTTTCTCAATCAGCAAATCTACAATCAACACTTCTGGTGCTTTGATAGTATTTTTCAGCATCATCGCATAATATTGCCATTCCATCTCGTCTGGCAATGAATCGAACAACTTGTCTACTAGCTCATCTTCAGGAAACTTAATTCCATGTCTAGCTAGTTCTAGCTTCAGATGCCCAAACCTCTCGATCATTTTTGAAACTGATTCATTCTTTAAACACCCGAACAAATCAAATTCTTTCCTAAGAAGTTTCTTTTTGTTTTTCACGATTTCAGTACTTCCTAAACATTTCTTTTCTAACTTTTCCCAGAGATCTTTTGCACTAGAGTATTCGATCAGAGAGATTATATCTTCACGAACAGATTGAAACAGCAACGCAATACATTTCTGCTCAGCAACAAACGACTCTATCTCATTAGATGTTGATAAAGTTTCACCCTTTTTGCTTCCAGCATCATATCCATTTTTGAGACTCTTCCAGCTCAGAAACGCAAACGCCATCAACCAATCTTCGAATTTCTTTGCCCACCGACTATACTCCTCAATAGCCATCAGCTTCGGTGGTTTGTTGTAAGTTCCGAAAGCACTTTCAACTTCCAAAGCATCCGATAATTTCTTCTTGGCATTTGGCGGGTTCTCATTGTTGTTGCTTGTAGATGTATCATCTCCCGAGTTTCCAGCAAATGCGTACATGTCGCTAAACGGGTTCAAGAAAATGTCATCCATCTTGAGCGTACCTGCAAAATCAGCAAACACTTAGAAAAATTTCGAAATTTTTGAAAAATAGTGATTTCGAGCGAAATCGGCAATTTCGAGCGAAATCAAGATGTACTCTCGAGCAAATCAGATCAATGTCTGATTATGAGCGAATTCAGTTTTTGACTGATAAGCGAAATCAGCAATATGTTACACGAGCGAAATTAGACAATGTATGTCCCTACGAGCGAAATTAGGTATTTCGCTCCAAATGGTCAAGTAACTATTGAGCGAAATCAATTGTTTTCAAGCGAAACCCCTCGATGTCCGTAAAAGCGAAATCAAGTTTTTAGCTAATTTTCACCATTTTTAGTCCGAATTTTAACCTGATTCTTTCTAGGGTTTGTTATTTCTATGTTTTACACGTTATACTCGAAATTCAGTCCATTTCAACCGTAGGAACCAGTTCAAAACAGAAAAGTATGAGAAGAAGTGAGTAGAAATAAGAGAATCTGGTAGAATCAAGCTGTAGTAGTATGAACTCCTCGTCCTGAGCTCTGATACCACTTATTGGACCGTTCTATGACCCTGAATAGTCAGTTAAGGCAGTTCATCTTTGTTTACAAAGGCGGAATCAGTGTAGACAAAGTAACAACAGCTTTTCCTTTCAATTTCCTTTTCTATTACTTAAATCTGAGTCGTTTACAAGAATTCTGACAAAAATCCGGCAGCACATCAACTCTGATTTCGCTCCAACGTTACAAAATGAAGATCACACATGAGGTATTTATAAGCTGGCTGATTTCGCTCCAAACTGTAGGAGCGAAACCCCATGTGATCGAATGAGCGAAACCCCCTAGTGTACCTATAAGCGAAATCACAAACTAAATGTACTCTGGAGCGAAATAGCATCTATATGGCTTCGCTCCAAATGACATATGTGTCATTTGGGGCGAAATCAACTCCTAAAACCCTAAATTGATTTCCATGCTCCAATCTAACCTACCTAGACCTAAGACTCGATACAGACGTAGTTAACAGACATTCAGTGCACCAACACCCCCATTCAAACTTGTTATTCTTGCGAGTGGGTAAAGTCAGGGGTGCTGCAATTCTTGAGAAGTTTTCGATAAATCGCCTATAATATCCTGCCAGTCCTAGAAAGCTGCGAATCTCCATAGGCGTCTTCGGCTCTTGCCAGTTCATGATAGCTTCAATCTTAGTGGGATCTACTTGGATACCACGCTCACTAACAACATGTCCAAGGAATTGGACTTCACGAAGCCAAAATTCACACTTTGAAAATTTGGCATAGAGCTTTTCTTGACGAAGCAGTTTCAGAATGCAATAGAGATGCTTCTCGTGGTAAGCTCGGCTCTTCGAATAGATGAGAATGTCTTCGATGAAGATGATGATAAATTTATCTAGATAAGGCTTGCAGACGCGATTCATGAGATCCATGAATGCGGCTGGTGCATTTGTGAGCCCAAAAGGCATCATTAGACCTGTATCCTTCTTGATATAATAAACATCAAGAAAATTACTGATGTTTACATTATAGGCCTGCTTCCTGATCTAAAAACAATAAAAACGCCAAAACACACTTAAAAGGCCAAAATATTTACTATGATCCTGGTTTAAAAACAATAAAAACGCCGCGTATTTATTAAACGCCAAAAAATGGAAAGGTGATGTGACACGCGTTTAAGAAAAGAAATATGAAAGGACAAAAAAGCCCCTCCGCCCTTCTCTATGTCGCGTGACACGTGTTGGGCCAGGATGCGTTCTCACCGTTCTCACACTTTTGAGCATTTTCTCTTGATCCCGTTTCTATATATATATAGGGTAGGGTTCCAGCGTGAACAACCTCCCAAGAGTGAACTGCGTGAACAGATCTGGACCCTTGATTTCCTTTTTAGTTGTTAAGGGTAGGATTGTAATTATATAAAAAACTAAATTTAAATCATTATTTTAATAATTGAATTAAGTTTCATCTTTCCTATTTTAAATTCATTATCCACATTATTTTTTTTTAATTATTAATAAGATAATTATCAAGACAAACAACAAATCACCAGATTTCAATTTTAATTTTTATTTCGGATTTAATCACCAGAATTCAAATTTTGATTTTTAAGATCCACGTAACCTTCATATTTCAACGGTATACACATGCGTACTTGGATATAAATAGAACAGTACACATGTGTACTCAGCATCGTACATATGTGTAATTAGCTACATAATACATACATAGAAACAATACCTGTAAAACTATTTTATATTTAACAAATTACAAGTTCCATAATGTTTTCCAAACCAAACAAAAAAACATATAATTACAAGTTCCAATTTCGTAAAAACAATAAACCCAACATAATCGAAAAAACAAAAAAACATAATCTTTTACAACTATTCGCCACGTTGTATGCTGAATCATCCTTATCGACCAAGCAAACAAACATATGTGAATCATCCTTATCGACCACATACGTGAATCATCCTTATCGACCAAGCAAACAAACATATGTGAATCATCCTTATCGACCTCATATGTGAATCATCCTTATCGACCTTCCATTTCCACTTTTCTCGTTAACGACATCCCCTATAATAGCACAAAAAACTCAGCAACTAATACTTTGCATAATTCACAAGTGTACATCAACAACCTTACACATTCAATACACAAAAAATTTTGAGATATCACAAAAACAGACGCTATACACATGTGTATATCGCGTTAAAATTAGAATACACATGTGTACATCGCATTAAAAACAGAGCAAAATCAGAATACACATGTGTACATCGCGTTAAAACCAGAACAAAATCAGAATACACATGTGTACATCGAATTAAAAACAGAGCAAAATCAGAATACACATGTGTACATTGCATTAAACATTGTGCTCAACACTGAAAACAAACACAAAACAGAAATATATTATAAAAATAAGAACAAAGTCACCATCAATCCTTTAACAAATGCATACAAAACTTAAAAATGAATTAAAAAAAGTCCAATCCCAATCAAAATGACAAGCACAAGACAATTAAATATAGAAAAATGTATCAAAATCATGTACAACAAGCCCTGATCATATACACATATAACTAGACCTTATGTTCTCCTAATCATTTCATGAAACACCTACAGTGCTTTCTAAATTCATGTTAAATTCCAATACCAACCTAATAAGGTTTCAATTATAACACAAAATCAATAAACAGTCACTTATGACTTAACCTAATAACAAAATTAATAAAAAGAAGGAACAAAAATGAGAAATTGAGAGTAAGGAAAACTAATTGATCTGTTCATTGATGGCGGCTTCGAATTCAGAGTACTTTTCTTCGATTCAGATCTGAAAAAAAGATCCGGCGAAGATCAGAGCATCATCGATACACACTTGCGTGGCTGGAATTCCCATGAAGATCAGAGCATCATCGATACACACTTGAGTGGCTGGGTTTTGTTGTTGAAGACGTGACTACCGGCGGTGGCAGAGAAGTTAGGGTTCCGTCCGAGGATTTAAGCGATGATTTGAGGTCTGATTACTGATGTTTTGTTGTTGAAGACGTGACTACCAGCGGTGGGTTTTGTTGTTGAAGACGTGACTACCGGCGACGGCAGAGAAGTTAGGGTTCCGTCCAGATCTAGGGTGTTTATGGAAGAGGAGAAACGATGGTTTGTTTTGATGCCGGCGAGTTCTTCGATTCCGGTGAAGGTGAGAGAGAGTTGGAGGTTGAAGAAAGTGTGAATATGTTGATTTGTGAGAGAGAACGAGATTTATGCAATCAATTTAAAATAGAAATTACACATATACCCTTTTGTATTTAATTAAATAGAAAAAATTAACCCCATAATTACCAGCATGCCACTCATTTTAATCTCAAGATCATAAAAATTAAGGGCCCAAATCTGTTCACGCATTTCACTTTGGAGAAATTGTTCACGTTTGAACCTAATCCTATATATATATATATATATATATATATATATATATATATATATATATATATATATATATATATATATATAGGGTAGGGTTTATGCGAGAACCACCCTTATTGCGAGAACCGCGAGAACCAATGTGAACATGTGGTAATTTTGTAAATACCCAAACAAATTTTAAAACAACCGCCTGTTATACGGACTTCAATCACAAAGTTAATTATTTTCAATATTCCATCTCACGTCAGATAAATCTCCCAAAAATATCTCCCCCAATCCGTGCGACTCATCATATCGATTCGTAAAAAAATCAAGTTCGACACTCACAATATCAACACTTCGTCATCAACATTCGTCGTATGATCGACATTAGTGCAATACGAACACAATCATCGACCGCGCATTCGTCATTGATTCTAAATTAGGGCAAAATGATCATAATCATTGAGGTTTATTGCACAAAAAGGGATAATCCGAAGAATATACGTCGTCTAACTAAACGACGGACTCTCGATTCGCCGTTGCACTGTTCTATGAATTTGTAAGTATATACACTTTGTTTTGTAGTCATATATAATAATACACTTCTTAATCGTCGATTCATAAATGGTATTATGTGATTATGATACTTAAATAGTCGTTTAATATCTACATTATTGAAAAAATGTGTTATATGTATATGATTTTTTGAATGAACAGTGGCGGATCTTGTAATATAACTATATGTAATGTGCTAGCTATGTGTTTGTTCATGTAGTTTTTATTAATGAATAATGTTATGTGAATAATGCTAGTTATGATTGGCAACACGAAATCTGATTTGGTATGTTAATGCACATGTGCACATTGTGACATATTATGATTACACGGAACATGATAATAAGGTGATGCTGTGATATGTATAGATATGCACATGTGCATAATTTTTATGACAGAACAAGCTTGCACAGAACAGGTTAATAAGGTATAGTTGTGTGTTATGTAGTTATGCATATGTGCATTGATAATAAACTAAATTTGTGATATGTATAGTTATGCACATGTGCATATATTGTTATAATAGGTTGATATGCAAGTGTGCGTAGTTTGAAATAATAGATTAACAAAGTATATAATGATGATGCATATGAATTTGAATAGGAGGCTCACTTATACATCAATGATATTTAATTAGTATGTAGTTTTCTATCAGTGTTTTTTTGTTGTGACATACAGTTATGCGAATGTGCATCTCATGTTGGAATATATTAATAAGGTATAATCGCGTGATATACGAATGAGTTTGATATGCTCGGCAACATGAAGTTCGAATTGATATTTGTTATATTTATAATTTAAATTTATTTGTAAGTTAATGCATATGTGCATAATTATGAACACGTATGTAGTTTGTTTGATTTATATAATCATACACACTAGCATAAATTTTTTTAACATATGTATATATATGCACATGTGCATATGTTAATATGCATGTGTGTACATGTTATATGCACATGTTCATATGTTAATATGCACATGTACATATGTTAAAATGCATATGTGCATATTTTGTATGTTGACTGTGCATATGTTAATATGCACATGTACATATGTTGATATGCACATGTGCATATTTTGTATGCTAACGATTATAATGACACATGTGTGCATATGTTGTTATGTTGATGCATGCTATCATAAATTAATGTTGATGCACACGATACTTGTAGATCATCAATGGAAAAAAGGCAAAAGAAAGTAACATTTGTACTGAGGTCAAGAGATGGAGGATCAACAAGGATGCCTGACGCGGCTGAGGATGAATACAAGAACGATAAGCCAAAAGGTTATAGTTTGTTAATTGTATAGTATTATTGTTTGTTTTGTTTTGAATGTTTTTAAAAATATTTTTTGTTGTTTAACCATTACAATTTGAACTGTAGGCATATTGAAAAGGCAGAAGAGACCAAAATCTGAGGAAGTCAGTATAAGGAAAAGTAAACGAAAACATAACGAAACAACTGAAGATGTTGAAGGATATAAAGGTGTCGAAGGAGTTAACACTAGGAATGAAGGAATTCGTACTAGGAATACAAGGTCCGTAAAATCAAAAAGCACGTCAGTGGGAAACGACGGAAGCACAGACGAGGTGGATATGGAAGATGTTGATGGTATGTGTTATTAAAATAATTAATCGTACTTTAAAATGCATATGTGATTATTTAAAATGCATCTGTGATTTATTGATGTAATTAAAATGCATATGTGCTTCTTTAAAATGCATTTGCGCTTCTTTAAAATGCATTTGTGCTTTATTGATGTACAAACGTTTTTTTTATAATTTTTTTGTTTTTATTTGTTTGCACATGTGCATCTTTTTGTTTTTATTTGTTTGCACATGTGCAGCGTAACGCATTATTAAACAGAAAGTGTAATGCATTATTAAACATAAACTAAACAAAAAACTGTAATGCATTATTAAACAGAAACGAAGAACAGAGTAGTTAGAACAACGAATAAGAGAGGAGCTAGAACGGAAAAAGAGTCAGTGATTCAAAGATCTGTTCGGGCAGTTAAATGGCGTTCCATACGTACACGTTTATCACTGCATCAACTTTTGAGGGGGGTAAATGCAATGTCCAACAAACAGAAGCAAACAGTACAAAACATGGGGTTCGGGATTATATTAAAGATCAAAAGAGACAGCATACCAGGAAGACAGGCACATTTTGTAGTAGATAGGTTTAACCAAAGAGATATGGTGATTAAGTTGAGTGTAGGTAATATAGAGGTCAACGAAAATGTAGTCAGCGGGTTGTTAGGATTAAGAAACGGTGGGGTTGTGCTGAATTATCAAAGAAAAGAGAATAAAAAAGGGAGAAGTAAGGATAAAACAAAGAAAAATGAAAAGAATGAGGAAACCAATGAGCACGACGAGGAAGAACAAGTGAATATTGATAAAGAGACAAAGAAAGGAAAAAAAGAAAGAAAGGGGAAACACGTAGAAAGGAAGAGGTAAAAAGTAAGGAGGATTTAAAAGGCAATGTAAAGGATGTAAACGAAGAAGAAGAGGATGAAGATGAAAGGTGTGGGACATATGCCATGTGGACCCATTTGTACAAACGGTGTCCAATGACACCAAGTAGGATAGTTGAAAGAATAGTATGTAATCAAGATGACGACGCGGTATTTTTTTTCAAATATGACTTTTTAGCATTGTTTATGAACACAATGGTAGAGATAAACAAAGATGGAACGTGTAAAACTGATTTTCTCGAGTGTTTAGATGAAGACATCGCCGTGGAAAACGTGAATTGGTGCAAATTTATTTGCGACACGATCAAGAACAGCAAGAACGGTTGGCAACGAGACATCATGTCGATATATTTCAATGGCGCGCTCACGATTCTGGTGGTAAGTTAATTGTTATGTTTGTAATTGTATAACATATTATTATTATTATTATTATTTTTATTATTATTATTATTATTATTATTATTATTATTATTATTATTTTGTTTATGTAATTTTGTAATGTATGGTGATAATGCACATGCGTAGATGATATACGTGGACCGAACCATATGTGGATATATAAATTCAGTTCGCACAACAAGTCCGCTATCGTTTTGGACAAAAGACATGTTGAGTATTAGGGAAAAATACGAGATAAAGAATGGGGGGTTTGGGAAAGGATCGTTACGAGAAGGATATATGGAGGATAGAGTTTCAGACATTGTTTCATTCAAAGGGGATGAATCAGGGGCACATGTGACAGATGTTAAAGGGGTTGGTGTCGATGTCCATGTCAGAGACGCAGATAGGGGCGTAGATGGTAAGGGTTCTGTCAAGTCGGATGATATCGGCAAAATTCAACCGGTGTCATTTGAGGTATATACAGTAATTATGTTAATTTGAGAATGCACATGTGCATATTTGTGATGATCATATTAATGTTATGTATGAAAAATGCACATGTGCATAATTGGTTATAACAAATAGTGTTATTTATGAAAAAAATACACATGTGCATTAGTAGTATAAAAAACGGTGGATGCAAATGTTATGTAATTAAGAATAGTTAAAATAAAGTTGATGCATATACAAAAACAAATTATGCATAGGTGCACAATGGTTTGGTGTTAGCATTAAAGTTAATAATTATACTAGTTTTATATAATGCACGTGTGCATAATGAATATAAATAATGCATAACATGTAATGAATATAACAAATGATATTTCAATTGTACATATTAGTTTTATTACATTTATATGTGTTCATAATCAGGAACATATGGGTTTAATCCAACAATTAATGGATGAAACATTGAGGACGAAAGCATTGCTAGTTAAAAAGTTGGATGAAGCTTGTTCAAAATATCCAAAAAAAACGAGAATGTCATAGAGTTTGTTAGACAGTGTGATAAGGTGTTTAGAGGCGAACACAAAATGGCAAAATCGATAATTAGTACGGGTACGGTTGATGGTAACGAAAAGGACAAAGTGGATACCATGACGGGTCGTGTGGAAGGATCGATGGAAGGTGCGGGTAAGTTGGCAGATACGTTGGTAGATGCGGATAAAGGTGTCATTAAGGGACAAGTGAAGGGAAAATCGCAT
This sequence comes from Helianthus annuus, assembly GCF_002127325.2. Lineage (NCBI taxonomy): Eukaryota > Viridiplantae > Streptophyta > Magnoliopsida > Asterales > Asteraceae > Helianthus > Helianthus annuus. The sequence continues at coordinate 60,688,202 of NC_035445.2, forward strand.
GATGAAAAAGAAGTCGATTACTTGATACCAAGTTTCATGCTGTTACCACAAAGTTCACAGAGCTCACCAGATCCAGAAGTTGAATCAAGTGTGCATGGGAATGTTATTGAAATGAATGAACCGTTGAATGATGATGAAAAAATGATATGGCAATATCTGTTGACGGTTATGGACGATAAACGAGGGTAAGTATAATTACAAATGTTATAGTTTTATTACATGTTTTATATTGACATTATGACAAATTGAATTACAAACTTATGTTATAGGGGAGAACATAACAAAAAGAATGATAAAAAGAATGATGATGAGGAGATAGACGTCGAACAGGAGATGAAGGAGATAAAGTTGACGTTCAAGTAAGTTTACATATGCATTATGAGTATAATTACTTATAATATTAATGTTGTTATTATTATTAGGATTCCTATTATTATTGTTGGTTGATGCACATGTGCATATACAGTTATGCATTACGACATATGGACACCATATGTCACATGAATTATATTATTATAAATATTGCTTATAATGCATGTAATGTGTTTGATGCACATGTGCATAAAAAAAGAAAATTAATGAAATGTATGTGATGTATGCAGTAACTTTATTTTTGAAACTCAACATGGAATGTCAACCAGAGCATTTTTGATAAACACACTCGAAGAAGAAAAGTGGATTTCACAAAATGTAATAGATTGTTGGGCGGCACTGTTGAACTATATGGAGAAGAAAGAAAATCCGTCAGGGAACAGGAGGTTATGGTGTTATACCACGACAATCGTAAGTGTGTCATAATTTATGATTAAAAACCAATTGTGAATAAATTAAATATTATCTATGCATGACATGTATTGATGTAATATGTGCAGCCGGAGTATATGCTAAAGGCGAAACAAACAAAAAAAAGGCGTTTGCAACAATAACATCGCATCTGAAAGAGGTGGTTGAGTGTGACAACGAACTGTTGAAGTTGAGAGATTTCAACATTATAATCGTACCCATGATTGAAAAAAAAAAACATTTCTACATGATTTGTTTTGATTTGGATAACGCAACGGTTCAAGTGGTTGATGACATCAGGAAAAGGAACAGAAAAAGGAACGGGTTTTAGAAGTTTAGGGTCGCCTTCTATAGTGGTACGTATATATTTTATATTTAGTGTTATATTTGTGAATAATTATATTGATTTATGACAATGTATATATGCATTACAGAAACATTACATTGTTGGGTATTTGAAAGATGTCGGACATCCAACGGCATCACGCATGGTGAACTGTCACACCCCGATATTTCCACGTATTACCGGTGGACCCAGTGGGGAGTATCGTGACGTAGTTGATATCATCATAGTCAAACAACACAATTTAATGCACAGCGGAAGCAAAAGATGAATCACATTACAAACCGAATAAAAAGTAATATCAAAGTATTACAAACAGACTGTAAATGATCCACAGGCGGATTAAAAGATAAAAAGATCATTCTTTAACAGACTTTAACATCTTAAGCTTGCAAGTCTCATTAGCGATGCTAGGAGTAGCCATCATATTCCGTATAGTACCTGCACTTAGCCTTTTTGGGAAAATACGCCAGTTTACACTGGTAAATACAATTAACCGACTCAATTTGAAAAGAGTTTAAGAAAACTGGTTTGAATTCACGAGGCACAAAAATATCTTTTAAAACTTGGGACAATTATTTAAAGATAATCTTGTAAACAGTTTTACTTATTTGTCGTCTGTCAGGGCCGGTTAGAAGAGCCGGACAAGATTAACTGACACGCCACAGGTATAATGCCCACAAGGTTGATTCCTTTAAGTGGGTTACCAGATTTTAAATATGCAACTGTCAGGTGTATGCCTACACCCCGTGCTTAGGGCGTGGCCATTTCAATGAATGATGCCAAGGATATCTAGGACATGGTCATTAACCCCCCAAGGGCCATATACCAAATAAAACAGATTAAAACGGGTTATGTAAATACATTAATCACAATCCGATTTAAATGACTACACACCCGACCAAGCGGTATTTTTATAATACCGTATCCCAAGCCCGTATAGGGAAAATAAGTTAAAAGTATTTACCTGAGCAAGTATAAATCACAAACAGCGAGTGCAAGTAGCTTTTACCGGGCTCCTAATCTGGAACGAAGGTTTTAATAACCTATTAGATTCCTAACGGGTCTTAATTAAGCCTAGACTTAGACCGGTTAGTTTTAAAAAGAAGATACGGTTCAAAACACACGATTAAGCGAAGACCGGATTAGAATGTGGTTTAGACCCGACAAGCATGTATACTTGTTTAATATGGGTAAACTAGACACATTCTGGATTTTGAGATAAAAATGATAAGGTTTGATCCGTTTCGACTAATATATGCAAACTAGTTACATAAACTGTACCGAACACGAAATGTGCGTAACGGGTAACCAATGAGTCATGAACAGGTTTCCTAAGTTAATATGCCTTAAATATGTTGTGATATCAGTAGGATACCGTCCATTATGCCCAAAATGAATTTAAACTCAAATTATGCCCCGTAGGGGTTTGGTCATTTTAAAGCTTTAAAAGAGTTTAAATATAAGTCTGAGTTTCAGGTCTGATCTAATCAGTAAAAATATGTATTTTTTTATAAGTCATAACAGTAGGGTATTACATATATGTGAAATTTATCTTTTATAACCAAACTATGCACCGTAGGGGCATTTTGGTAATTTCACATAAGCTTTAAAGGTCAAAATTAGAATTCCAAGTTTAAAACTTTTGCTTACTGTTTAATTATGAAAATTTACTTAAAACATCAGTAGGTATCAAACCTTATATGTTAAAAATAGTTTTAACTTATACTATGCGTTAAAAACGCGTAAAAAGGTGATTTTAAGCGATTTCCGGGTTTTATAAGAAAAGCTGATATTTTTATCATTCCAGAAAGCTTAAAATGTTTTATTTATCATATAAAATCATTAGCAAAAAGTTTGGTATCAAAATTTTATGTAAAACTCATTTTATGCATGAAAAGGGCAAAACCGACAATTACCGAATCAAAGCTATAACCCTATGTTATGCTCAGCCTAAAAGTAAATAAAAATCTTCAAAAATCCCAAAATATTATTTTACATCAGTAGGTAAAAAGTTTGGTATCAAAAATTGGGTTTAGATAGGCTTTATGCTAATTACGCCGTTTAATTAATAAAAAGCTTTCTAATTACGCTATTGAGCATAACTCTTAATCTAGACCTCAAACTGATGTGAAAATTTGGGGACATGTTTATAATTTAGTAACAAAGGTTATTGTCTTTTCACATTTTCAAAATTCTTGTTTTAAGTTCAAAAGGGCATAATAGTCAACATTTAGGCATATAACGGAAACATGCATATGAATCAGATAACTAATGAACCAAGTTGTATAACCTCAGAGGGTTACGCTAATCTATAACCTGGTCCTAATAGAGCTCTAACGCATTTCTAAAATATGCTTCATTGGGTCAGAACTGAAAGTCAAAGCAAAAGTCTACTTTTGCGACTTTCGGTTCCGAACCGAGCTTAAAGTGGAAATTGTCGGGTTGAACATGTTTAGATATGTTCTTACATTAATTACCAAGTTATATGAGTGATAAACCAGGTTGTATGGCTTCGACATTGTTAATTATGTGTTTATGCGAAAATTTGCTTTCTGTTAACTTTTTATAATTAACTTTGACCCGACAATTGACCTAGTTAGAGTAGGAATCACAGAGTGCCCTTTTAAGGGTTTATTACCCACATAATTACCAACTCAAAGCTACTCTTAATTCGAGAATTGAATAGACCATTAGTGATTAATTACTAAGTCAAACCTTAATTACGACGGGTTTGATTTAGGCCATTAAACTAATAAAACTGAATTAAGAGAGGTTAAGGACACTTACTGAAGTCCTATGCTTCATTGAGCTCCAGGAATCCTCAGAAATGAAGTTTGAATGGTTTTAAATGAAGTGCCCAAAATGTTGCAAATGGAACTTCTTATATAGTGAGTTTAATTGAACAAGATGGTGCGAAACAAGTCTATGAGGTGATCCCAGATGAGTACAAGCGCCCCCTATGTATGAAAAACCATTGGAGCAGTCCCTGGAATGCAAAACAAGGTTTCTAAGGCGGTGGAACAGGTTGCACAGGCACCTGTCCTATTTTTCTGTCGCTGGCAGGTTTAGGCGGCCCGCGTAAGCTCCCAGTGAAGTCTTACGCGGCCGGTATGAGGCCCGGAAACGGTCAAACAACTTTCAGCATTTGCATGTTTGGTCCCTGGTCCTTTTTAAAGTGGTTTTAACTTTATTTCTTGTACTTTTAACCCTCCAAATTGACTTTTAAGGGCTCCAAGACATAACCAAACTTTGTTAAGTCCTTGGTTAGTTTTATGATCACCCGAAAAGCCTTAAATTTCAACGTTGACGCTTTTAACCCCTCATATACGAATGTTAGCATAACTTTCTCATACGTTATCGAAACCTTGTGAAATTTTTATCACTTATTCTTGTGAGCATAATTAATCGTTACAAAGCTTCGGGTTCGCTAAAAGATCAATCAGAGGTATAAGTTAAACATGTTGAAACTTTTAACCCCTGTAGTTTGTAATCTCTCACTTTCTTCCACAATTGGCTTCGTATGATTCACAATTCATTCGTTTAAGGGTATAAACATCATGTAGGGTTATTGAAAGGTATATTTATCCATTGTTGACATTTTAAATCCTTTTACACACGTACTTTCTTTGTTTGTCAACTTTAGTCCCTCATAAGTAATCTTTTACACGTTTAAAGCTCATGACGTTGTCGATATTATATTGGACATGAAATTACGAGGTGTTACTTCCTCACCCCCTTAAAAGAAATCTCGACCTCGAGATTTACTGAAATAAATGAGGGTACTTTTCTTTCATTGTGGACTCTACCTCCCACGTGTACTCGGGGCCTCTACGGGCATCCCATTTGACCTTTACAATCGGCACCTGCTTCCTTCGAAGCTTCTTAACCTGTCGATCCTCGATCGACTAAGGTTTTTCAACAAATTTCAGGCTCTCATCTATGTGCACATCCGTATATGGTATGACTAGTAATTCATCAGCTAGACATTTCTTCAGATTGCAGATGTGGAATACATTATGAATACCACTGAGATCTTCAGGCAAGTTTAACTTATAAGCCACTGTTCCGACACATTCGATGATCTCGAATGGTCCTATATATCTGGGGCTTAACTTACCTTTCTTACCAAATCGCATCACCCCTTTCCAGGGTGATACTTTAAGCAGAACCTTATCACCTACCTCAAACTTTAGAGATTTACGCCTTTTGTCTGCATAGCTTTTCTACCTATCTCTTGCAGCTTTGAGACGATCTCTTATCTGCACAATCTTGTCCGTCGTCTCCAGGACTATATCAGGTCCTGTTAGTTGGACATCTCCAACTTTTGCCCAGCAAACAGGCGTTCTACACTTCCTTCCATACAAGGCTTCAAATGGTGCAGCTTGAATACTGGAATGATAACTATTATTTTATGAAAATTCGATCAATGGAAGGTGATCATCCCAACTTCCACCTAGATCAATAACACAAGCTCTTAACATATCTTCCAGTGTTTGAATTGTCCGCTCGCTTTGACCATCCGTTTGTGGATGATATGCAGTGCTGAAGTTTAGTCGAGTGCCTAGGGATTGCTGGAAGCTTTTCCAGAAATGCGACGTATACCTTGTATCCCTATCCGAGATGATAGACACTAGCAATCCATGGAGAGATACAATCTCATCCACGTATAGCTGAGCTAACTTATCTGAGCTGTGTGTTTCTTTAATAGGTAGGAAGTGGGCTGACTTAGTCAATCTATCCACTATAACCCAAATAGTATCATTTCCTTTCTTAGTCTTTGGTAACTTGGTGATAAAATCCATAGTCACCATTTCCCACTTCCAGGTGGGAAGTTCAGGCTGTTGTAGCAAACCTGACGGCTTTTGGTGGTCAGCCTTAACTTGTGCGCACGTCAAACATTTGGCTACATAGGTAGCTATAGACTTCTTCAAGCCTATCCACCAATAATTTGCCTTCAAATCCTGGTACATCTTATCAGCTCCAGGATGAACGGAGTACTTAGAACAATGGGCTTCTTGGAGGATAACATCCCGAAGTCCTCCATAGACTGGAACCCATATTCGTCCATTTAACCTCAGGATTCCATCCTTGCCATAGGACAACTGCTCATCAGTTACTCCCAACTTTTCCTCAGGATAGTTAGCTTCTAATAAAGCTTCTCTTTGAGCGGCTAAATGTAGGATCGATTTGCCGACCAAACGAGTCGTTCAGAAGAGTTTATGCTCAGAAGAGTTTATGCTCAAAACGAAAGGCAGAAACAGACGTAATGAGTTTAATTCAGCAAGATATACACTTTAACTGTCGACTTGATTGATTTGACAACAATTTACAGCGAAACGACACTTCGGCAACACTTCGGTACACAAGCCGGAAAGTTACAACTGATTTTGCTTGAAGGGTATATATAGTGAACTAATTCCGCATGAAATGGTTCTAAATGAAATTAGAATCCAAGCGGAATCTAATTCCGTGCGGAATTACATGAATGATCTTTCAAGCAGAATTACATCCTTCATGTGAAATTACATATTTTCTTGAACTACGAGCCCTGATCTAACAATCTAAGTACAAGACTCGATACAAGATGAAGTCAACAGACGCATGCACTAACAGACTCCCACTCGAATTTTGACGAGTCTTAAGTGTCGAGTCTTCAACATCTTCAGTCTTTATCAGTCTTCTCGAATTCTCTTGAAGTATCTAACATTGTAAAACATCCTCAAATCTCTTCTCTTCTCTATCAGCACCAACAGACTCCCCTTGAGCAAATAATCTTTTCTTCAATTCTCTTGATCAGATCTCTTGATTCCTTAAGTTCATCAGCAGCTTGCGTGAATATCAGGCTTCCAGAATCATAACCTGGCTCTTAACATCTACAGACTCCCCCTTTCAATAAGCTGGGATCGCAGTCTGGATTGTGACCTGGTTCACACTTTGCTCAGAAACGAAACCTGGCTTTCTCTAAACACAGAATCCTCAGGTATCAGAACCTGGCTAACCTGCACATTCTCTACCTCAACATAAATTCCATGAATTTAAAATTTGACAAATTTATGGTTTCTGCTTACCACTTGTAATTTGACAAATAATCAAGAATTATTATACAATATTAATTTCTGATGAACCACTTGTAGGAAAAACTTTTTATTTCAAACAAACTTCCCCTCACAGATTGTCCATCATGTTTAGCACTTCGAATTTTGAAAATCAGCTTTTCAACATCAGTTGTCGAAAATCTTTTTGTATTTTTCAAAAGTTTATGCTAAAACACACTTAAAATCTTTTTGGGATTTTTTATAATGGAATGCAGTAAAGAGATATTTACATACAATATTTTTGTGAGTTTGTGTAAGAGGATCATATCAGTTTATGAGACAAATCACTAACACCGTTAAGCTTTAAACATTCTAAGTTCTAAACAATTCATCTAGATTGTCAGTATACTGATCCACTTAAATTTTCACACAAAGTTCAACTGTTTCGAGATACGAGATTAGTGTTTTAATGGACTTAAACTTATTCACGTGTCCCATCACTTGAATATACTCCCGTATCCAGATCCCAATATTCAGTCTTACAGGTGAGTATACCTAGATGATATCTGTTAAAGGGTTAAATGCGAAACCGTGAGAGCTCAGGTCAGAACTTTCGTTCAGCAAAGAGATGACGGCTCGTCTTTTGGTGTGTTCCCTTTAGAGAATCTTTTCTTCAACAGTACATGATTAGCATTTTGCAATGTTTCATCATTTTGTACTGAGGGCAGTGCTATATTTCAAGCAAGCAGAAAGTATTATACGGGTACTAGGCCATTGCTTCCGCAATATCAGAAGTCCCGGGATAATACCCCAGATATCACTGAGTATAAAGACCTAGTATCTCAGAAAGAGGGACCTTTCAAACAAGATTTCGGGGGTTACCCATATATCCAAGAAATGTTCCCCACGATATAAGTAAGTTTGAAATTTTAGGTTTATATCTCGAAAACAATCTACTAAATGTGCAAAAACCTACAGACACATCCACGGTGAGATTGTTTATCACATTTGACTTTCCATTTCTTTAGCATGTTGTGATAATCCACTGATGTATTATCATTTCCTCTTTTCACAACAAAACTCAATTTTGAATTTTATCATGTTTTTGGATTTTTTCATTTTTTTTTACTCCCCCTAAATTTCAAAAACATTTAAAGAAACTTGAAAACAAATTGTACAAGAAAAATGACAACTGTTGTGAGTTGCTTCAAATCGCCATCCACTTGGCAAAAACAATCAAAACTCCCCTTTACAACAAACTATTTTCCCATTATGATTTCAAAACACTTAAGTTTGTTTTAATCAAAATTATTTTTCTGGAAAATAAGTTTTGTTGATTTTACCACTTGTAGGTTGGGGGTCAATTCATCACATTGTATTCAACCACTTATTAGAAAATTTAACAATTTTAGGTTCTACTAACAAATACCATTTGTAGAAAATCAAGTACAACTTAACGTCCCTGATTTACCACTTGTAGGTCAAACCAAATACCACTTGTAGGTATGCACAATCAAACTTGATACAAAGAATGATGTCGATTCCTGCTCCACTCTTACCAACCTGGGAGCTCCGGCAAGTCAGGTTTTTAATCAAAGAATATATCCACCCAAGCTTGACCAGCCTTGGGTGATTCCGAGTTACCAACACTCGGTTTCTTACCTTCCATCTTCTTCTCGTAATATTCCTTTACCCCTTTTACTTTCCCATCGATCATTTTTCCGAAAATATATTTCACTTTGGGATTAAAGGCCTTTTCAAAATCAAATTCTTTCTTTTCAGTAAAGAATTGATTTGAAATCTCAACTTTACCAACCTTTTGTTTAAAATTTTCAGCCCTCAATGGTGGAAAATTTGCATCATCCATTGGCGGAACTGACTTTTCACTTTTTGGTTCAATTTGTGGCTCCTCTAACTTTGTGGAATCAGATTCATCGCCAGAAGATAGCTCCTTTGATTTTGATGAATCAGAATCATCGCTAGAACTATCAACAGATTTCTTAACAACCCATTTTTAGTTGCCAAGCTTTGCTTTCTTCTTGTAAAACCTTTTCGAACATTCACCAACCTCAAATTTAGAGTTTTTGAAAACAAAAGACGGTTCGGTTGGTGGTTCTTTTTCAACAATTTTTCCTTTCATTTTAAGAGAAACTCCCTGTTTTGATTGTATTGCCTTTGGATAGTTCATGGCAGTATGACCACTTGTTTTGCATTGAAAACAGGTTGTTGTCTCTTTTATCTGAACAACTTCATTCTTCATCTCTTCTTGCTTCTTCGCAAGGAATTCTTTATTCGACTGCTTTCTGAACAAAATTTCTTTTTCTTCTTCAGAAGATGTACCTGAAACAAATACCATCTTTGATTTAAAATCTCGAACATATTTTTCATTTTTATGATTTTCTGGTGGAATAAAACCAAGACCTTTCTTTTTGAAATTACCGTTATGGTTTGGTTTCTTTCGATAACCAGAACCAGAACTGTAACCATTTTTCTTGTTTTCTCTTTGTTGAACTCTTGAGGTGTATTTTTTAGGTTTGTCAGTAAGATTTACATCTTTTATTTCAGAAATATTAATTTCTGTTAGTTTGAAAACCTTGTTGATCATTTCTGGTTTAACACCTCTTATTGGAAATTCCTCGTCAGAATATAACTTGTCAGAATCATTCAAAGTATATGCCACTTTAAATGTTTCATCATTCAAATTAGATTTTGATAACAAGAATTCTTTATTGTAAACTCTTTTCCCCTGATTGGAGGTTTGACTTGACGTGTCTGACTCAGACTTTAACTCCGATTTTGACTCCGACATAAACTCCTCTAAATCGTCCTTTTCCAACACCTGATCGACCACTTTCTTTATTAACTCGGACTCGTGATCAGTGTCAGATGATGTAAAAGTAATGTCAATGTTTTCTGGCAGATTAACTGATGGTTCAGACTCCCACTTTAAGTTGGTTTCCTTTTCAACTCTTTCTGAATTTGGATTTCTTGGCGAATATCCATTTTCAAGCGGGGGTGGACACTTGTTGTAACTGAAACCTTGTTTCTTACCAGAATTCTTCACTTTAGTACACTTTTTCTTCTCAAAGTTCTTTTTCTCGGATGTCTTTTCTCCTGTGCCTATTTTCTTTTCTTCGGAAGTGTCCTCTTCAAAAGCCTTCATGCCTTCTACAGTTGGATAAATCCTGTCAATGACATAAGAAGTACATGAGTAACTTTTTAACAAACGATTAACTCTTTCTATTTCAATTCTTTGTGTTTCCAGTTTTTATTCCAGCACAACACACTTCTCAATATAATTGTTCACAACTTTCTGTTTTGTCATGAATGCTCCTTGAAGTGTCTTCATTGCTGTTGCTTATTCATTGCTTGTTTCATTGTACATATTCATGGCTTTGTTCAGCACATCATATGATTCTTTCAGTTGGTTTATGTTGTTAATCAATTCACTGTTCTTCTTCTTGATAATCCCACAGTTATCACAAATCACCGGAATATTTTTCGCGTTAGCTTCTGCATCAACTTTGAAAGCTGGAACTTCTTTTACTTTCCTTTTGATCACCGGAACTTCTTCATCATCACTGTTAACTGGTGTTTTAACTTTCTTCTTTTTCTTTTTAGCTTTTTCGTCATCACTGTCACTCTCTTCCATCATTTTAAAGTGTTTCTGCATTCGTTTTGCATAATAATCATTATCATCATCACTATCTTCTTCAATTCGAGAAACAAAAGCTTTGTGACTTGAAGTTTTGTTAGGATCATAGTCATCCCAACTGAAATTCTCCTAGCTAAACCCTTCTGGTAACTTTTCATCATCTTGATCTATCAAACATGCTTTACCATCAGCTGAAACATATTTGTCCCAACTGAATCCTTTAGATGATTTGTTATCTTCTTGATTCACCATACATGCTCTCTTTGACGAATCCTCGATCACCTTTTTACCAAGAGCCACCTGTGGTTCTTGTTGATGTGATTGTTGAGCAACTTGATGATAGATCGCTTTCCGATAGTAGTCATTGTTGTTGAACGGATTTTGAGCTCCACTTGCTTCGCGGTTTGTGCACTCCCTCTTGAAGTGTCCTTTTTCCCTGCAACGAAAACAAGTAACTTTAGATTTATCAAATCCTAAAGTAGAAACACATGCATCACGGAAATCATCTCGTCCCGTGATCTGTTTAAATTTCTCAGCTCTTCTCAATACACTCGCCAAACACCATTTTATATCCATCAATTCCATCTCCTCAGCATCTATCTGATCGTAATCCTCTTTAGTAAGCATTGGATTCCCGATCCATCCTGCCACTAAGCTTCTATACGACTCCAACACAGTTCCCAACAACGACATGTGACTTTTTGCAACTTCTTCAGAATAATCCTGATCATCTTCAAGATTCAATACAATGTTGCATTGTAATTTCTTGCCATTCTTTGTTGCTGTCAAGTTTGGATCTAATGACGGATATAATGAAAAACTTGTTTTGCTGTTTGACCTTTTAGATGATCCTCCCGATGAACTTTTTGCATTGAATGCTGTCTCAACTTTTGGTGACATGTTGGTCTTTTCATTCAACCCTGCTTTATAATAAAGACTGATATCTTGTTCACCATCGAAATCTTTCATTCTTGAGATCTTTCTCTGTTCCATCTCTTGAGCCTCAATCTTTTCAATGAACTTACTCAAGGTCAGATTGTTAAAACCTTTCTTATTCCTCAACATCATCAGGTACGTGCCCCAAGTCTCATGTGGCAATGCATCAGCCAGTTTCTCAATCAACTCTTCATTATCCTTTTTGATGCTCACCCTCTTCATGTTTACTAACAAGTTGTAGTATCTTTTAATTATCTGCTTTGTGCTTTCATTTTTCAAACCACGAAATAGATCAAACTCTTTTTTCAGAAGCGATTTTTTGTTCTTAATCATTTCTTGACTTCCAACAAACTTAGATCTTAATGCTTTCCAAATCGAATACGCACTCCCACTGTGTTGTAATAAAACCAATATATCTTCTTTCACAGCTTGTTGCAATAAACTGATCATCATTTTCTCGTTTTTGTATTTCTTTTTCTCATCCGCACTCAAGTCTTAATTTGCAATTTCCTCTTCGTCATCATTCCTTGGTCTAACATATTTCGTCTCAATGCATTCCCAAGCATCCAAGTAGTTTGCTTGCACCCAATTCTCAAAACGTTCATCCCATCCTTTATATTCCTCGATGTTCATGAGCTTAGGTGGTTTTTGCATAGTTCCCGTTTCGTTTTCCAACATTGCCTGCTGAGTAATAGTAATCGGGGTAGCAAAGGCGTTATAAAATTCCTCTTCCATGTTTTGGTTTTTCAAAAATTTCACAAACAGTTTGTTTCAAGAGAAATTAACTTTCAAACGAAATTCCCTTCCAAGCGAAATTACTCAGTCCAAACGAAATAACCACTTTGAAACGAAATTACCCTAATTTCGTATGAAACTGACACTCTTTCAAACGGAACTGTAATTCCGTGCGGAATTATCAAACGAAATCAGAAATTTCAAGCGAAATTACTAATTTCGTGTGAACCACCCAAACGAAATTATACAACTGAAATGGAATTAGCTAATTCCATGTGAACTTTCAAACGAAATTAACTACTGAAGCGAAATTAATCCCTAATCTCGTGCGGAGTTATGCTGATGTCATCATCTCAAGCTGAATTGTCAAATTGATCAAGTTATTGGCCGATTTTAGTTCTGAAACTTTCTAGGATTTGTTAAAACAGTAATGCGCACATGATATATGAAATTCAAAGCATTTTGACCGTAAAATCAAGTTTAATTTGAAAAAGAAGGTGTAGAAATCAGAATTTGCAGCTGAATTGGTATGAACTCTTCCTACTGAGCTCTGATACCACTTGTAGGATCGGTTTGCCGACTAAACGAGTCGTTCAGAAGAGTTTATGCTCAAAACGAAAGGCGGAAACAGACGTAATGAGTTCAATTCAGCAAGATATACACTTTAACTGTCGATTTGATTGATTTGACAACAATTTACAACTGATTTCGCTTGAAGGGTATATATAGTGAACTAATTCCGTGCGGAATTACATGAATGATCTTTCAAGCGGAATTACATCCTTCATGCGAAATTACATATTTTCTTGAACTACGAGCCCTGATCTAACAATCTAAGTACAAGACTCGATACAAGACGAAGTCGACAGACGCATGCACTAACACTAACAACCTTTCATTCAAACTATTCTTTAATTCAATGCTCTTGGCATTGATTCTTATGGGCTCGACCCTTTCCTCTCTACTTAAAGCATCGACGACTACATTCGCCTTGCCCGGATGGTATCGTATTTCACAATTATAATCGTTTAAAGTTTCCATCCATCGTCGTTGCCTCATGTTTAAGTCCTTCTGATTAAACAGATGTTGAAGACTCTTGTGATCAAAATAGATCACGCACTTGGTTCCATACAAATAATGCCTCCACAGTTTTAGTGCAAATACAACGGCACCCAACTCCAAGTCGTGGGTGGTGTAATTCTTCTCATGCACTTTTAATTGTTGAGAGGCATATGCAATAACTTTGCCCTTCTGCATAAGCACACATCCCATACCTGTGTGTGATGCATCACAATAAACCATAAATTCTTCGATCCCCTCAGGCAATGTCAACACTGGCGCATTGCTTAACTTTTGTTCAAGAATGTCAAAGGATTCTTGCTGCTTGGGACCCCAGTCGAACTTGCTATTCTTGCAGGGTTAGTAAAGTTATGGGCGCAACAATTCTTGAGAAGTTTTCAATAAAACGCCTGTAGTATCCTGCCAGTCCTAGAAAGCTGCGAATCTCCGTGGGCGTCTTCAGCTCTTGCCAATTCATGATGGCTTTAATCTTAGCGGGATCCACCTGGATACCACGCTCACTAACAACGTGTCCAAGAAATTGGACTTCACGAAGCCAAAATTCACATTTCGAAAACTTGGCATAGAGCTTTTCTTGATGAAGTAGTGAAATGATACAGTGAAGGTGCTTCTCATGGTCAGCTTGACTCTTCGAATAAATAAAAATGTCATCGATGAAGACGATGACAAATTTGTCTAGGTAGGGCTTGCAGACACGGTTCATGAGATCCATGAACGCTGTCGGTGCATTAGTGAGCCCAAAAGGCATCATTAAGAACTCGTAATGACCATAACGAGTCCTAAATGCAGTTTTATGTACATCTTCATTTTTAACCTTCAGTTGATGGTAGCCTGACTTCAAATCGATCTTAGAGAAGTAACTTGCCCCTTGCAATTGATCGAACAGATCGTCGATCCTGGGCAACGGATATCTATTTTTGATAGTGACTTTGTTAAGCTCACGATAATCGATGCATAATCGCATTGATCCATCCTTCTTCTTTACAAACAGGATTGGTGCTCCCCAAGGAGACGAACTAGGTCTAATGAACCCTTTGGCTAAGAAATCATCTAGTTGAGTCCTCAACTCTTTCATTTCCGTTGGAGCCAACCTGTAAGACGCTCTTGCGACAGGTGCTGCTCCAGGAATGATGTCAATTCTGAACTCTACTTGCCTATCTGGTAGTAAACCAGGTAGTTCCTCAGGGAAAACTTCTGGGTACTCAGAAATGACAGGGATATCTTCCATCTTGGGCTTCTGTTCATCGATCGTTACCTGTGCCATATAAATGACACAACCCTTCTTCAAACATCTAGATGCCTTGAGCATTGACACTTGTTCAGGTAACCCATACTGAGTGTCTCCCTGTATGGTGAGTGGCTCACCGGACGGAGTCTTGATCACCACTTGCTTCTTATTGCAAACGATCTGGGCTTGGTTATGAGATAACCACTACATACCTATAACTATGTCGAAACCAGCCAATTTTAAAGGAAGCAAGGATAATGGAAAAGAATGGTTCCTAATGGATATAAAACATCCATATAACATAGTTGAGGTTGTTTCTAAGGTACCATCAGCCAATTCTACCTCATATTTCACGCTTAGGGTTTTAACAGGTAAATTCAGCAACTTACAAAACTTATCATCTACAAATGACTTATCCGCACCCGAATCAAATAACACTCTTACATAAACATCATTTATAAGGAAGGTACCTGTGATCACATTATCGTCCTGAATAGCTTCTCGTGCATCCATTCGAAAGACCCTTGCATTGGTCTTTTTGACTTCCTCAGGCTTTTTGGCATATTTAGGACAGTTGGTTTTGATTTGCCCCTTTTCATTGCAGTTATAGCACGTCACATCCTTAATTTTCTTGCAATCTACTGTCTTGTGCTCCTTGGATTTGCATAACCCACATGCAGACGGTCCTGACTGAGACTTGGATTCAAACCTACATTTTCCAAAGTGACGCTTCCGGCAAGTCTTGCACTTTGGCTTTTCATCCGCTTGTTGGCTACCTTTGTTGGACCCAGACTTCTACTTGTGATCCATGTTACCCTTTTGCTTCTTCTCAGACCGTCGTGAGTTATCGTCCTCATGTTTTCTCTTACCTTCCTCTGAGTTCTTAAGCGATCTTAGCCTGACCGCATCCAAGGTAAGGGATAAAGATAGGTCAGCTACTGACCTAAAAGTAGCAGGTCGGGATGCGTTGACACTGGCCTTGATCTCTGGGGCTAAACCCCCAATGAATCGAGTTATTCGCTTGGGTTCCGGTGTTACCAGATACGGAACTAGTCGAGACAGGGTATTGAAACTGGTGAGGTAAGCTTGACAATATAGATTTTTCATCACCAATGATAAAAAGTCTGACTCAATCCTCTCAACCTCATGTTGAGGGCAGTAATTCTCCTTAATAAGAGCAACAAACGGATCCCAGGTCAGATTGTATGGCAGGATCTTTCCAGCAACTTGAATGAGAGACTTCCACCATGCTAGTGCCTCTCCTTTGAATGACTGGGATACATACTTCACCACATCCCTATCAGCACAACCACTGATATCAACCACAGTATCCATTTCATCCAACCATGTCATACAGTCAATCGCCCATTTTTCCCCAGTGAAATCCCTGGGTTTGCAGGAGACAAAGTATTTATAGGTGCAAGTCTTGGTACGTGGTTCACGATCAAATACTATCCTTTTGGATGGAACACTGTGTTGATTCGAGGAGTGTTGAGCATCCTCCTTTGATGGTGGCTTACTATGAGCCTCAGAATGAGTCTTAGGGATAGATTTGGAGTGAGGCTTGGAATGCGGTGCGGATAGGGTCCTGCTTCGAGTCCCGGTAGATTCATTAAACTGCCGATCCATGGCTTTTGTAACAGCATTATCTATTAATGCTTGCAGTTCCGCACCGATCACATTTATCTTGGTAGTGTCATGATTTTCTCGAGGGCGACTGTTGTGACAACTCGAAATTTAGAACCTTTCTTGTGCCTCGATGTAACATGCTTGTACGTTATGTGATTAGTTGACTGATTAAACTTAATGATAAACGTGAACCTTTTATGTGATATGTGCCTTGTTATGTGTGCATTGTATGTATATATGTACGTGTTATATGTGAGCCGAGAACCCGACCGAGAACAAGGGACCCGACTCGAGACCATGAGGTCTCGAGTGTATAGTAACCGGCTTGGGCCTTTGGGCCGTAAACCCCTTCTATTGACTTCTAAGCCCACTAGGGTGCACCAAGAGGACTATATAAATCACACTCATGGCAAACCTTGCAATCTTCTTGAACAACACACACTCATACTCTCACTCTTTCCCCTCTCACCAAAACCGAACACCACTCTTCATTCTCGGGCTTGGACCTTGGATCGGCTCACACGGATTCCTCACCAACCGGTTAGTACTTATGATGTTTTGATTGATGTGTATTGTTGTTAAATGATAAAAGGAATGTTAGGATGTTATTGTGTTTAAATGTTAGTGTTTGCATGATGATGTGTGGTTACTTGGTTGTTGTTTAATCCATAAGGAAAGGGTAATGTTTCGGTTAAGTGTTTATGCTATAAAGGTCACCATACTTGATTTGTAAATGAAAAACCATGGTTTAAATGATTATGTGTTGTTATGTACAATGTTTCGGATGATGATAATGTATAATGGAATGGTTGAATTCATGTTTGCTTAGTAGCTTTATATATGTCTTGATTGAAAAATGAGTTGGTATCTAGTTTAGAAACCATAACACTTGTCTGAAAATGCATAAAAGGTTTGTATGAGGTTATTTATGCTTTGAATGTTTGAAGAACATGAAGAACTTGTTGAATATCATATGAATGTGTGTTGAATATTTGAATTCTGCCATGTTTGATCCATTTTAGCAAATGTTTAGACAAGAAAACATGTTTAAGTGGATAGTACACAAATAGGGTGCATGCAATCGGAATGTTATTGGATAGTACAACTGTGCAGAATCAGCAACTGTTGGGGAGTCGAGACCCCTGGTTGCGACTCGAAACCCCAGGTTACGATATCGGTTGCGAGTCAAGAACGCCTGGTTGCGACTCGCAACCACAGCATGATGAACCGAGACCACGGGTTGCGACACAGGTTACGAGTCCCGTTGCGACTCGAGACCAAAGCATGACAAGCCGAGACCACGGTTGCGACAAAGGTTGCGACTCGCAACCACCTATGATCAGCACAAACAGCATGACTCGAAACCATGCTTGCGAGTCCGGTTGCGACTCGAGACCACGCTAATTGGACTGGCTTAATTATAGGCCTACGTTAGTGGGCCAGGCTTATGGACTTCTGTGTTACTGTTGACGTATTGTTTGGGCCTGTTATCACGAGCCCAACTGTTAGGCTTTGGGTTGTATGTGATTGTTAACTGTGAGCTGTTAATGTTAAACGTGTTTGCCATGATCAATACCTGTGTACAATACGTGTTGAACATTCGTGCACTGCTTGGCTTGAATCTGATACGAATAATATCTGTGATAGGACCTAATTGATTACCTGCAATTTGATTGACTTTTCTGTGTTACTACCGAGCAAACCAAGGTGAGTTCACACCCTCTACAAAGCATGGGATTCCCTGGGTTGGGAACGGGGTTAAGGAACGTGGGTTCCTCGTCCTCCTTGGGTAGGACGGCAGTGGTTCAGGAATGTGATTCCTCGTCCGGATGGACGGATAACACGTACTAGACTAAAACTCTATCACGAAGTCCCTCCTTTTTGTATCGACTAATCGCCGGGCCAATGGCGAGCGGGTCATTAGTTAGATAGCGCTATTTAGGTCTGACAAACCTCACACCGTGCCGCAGAGGACGGGCGTGAACTAATGGATCTGGGGCACGTCAATGATGATAGACATTGATGATTTTCAGGGCACATAAACATGACTACAGTCAGCAGTCGATATGGCAACGAGTCTAGTGTACGCATGGGGTAGCCCCCACGGCCGAAATGCCTGATAACTAACATGGGGTAGCCCCCACGGCTGGAATGCCAGAGTAACTGGGAATGAACAAGTCACGTTTTTTAAACTATGGGGTAACCCCCACGGCAGGATGCCAGTTAAAGGAAACTGTTTTCGAAACAACTAAAACGAACACCCAACTGTGAACTCACTCAACTAGTTGTTGACTCGTTACTACATGCTTTGCAGTACCTTAGGTACTCAGCTGGAACTTGCATGGAGGAGGGTCGTTGTGGGACACGGATTGCTGCGTGCCATGTTCTATTTGAAAACATTTGAACTTATGTTATAACTTTAAACTTATGCTTCCGCTTACAACTTAAACTTGGTTTTGTTGGAACACCAATCGTATTGGTTAAACTTTTATGATTATTTATATGCTTGTTCAGTATGATTGGTGGCTGGATCCTGGTCAGTCACGCCTCCAAGCGGTAGTACTCCGCCGGTGGGATTTTGGGGGTGTGACAGATTGGTATCAGAGCCATTGGTTATAGTGAACTAGGTTTTAATAAAGGGGAAACATTTTTTGTTAAAACCAGACTATAACCGGTATAGTGCTCAACGGTCCACAACGACGCTCCACTCCACATGCAAGGCTCGACATTCTAGGTGATATGATATGTGTATATTGCCTACTTGTTAGATACATAGTATATTGCCCATGGTATGCTTGATTAGTATAACTACTGTTGCTTGAACACGTGCGTGCTTACCCTATCCTACTATCGTACTTTCGCGAAACTCTCTCACTTGTATTACTCTTGTTATGAAGAATCATGTCTGGACACGTTAACATGACACAAGCCCAGTTGACGGCTTTGATCAACGAACGAGTTGCCGCAGCGCTTGCAGCTGCAAACGCAGGAGGTCAATATGCTCAGGCACCGGTGTGCACTTTTAAGACCTTTATGGACTGCCGACCCACTACTTTTAGCGGAACTGAAGGAGCAGTAGGTCTCCTCCACTGGTTTGAGAAACTAGAATCTGTGTTCGAAATGTGTGAATGCCCTGAAGCGCGCAGGGTGAAGTATGCTACTGGTACTCTCGAGGGTTTGGCTCTCACGTGGTGGAATGCTCAAGTGCAAATGCTGGGGTTGGTTCCTGCCAACGCCCACCCATGGGAGAATTTCAAGGAAATGATCAGGGAGGAATACTGCAGTCGCGACGACATTCATAAGCTGGAAGATGAGTTCTACAACCTCAAGATGACGGGGTCAGAGATTGAGGCGTATACTAAGAGATCGCATAAACTTGCCTTGTTGTGTCCTACTATGGTGGACCCTCCGTATAAGCGAATTGAACTCTATCTCAAGGGCTTGGTGCCAGAAATCCAAAGTCATGTGACTTCAGCAAACTTGACTACCATCCAGCAGGTTGTTCAGTTGGCTCACCGTCTCACTGATCAGGCGGTGGAGCAGAACAAGTTACCAAAGCGCATAGGTGCTACAACTACTTCTGGTACTTCTAGTGGGGACAAACGGAAATGGGATGGAACTTCAAGCAGGGGTTCAACTTCTGTGCAATCTCAGTCTCAGCAGAGAAAGACTGACGACCACAAGAGCCCCAGTCAGCAGTCGTCTGGTGGTCAAAGTCATGGTGGGTACAAGGGGAATCACCCCAAATGCAATCGTTGCAACCTACACCACAGTGGGCCATGCACCAGGGGCAACTGTCATCGGTGCAACAAGCCTGGTCATGTTGCAAAGGATTGTAGGAGCGCATACCCCGCCAATCAGAATCGTCAGCAACCTCAACAGAATCAGCGGCAACAGCAGGGTAACAACAAAGGATGCTTTCAGTGTGGAGCTGAAGGCCACTTCAAGAAATATTGTCCCCAACTGAACCAGAACAACAACAACAACAATCAGGGGAATGGTAACAATGGGAACAACAACAACAACAATGGTGCCAGGGGGCGAGTGTTCGTGATTGGCCAAGGTGAAGCAAGGAATGATCCCAACGTGGGGACGGGTAAGTTCCTTCTCGACGACTTATATGTTACAGTCTTATTTGATTCGGGTGCCGATACTAGCTATGTGTCACTAGAAGTTAGTAAGATGCTTAAGCGTATTCCAACACCCCTGAGCGACAAGCACACAGTAGAACTAGCAAATGGTAAGAGTTTGGAGGCCTCACACGTAGTCAAGGGTTGCCAACTTATTCTCTCTAACCAGACCTTCTCTATTGATCTTATTCCTATTGTCTTGGGTAGTTTCGACGTTGTCATTGGGATGGATTGGTTATCCCAACACCGAGCAGAGATTCTTTGCAACGAGAAGATCGTTCGTATTCCTGGTTTAGGTGATGAACCTCTCATGATTCGTGGCGACAAGAGAAGTGCTGTTGAGAACATCATCTCTCTTCTTAAGGCCCAGAAGTGCTTACGGAAGGGCCACACTGCGATTTTGGCTCTAGTTACTGATACCACAGAGAAGGAGAAGAAGCTAGAAGATTTTCCAGTTGTACGCGACTATCCTGAGGTATTCCCTGAGGAATTACCTGGTCTTCCGCCCCATCGCCAAGTCGAGTTTCAGATTGAACTAGCTCCTGGAGCTGCGCCTATAGCACGTGCACCTTATCGTTTAGCTCCATCAGAGTTGGAAGAACTCTCCACGCAACTACAAGAACTCTTGGACAAGGGTTTCATTCGTCCTAGCTCATCGCCTTGGGGAGCTCCAGTACTATTTGTGAAGAAGAAGGACGGTACCTTCAGAATGTGTATCGACTATCGTGAACTCAACAAGGTGACTGTGAAGAATCGTTATCCTCTACCGCGTATTGACGACTTGTTCGACCAGTTGCAGGGGTCGAGCTACTATTCAAAGATCGATCTGAGATCGGGATATCACCAGCTGAGAGTTCGAGAAGAAGATGTCTCTAAGACAGCCTTTAGGACTCGATATGGGCACTATGAGTTTTTGGTCATGCCGTTTGGGCTGACAAACGCACCCGCAGTTTTCATGGACTTGATGAACCGAGTTTGCAAGCCGTATCTGGACAAGTTCGTTATAGTCTTCATCGATGACATCCTGATCTATTCTAAGAGTCAGGAGGAGCACGAACAGCATCTACGACTTATTTTGGAACTCCTTCGAACAGAACAGCTTTACGCGAAATTCTCGAAATGCGACTTCTGGCTTCGAGAGGTCCATTTCCTAGGGCACGTGGTAAACAAGGATGGGATTCACGTTGATCCATCCAAAGTGGACTCGATTAAGAACTGGCCTGCACCTCGTACACCAAAGGAAATTCGCCAATTCTTGGGATTGGCAGGTTACTACAGGAGATTCATCAAGGATTTTTCTAAGATCGCGCAGCCTCTCACCTTGTTAACGCAGAAAGGCGTTGTCTATCATTGGGGAAATGCACAAGAGTTAGCTTTTCAGCATCTAAAGGATAGACTTTGTAGTGCACCTATCCTTTCACTGCCAGAGGGCACAGAAGATTTTGTGGTTTATTGTGATGCATCAATTCAAGGTCTTGGTTGTGTATTGATGCAACGAGATAAAGTCATAGCCTACGCCTCACGACAACTCAAGGTTCATGAGAAGAACTACACTACGCATGATTTAGAGCTGGGAGCTGTTGTTTTCGTACTTAAGTTATGGCGGCATTACCTGTACGGAACCAAGTGCGCCATCTACACCGACCACAGGAGCCTAGAGCACATATTCAAGCAGAAGGAACTGAATATGCGGCAACGACGATGGGTCGAGCTGCTGAATGACTACGAGTGCTCCATCAGGTATCACCCGGGCAAGGCCAATGTTGTGGCCGACGCCCTGAGTCGAAAGGACACTGCGCCTAAACGCGTAAGAGCTCTACAACTCACGATACATTCTAGTCTACCTTCGCAAATACGAGCTGCTCAGATAGAAGCACTGAAACCAGAAAACGTAAGGGCCGAAGCCCTACGCGGGTCGAGACAACGCTTAGAACAGAAGGAAGACGGTGCTTACTACGTGACAGGACGCATTTGGGTCCCACTCTATGGCGACTTGCGAGAACTTGTGATGGACGAAGCGCACAAATCTCACTACTCGGTACACCCTGGTTCGGACAAGATGTACCACGATATTAAAACTACGTATTGGTGGCCTAGCATGAAGGCCCACATAGCAACTTACGTCAGCAAGTGTTTGACTTGTGCGCGAGTCAAGACGGAATATCAGAAACCCTCAGGCCTACTCCAACAACCGGAGATACCACAATGGAAATGGGAGCAGATTTCCATGGATTTCGTTACTGGCCTACCTAGATCTCAGCGCGGAAATGATACTATCTGGGTGATCGTGGATCGACTTACAAAATCCGCACACTTCTTGGCAATTAAGGAAACAGATAAATTCTCCACTCTAGCGGAAATATATCTCAAGGAAGTTCTTTCGAGGCACGGGGTGCCCACTTCTATTATCTCAGATCGAGACGCGCGTTTTACCTCAGAGCTGTGGCAATCAATGCACAAATCTTTTGGCTCACGTCTAGATATGAGCACAGCGTATCACCCACAGACGGACGGGCAGTCCGAGCGCACTATTCAAACCTTAGAAGACATGCTACGTGCATGTGTAATCGACTTTGGCAACAGCTGGGAAAGGCATCTGCCACTCGTGGAATTCTCGTATAATAACAGCTACCACACTAGCATTAAAGCAGCTCCGTTTGAGGCATTGTACGGACGTAAATGCCGGTCACCTCTTTGTTGGGCAGAGGTGGGGGATAGTCAAATCACTGGTCCAGAACATGTGGTAGACACTACTGAGCGGATTGCTCAAATACGACAACGCATGGCGGCCGCTCGAGACCTTCAGAAGGCCTACGCCGATAAGGGCAGGAAACCACTTGAGCTCCAGGTTGGGGAGCAGGTATTACTCAAAGTTTCACCCTGGAAGGGTGTGGTTCGTTTTGGTAAACGAGGCAAACTCAACCCACGATACGTTGGACCTTTCGAAATCATTGAGAAAATAGGCAAGGTGGCCTACAGACTGAACTTACCAGCAGAACTCGGTGCAGTTCACAACGTTTTCCATGTGTCGAATCTGAAGAAGTGTCTGTCAGATGAGACGCACGTAGTTCCTCTGAAGGAACTCACGATCGACGAACAGTTGAAATTCGTCGAGGAACCAGTCGAAATCACGGACCGGGATGTTAAGGTCCTCAAAAGCACTAGAATACCTCTCGTTCGAGTTCGTTGGAACTCACGTCGCGGCCCAGAGTTCACCTGGGAGCGCGAAGATCGGATGAAACAAAAGTATCCCCAACTGTTTGCAAACGGTATGACCACTACTGAGGCTGAAGCTACGGAATTTCGGGACGAAATTCCAGATCAACGGGGGGTGGATGTGACACCCCAGGATAACCGGGAAAACCTTACAACTTAACTAGCTTCCTCAGTGAGTGCCATCAAATTTCAGGACGAAATTTCTTTCAACTTGGGGATGATGTGACAACTCGAAATTTAGAACCTTTCTTGTGCCTCGATGTAACATGCTTGTACGTTATGTGATTAGTTGACTGATTAAACTTAATGATAAACGTGAACCTTTTATGTGATATGTGCCTTGTTATGTGTGCATTTTATGTATATATGTACGTGTTATATGTGAGCCGAGAACCCGACCGAGAACAAGGGACCCGACTCGAGACCATGAGGTCTCGAGTGTATAGTAACCGGCTTGGGCCTTTGGGCCGTAAACCCCTTCTATTGACTTCTAAGCCCACTAGGGTGCACCAAGAGGACTATATAAATCACACTCATGGCAAACCTTGCAATCTTCTTGAACAACACACACTCATACTCTCACTCTTTCCCCTCTCACCAAAACCGAACACCACTCTTCATTCTCGGGCTTGGACCTTGGATCGGCTCACACGGATTCCTCACCAACCGGTTAGTACTTATGATGTTTTGATTGATGTGTATTGTTGTTAAATGATAAAAGGAATGTTAGGATGTTATTGTGTTTAAATGTTAGTGTTTGCATGATGATGTGTGGTTACTTGGTTGTTGTTTAATCCATAAGGAAAGGGTAATGTTTCGGTTAAGTGTTTATGCTATAAAGGTCACCATACTTGATTTGTAAATGAAAAACCATGGTTTAAATGATTATGTGTTGTTATGTACAATGTTTCGGATGATGATAATGTATAATGGAATGGTTGAATTCATGTTTGCTTAGTAGCTTTATATATGTCTTGATTGAAAAATGAGTTGGTATCTAGTTTAGAAACCATAACACTTGTCTGAAAATGCATAAAAGGTTTGTATGAGGTTATTTATGCTTTGAATGTTTGAAGAACATGAAGAACTTGTTGAATATCATATGAATGTGTGTTGAATATTTGAATTCTGCCATGTTTGATCCATTTTAGCAAATGTTTAGACAAGAAAACATGTTTAAGTGGATAGTACACAAATAGGGTGCATGCAATCGGAATGTTATTGGATAGTATAACTGTGCAGAATCAGCAACTGTTGGGGAGTCGAGACCCCTGGTTGCGACTCGAAACCCCAGGTTACGATATCGGTTGCGAGTCAAGAACGCCTGGTTGCGACTCGCAACCACAGCATGATGAACCGAGACCACGGGTTGCGACACAGGTTACGAGTCCCGTTGCGACTCGAGACCAAAGCATGACAAGCCGAGACCACGGTTGCGACAAAGGTTGCGACTCGCAACCACCTATGATCAGCACAAACAGCATGACTCGAAACCATGCTTGCGAGTCCGGTTGCGACTCGAGACCACGCTAATTGGACTGGCTTAATTATGGGCCTACGTTAGTGGGCCAGGCTTATGGACTTCTGTGTTACTGTTGACGTATTGTTTGGGCCTGTTATCATGAGCCCAACTGTTAGGCTTTGGGTTGTATGTGATTGTTAACTGTGAGCTGTTAATGTTAAACGTGTTTGCCATGATCAATACCTGTGTACAATACGTGTTGAACATTCGTGCACTGCTTGGCTTGAATCTGATACGAATAATATCTGTGATAGGACCTAATTGATTACCTGCAATTTGATTGACTTTTCTGTGTTACTACCGAGCAAACCAAGGTGAGTTCACACCCTCTACAAAGCATGGGATTCCCTGGGTTGGGAACGGGGTTAAGGAACGTGGGTTCCTCGTCCTCCTTGGGTAGGACGGCAGTGGTTCAAGAATGTGATTCCTCGTCCGGATGGACGGATAACACGTACTAGACTAAAACTCTATCACGAAGTCCCTCCTTTTTGTATCGACTAATCGCCGGGCCAATGGCGAGCGGGTCATTAGTTAGATAGCGCTATTTAGGTCTGACAAACCTCACACCGTGCCGCAGAGGACGGGCGTGAACTAATGGATCTGGGGCACGTCAATGATGATAGACATTGATGATTTTCAGGGCACATAAACATGACTACAGTCAGCAGTCGATATGGCAACGAGTCTAGTGTACGCATGGGGTAGCCCCCACGGCCGAAATGCCTGATAACTAACATGGGGTAGCCCCCACGGCTGGAATGCCAGAGTAACTGGGAATGAACAAGTCACGTTTTTTAAACTATGGGGTAACCCCCACGGCAGGATGCCAGTTAAAGGAAACTGTTTTCGAAACAACTAAAACGAACACCCAACTGTGAACTCACTCAACTAGTTGTTGACTCGTTACTACATGCTTTGCAGGACCTTAGGTACTCAGCTGGAACTTGCATGGAGGAGGGTCGTTGTGGGACACGGATTGCTGCGTGCCATGTTCTATTTGAAAACATTTGAACTTATGTTATAACTTTAAACTTATGCTTCCGCTTACAACTTAAACTTGGTTTTGTTGGAACACCAATCGTATTGGTTAAACTTTTATGATTATTTATATGCTTGTTCAGTATGATTGGTGGCTGGATCCTGGTCAGTCACGCCTCCAAGCGGTAGTACTCCGCCAGTGGGATTTTGGGGGTGTGACAACTGTTGACTTCCTCGGACTCTGCCATGTAGCTTGCTTGCTACATAAAATTATGACAGTGATTTATTTAGGAGTCTATAACAGTATTATCATTTCTAATGATTTATTAACCATGGTATTAATAACCATATTGGTTAATTTGTTTAATATATTTATTCAGGTTCTTTATCATAATAATCCTTTAATTATAGTTAAATAATAGCACAAAAGGCCAAGTCATAGGGACATATTTAATTTATAAGCCAGGATTTTATAGAATCGAGGCATTAAGGCTTGAATCAAAGTTCATTACCTTTTCTTGACAAGGAGTCATAGACCACCACTATCTTTAGTCTTAGAGGACATTAATTATGGCCCATAGGCACTTCATCACTAATGGATGGTTATATAAATAAGAGAAATTGGAATAACCCAATTTAAGAATGACTTATGCGATTTTATCGAATCACATTTTGCCAAGAGTGTTAACATGTTTTCAGATGTTAACAAGGATTTGAATCTTTTAAATAGGTTTTGCCATCTTGGCCACGTCTAAAATGACATATAGGCTAGGTTATACCTTTAAGATTATTTTTAATATTTAACGCAAAGCAATCCTAATTCGAGATGTTAACAAGGATCTGAATCTAATTGAGGAACTACCATCATGGCCCTATCTTAAAATGACACATGGACTAGGTTTTGTCCTTTTTAGATTTTGGTATTTTATTATAATGGCAGATTTTTATAAAAGGAATGATAATTTTTATTTATTTCATAATTTATGTTTATGCATATAATTGACAAAAATGAAATTTTAAATTAAACCATTCCACTACAAAATTTAAAGAGTACATGTTGCCCTAAACGGGACTTAAGAGAAGTAACTTGCCCACGCAGGGGCTAAACAGAAATAACATGCCCGCGCAGGGGCTAACAGAAAAGACATGCCCATGCAGGGGCTAAACTGGAAATACACGTCCTCACAGGGACTGAATACAGAAACAGATGTCCACGCAGGGACTTGATTTAAAGCAAGTAAATTACAATACACATAAATAAATAAGGAATCTTCAAAAATCCCTTTTCTTGGTCTTCCCCTTGATTAAACTCGCCAGACCTTTAAGAAAACCGCGGTGGTTCCTACGCTCTTCTTGGACCTCCCGCTCTACCTGGCTCAACCTTTGGAGAACCTCCTGTTGTTACTCTGGTGGTATCAATTGCAGCTGCGGCGGCTGCTGATGTGGAGGTTGAGGAGGTGGCGGTTGTTGGTACCCATAAGCTGGGTATCCAACTCCCCAGGGAGCTCCATACGGCCCTTAGGGTGGAGAGCATTGTAGTCCCATGCGGCCTGGTATGGGTCAGCATCAGCACAGTTAAAGTTGGTATGGGCCGGCTGCTCAAAAGGGTTGTATGCCACTGAACCGGCGTATGCAGGAATTGGGTTATCATAACCCAATGGTGGTGGCGCGACAGGCGCGGAGTCTACCTCGGAGACGGGGTTTGAAGGCCCACCCATCTGCGGGTCTTCATAGAGTGGCGGGTAGTGGCTGCCACTCGAAGGTTGAGGGGTGCTGATACGCACTCCTCCTCGCACGGACATCCGTGCGTTTGAACTTATTCGCCTCGATGGCTCCAGAGGCGGCTGCTGAACTGGTGGTGGTGGCGGTGGAGTAACCACTACAAAAAGCAAATCCTCAGAGGGATCCTGTTGCTGCTGCTGCTGCTGAGGCGATGAGTGATAAGATGGGGTAAAATACCAGTCATATTGGGCGAATCTTGCCTGGTAGCTGTCTGGACCATGGTAAGGTGATCCATGAAAAGATGACCCATCCGAGATCTCGATGGGGTGTGTAGGCGTCCCGGTTGGAGGTTCGGCGGGATCAGTATCTTCATCCATGTCCATCGCATGGTCTCCAGAGAAGTGGTCTTCAGGTCCCAATGGGTTAAAAAGCCACTGGTTCTTCAATGAGGTTTTCCGGGTTGAACCGTCTCTGGAAAAAGGGCGCCGGGTCATTGAAGGAGTGGTGCGAGTTGGATCATTGGAGAGGGATGAAGGAAGGATGAGAGTCATGGGGCTCGTTTTCAGATTGGGGCCCGAATGAGTGGTGGTAGGATGGTGACGAACTTAACGAGACAGATCGCCTCGCTGGCTCCAGATACGTCCTCCAGTCTTCCTGCGGACTGGTGCTCATAGTGACAGATGGGGTTCGCCTGTGAGAAGGCCCGGCTTCATGGTCGTGGCCTGTGATTGGTGCCTTTCCTCTTCCCCTCCTGAATCTTGGTGGCATGATTGATCCTGTCAACATAAACAAAGATAACAACAAAAGAAGTATATAAAGAGCAAAAATAAAACAAATCAGGATTTGTCCTAAGTTCTTTGTCTAGACTTGGAAGTCGAGGAATGTGCAACTGTGTAACTGAGATTAAACACAAAAGACTAGTGTTTAATTCACTCAGTGTTGGCTCTGATACCAACCTGTCACACCCCGATATTTCCACGTATTACCGGTGGGCCCAGTGGGGAGTATCACGATGTAGTTGATATCATCATAGTCAAACAACACAATTTAATGCACAGCGGAAACTAAAGATGAATCACATTACAAACCGAACAAAAAGTAATATCGAAGTATTACAAACGGACTGTAAAGGATCCACAGGCGGATCAAAAGATAAAAAAGATCATTGTTCAACAGACTTTAACATCTTAAGCTTACAAGTCTCTTTAGTGATGCTAGGAGTAGCCAGCCTATTCCGTATAGTACCTGCACTTAGCCTTTTTGGGAAAATACATCAGTTTACACTGGTAAATACAATTAACCGACTCATTTTGAAAAGAGTTTAAGAAAATTGGTCTGAATGCACGAGGCACAAATATATCTTTTATAACTTGGGACAATTATTTAAAAATAATCTTGTATACAGTTTTACTTATTTGTCGTCCGTCAGGGCCGGTTAGAAGAGCCGGACAAGATTAACTGACACGCCACAGGTATAATGCCCACAAGGTTTATTCCTTTAAGTGGGTTACCAGTTTTTACATATGCAACTGTCAGGTGTATGCCTACACCCCGTGCTTAGGTCGTGGCTATTTCAATGAATGATGCCAAGGATATCCGGGACATGGTCATTAACCCCCAAGGGCCATATACCAAATAAAACAGATTAAAACGGGTTAGGTAAATACATTAATCACAATCCGATTTAAATGACTACACACCCGACCAAGTAGTATTTTTATAATACCGTATCCCAAGCCCGTATAGGGAAAATAAGTTAAAAGTATTTACCTGAGCAAGTATAAATCACAAACAGCGAGTGTAAGTAGCTTTTACCGGGCTCCTAATCTAGAACGAAGGTTTTAATAACCTATTAGATTCTTAACGGGTCTTAATTAAGCCTAGACTTAGACCGGTTAGTTTTAAAAAGAAGATACGGTTCAAAACGCATGATTAAGCGAAGATCGGATTAGAATGTGGTTTAGACCCGACAAGCATGTATACTTATTTAATATGGGTAAACTAGACACATTCTGGATTTTGAGATAAAAATGATAAGGTTTGACCCGTTTCGGCTAATTTATGCAAACTAATTACATAAACCGTACCGAACGTGAAAAGTGCTTAACGGGTAACCAATGAGTCATGAACAGGTTTCCTAAGTTAATATGCCTTAAATATGTTGTGATATCAGTAGGATACCTTCCATTATGCCTAAAATGAATTTAAACTCAAATTATGCCCCGTAGGGGTATTTTGGTCATTTTAAAGCTTTAAAAGAGTTTAAATACAAGTCTGAGTATCAGGTCTGATGTAATCAGTAAAAATATGTATTTTTTATAAGTCATAACAGTAGGGCATTACATATATGCGAAATTTATCTTTTATAACCAAACTATGCACCGTAGGGGCATTTTGGTAATTTCACATAAGCTTTAAAGGTCAAAATTAGAATTCCGAGTTTAAAACTTTTGCTTACTGTTTAATTATGAAAATTTACTTAAAACATCAGTAGGTATCAAACCTTATATGTTAAAAATAGTTTTAACTTATACTATGCGTTAAAAACGCGTAAAAAGGCGATTTTAAGAGATTTCCGGGTTTTATAAGAAAAGCTTATATTTTTATCATTCAAGAAAGCTTAAAATGTTTTATTTATCATATAAAATCAGTAGCAAAAAGTTTGGTATCAAAATGTTATGTAAAACTCATTTTATGCATGAAAAGGGCAAAACCAACAATTACCGAATCAAAGCTATAACCCTATGTTATGCTCAGCCTAAAAATAAATAAAAATCTTCAAAAATCCCAAAATGTTATTTGACATCAGTTGGTAAAAAGTTTGGTATCAAAAATTGGGTTTAGATAGGCTTTATGCTAATTACGCCGTTTAATTAATAAAAAGCTTTCTAATTACGCTATTGAGCATAACTCTTAATCTAGACCTCAAACTGATGTGAAAATTTGGGGACATGTTTATAATTCAGTAAAAAAGTTTATTGTCTTTTCACATTTTCAAAATTCTTGTTTTAAGTTCAAAAGGGCATAACAGTCAACATTTAGGCATATAACGGAAACATGCATATGAATCGGATAACTAATGAACCAAGTTGTATAACCTCAGAGGGTTACACTAATCTATAACCTGGTCCTAATAGAGCTCTAAGGCGTTTCTAAAATATGCTACATTGGGTCAGAACTGAAAGTCAAAGCAAAGGTCTACTTTTGCGACTTTTGGTTCCGAACCGAGCTGAAACTGGAAATTGTCGGGTTGAACATGTTTAGACATGTTCTTACATTAATTACCAAGTCGTATGAGTGATAAAACAGGTTGTATGGCTTCTACATTGTTAATTATGTGTTTATGCGAAAATTTGCTTTATGTTGACTTTTTATAATTAACTTTGACCCGACAATTGACCTAGTTAGAGTGGGAATCAGATAGTGCCCTTTTAAGGGTTTATTACCCACATAATTACCAACTCAAAGCTACTCTTAATTCGAGAATTGACTGGACCATTAGTGATTAATTACTAAGTCAAACCTTAATTACGACGGGTTTGACTTTAGGCCATTAAACTAATAAAACTGAATTAAGAGAGGTTAAGGACACTTACTGAAGTCCTATGCACGATTAATGATCTCTAGGAATTGGTCTTGAGCTCCAGGAATCCTCAGAAATGAAGTTTGAATGGTTTCAAATGAAGTGCCCAAAATGTTGCAAATGGAACTTCTTATATAGTGAGTTTAATTGAACAAGATGGTGCCAAACAAGTCTATGAGGTGATCCCAGATGAGTACAAGTGCCCCCTATGCATGAAAAACCATTGGAGTAGTCCCTGGAATGCAAAACAAGGTTTCTTAGGCGGTGGAACAGGTTGCACAGGCACCTGTCCTGTTTTTCTGTCGCTGGCAGCTTTAGGCGGCCCGCATAAGCTCCCAGTGAAGTCTTATGCAGCCGGTATGAGGCCCAGAAACGGTCAAACAACTTTCAGCATTTGCATGTTTGGTCCCTGGTCCTTTTTAAAGTGGTTTTAACTTTATTTCTTGCACTTTTAACCCTCCAAATTGACTTTTAAGGGCTCCAAGACATAACCAAACTTTTTTAAGTCCTTGGTTAGTTTTATGATCACCCGAAAAGCCTTAAATTTCAACGTTGACGCTTTTAACCCCTCATATACGAATGTTAGCATAACTTTCTCATACGTTATCGAAACCTTGTGAAATTTTTATCACTTATTCTTGTGAGCATAATTAATCGTTACAAAGCTTCGGGTTCGCTAAAAGATCACTCAGAGGTATAAATTAAACATGTTGACACTTTTAACCTCTGTAGTTTGTAATCTCTCACTTTCTTCCACAATTGGCTTCGTATGATTCACAATTCATTCGTTTAAGGTATAAACATCATGTAGGGTTATTGAAAGGTATATTTATCCATTGTTGACATTTTGAATCCTTTTTACACACGTACTTTCTTCGTTTGTCAACTTTAGTCCCTCATAAGTAATCTTTTACACGTTTAAAGCTCATGACGCGTGTCGATATTATATTGGACATGAAATTACGAGGTGTTACATGAACACAAATGTGACGAGAAAGAGGCTGGGATGGGAAACGACTGAAAATTTTAACGACTGTGGTGTGTTCACTATGCGACACATGGAAATGTATAAAGGTAGTGATGTTAGCTTTGAATGCGGTTTTAGTACCAACAAAGATATTCAGAAGATACAGCTGAAAAATTTGAGGATGGAAATAGCGACAAAGGTGTTGTTGTCAGATGCAAACGTATACAAAGGAACCGTTATGGAGCTCGCAAAGGAGACAATACATGGAATGAAAGATGAAAGGGTGCAGAAGATGTTAAGCGAAGAGGCATTGAAACAAGATGAATGTTGGAGGATGCTTAGCAAGTGGAAAACGGATCAGAAAATATAGGTTGTGTGTGTAGGTTACAACTTATTTCACATTTTTTGTTTGGTTATACATTTTATGTTTTTGTTTGGTTAGACGTGGATAGTTGTTGTGATGCGGGTTGATATCAGTCGGTACTTAGTTGATAATTGGATTGTGTTATGATTGATTTGATATGCGCATGAGCATGGTTAGATGTTTTATCTTTTATTATTTCATGTTTTATGTTTGGTTTACATCAGTTGATACTTAGTTGATAATTGAATTATGTTATGGTTGATTTGATATGCACACGTGCATGGTGATGATTAAATGTTGAATATGGTTGCTAAGGAATGATACTAATTGTTAAATCGTACCTTTTATATATATATATATATATATATATATATATATATATATATATATACATACATATTTCAAACATTAAAAAAGACACTATTGCCCTTCAATTTTACATAAGGTCCCTCTAATTAAAACACAATTTACATTTTTATACCCTATTGATCTCAACCATTAGATCAAATATCCAATGGTTTAAAAAACTTCTTACCCTTCTTACATTTTAGACACTTTTTACCATATATATAGGGTAGGGATATGGTAAAAAGTGTCTAAAATGTAAGAAGGGTAAGAAGTGTTTTAAACCATTGGATATTTGATCTAATGGTTGAGATCAATAGGGTATAAAAATGTAAATTGTGTTTTAATTAGAGGGACCTTATGTAAAATTGAAGGGCAATAGTGTCTTTTTTAATGTTTGAAATATGGTAACTATATCATACACGACCAAAAACTCCTACATTCACTCCTTTTTCCTTAAATATCGGAATTAATGATTCACCTTAATTGTAGGAGGTCTTTGGTTGCATATTCGTCATACATTATCATAAAGAGAACTGTAATCAGATTCATGGCCTGGTGTTTTAAAACAACTGGATAAAATTGACTATGATTCAAGTCATGGTGTTTTATCTGGAGACATTGTTCATGGCGTGGTGTTTTAAACATCTATGATTCAAGTCATGGTGTTTTATCTGGATACATTGTTCATGGCGTGGTGTTTTAAACATATATGACTCAAGTCATGGTGTTTTAAACATATATGACTCAAGTCATGGTGTTTTATCAATACAAAACATTCCCAGATTTTAAAACACCATGACTATGTTTCAAGTCATGGTGTTTTATCTGGAGACATTGTTCATGGCGTGGTGTTTTAAACATCTATGATTCAAGTCATGGTGTTTTATCTGGAGACATTGTTCATGGCGTGGTGTTTTATCAATACAAAACATTCCCAGATTTTAAAACACCATGACTATGATTCAAGTCATGGTGTTTTATCTGGAGACATTGTTTATGGCGTGGTGTTTTAAACATCTATGATTCATGTCATGGTGTTTTATCAATACAAAACATTCCCAGATTTTAGAACACCATGACTATGATTCAAGTCATGGTGTTTTATCTGGAATCCAAAAAACATTGTATAAGGTTTTTGCGAAAGATGTTGTGGGGTTGTGTCGAAAAGATAAGAAGAGAAAGGGTGTTACGGTGTGTCATGGTGGTGAGAAGGTGTTTCACCAGGGAGAAGGGAGGGGCTTTTGTGGGTGTCGGTTTGCCGGAAATACGGCCGGAGAAGGTCGTCGGACTTTACTTCGGTGACCGGAGACTAGAGAGAGGCAGATTGTTTCATCTTGGGGGCTATGGTTTTGGTGGGGATGAGGGAGAAAGAATCGTAAGAAATAATATGTTTCCTAAAATTTCTCCTAAAATAGTTAACACATGATCTAGTTTCCTTTAATTGACTTTAACTACTATTAGGAGTAAATTACATTATTACCCTTATTCATTAATATAATTTATGGACACATGTCAACACCAGATTATTTCTTACACTTCTTACACTTTAGCCACTTTTTACAGGATCCTTTACCTATATATATATATATATATATATATATATATATATATATATATATATATATATATACATACCATATATATATGGTATGTAATGTATTTGTTGGGTATGCACATGTGCATAATGCGACAAAACGTACATTTGTTGTATAAAGTGATAGAATGTACACGTGGTATCATATGTAATGTATTACATCTGGATATATTCATGAATGTGCACACGTGCATTTATTATTATTATTATTATTATTATTATTATTATTATTATTATTATTTCATTAAATATTAAACACAATAATATTGTAATAATGAATATATGAAAGACGCATAAATAGTCAGTTAAAAACATAGTAACCAAATTTGACGCATATTCAAATAACAAACATAATAACAAACTAATGAAAGTCCACAGTAATTCATGTCAATAAGGCCTTTGGGTATACTTTAACTTAACTTAACTCCACCTAAGTGATACATCAACTTTTTTTTTCTCATTTCACTTTGTCTCACTCTAAGGAAATGGTTTAACATGTTAACACATAACTCATTTAATGCACTTTAACATTGGGTTTTTGTCTAAAAATAAAATAATAATTAATTTAATCTCTTTAACATTGGTTTAACATGTTAACACATAACTCATTTAATGCACTTTAACACAAGGATGGAGTGGTTTGCAATGTTAGTTAACATGCCACGTCATTGTTAACACTCTAGATGTTAGAGTACACTCAATAGCCTAATAATAAGTTGCATTATATAATAGGTTACCATATATAATAGATAAATCAAAGATCACGAGTTGGGTTGGATGATTTACGACGTCTGGTTGAACGCCTAAGAGTGTGCTCAGGTTCACGAGTTTTCGCAAATTCACGCCTAAGAGTTGTTTGTTCAGGTTCAAACGGTTTTTTCATCCGGGCATGGTCTTTAGATGCACCATAATCAGAAGAAGAAGTGTGCTCGTCGGTGTCATCAGCATCATCGGTTGTGTCGTCGTTGGTGTCATCAAGATCAACATCAATATCATCAGAATCGGAATCAGACAGTGCGAGTCCAGCGGCAATAGCAGCGGCATGTTTAGCTGCTCGTGCAGCAAGTTTGGCAGCCTTGATTTTATCGCAGTTGCGTGAATCATGGTTAAATACATACTTGTTGCATTTATTGCATAAACGGGCGGCTTTTTGTCGTTTACCAGTTTTCTTTCGTTTATCTTTAATTTGTTGACCACCGGGGCCGGTCCGTTGTTTTTTGGTCCCACAACCTTTGTTTCTAATACCTTGAGGAGGATGGACACTTGTGCTTAGAGTTGCAGGTATGTTTAAAATGTCACTGATGTTTGCAATTTTTTGGACGGAACGAGGCTGAGGATCACACGGGAACGATTCAAAAATGCGATTTCTTATGCATTTGATTTCAGAAGACAACGGACGTAAATGATCAGGATTGCGTCTGAGTCGGTTTATGCATTGGGTGACTAAATCCATTATTTCATTGTTGATGATAGCAAACTCGCTGTTGTCAGATGAGTACATGTTAGATATACTATGCACAACTGACGGGAGCACATCTCGTTTCCAACGTGGAATGATGTAGTGGGACGGTATTCGTTCGATTTGGTTGTGACGGAATATACAGAATACATGTCGGCATAGGTATCCAATACGAGTGAACCCAAGACATGTACAGCTTACTGTTTGTTCAGGTACATTGAGTGACACCTGCACATGTGCACAACATATATTGTAAAAATAGCGTATACAGGAAGGGTAATATGCGCAGGTGAATAGGTTATTGTGTACAATAGAACAAGTGAATTAAATGCAATGTTTGATACATGCACATGTGCATAAAAATAATAATAATTAGACAAACAGTTATAATAGTTATATTGAGAGTAACATGCATTAATGGTATATTGAGGGTAACTTACGCAAATACATTGGTTGATACATGCACATGTGCATAACAAGATAATCAGACAAACAATTATATTAGTTGTATAAATGGCTTTGTATAAATGGATGTATCGAGGGTAATATGAACTAATGTTAATATTTAAAAAATATTAATATATGAATGTTATGTTGTGTATATTGAATATTAAAACATATTGGATAGTAAGAACATACCTCGAATTCATTGACATAAGACATGTTTGATTTGCAGTGACGAACAGTGTAATTTTTTACGTTGGTCGATCCAGGACGTTCAATTGGCATGCAGTGGAACATGCCCATGTATATTTCTTTTCGAACTTCAAGAAACATGGACCATGTGTATATTTCGGACGCGTGTCCCTCTATACGAAGACCGGTGGATAAGCGAGGGTTCAATATATCGTTTTTAAATTCGAGATCTCGTTGTGTGTGCTGCTGAGCATCAATACTAGTATCGAAACACATTAGAAATTGAACTAATATGTTAGTTTCTGATGAGTTAACTTTAAAACACGGATTTGAGCTCTCGCATCTTGATGTACTCTTTATCAAACAACACATCGGTATCTCTCTGAAATAACACGGGACCCATTCGTGCCGTATAGCAAACATCTCTGTCACACCCTCAAAATACCACCTAGGGAGTGTCCCTGATAGGCGTGTGACGTACCAGTAATGAGCCACCAATTACATTAAACCCATACAAGTTGTAAATAAAATCCCCATTATTAATAAAAATATACTCAACAAGTTAAAAATGAAAATCAATAAGTTCAGCGGAAGCAAATAGTAAACCAAGTTAAATTGTTTCATAACCAAAGTATGGTCTCATGAAATTAATCACATAATCCTTCCAGTCGACCCATGACCACTCCAGCTACTCCAGACAGCAAGTTCCCCAAATCCAAGATACCTAACGACCTGCGAGCATGTAACAAGTGTTTCAGACAAAGCTGGCGAGTTCACAGTTTTAGAAAACGTTTGTTACCGGTTGTATGTAAAACAGTTCACTGACAATGCAAGTAATATTGTTAATATCTCAATTCCGAACAAGACGGCTCCTGAAATACATGACTGCCCTTCCCACGTACTCCTATCTAGTACTGGGCCACGACTGGGTCATTAGTTCACATCCGTCCTACCTAGGAGCGGTGTGAGGGTGCCAAACCTAAGTAGCGCTACCAACTAATACCCGTTACCCTCCAGGTAACATAATAAGGGACTTACAAGAATGATAGGTGAGATTATTAACCAATATACCCGTTTTTACCCAAAAGTCTTATCCCTCCACGGGATACCCACTGACTGTCCCCAACCACTGGGATGCATGCTCGAATGTAGTGAACTCACCTTTGATTTGCTCGGTAAGACTAGTTAACTGCTTAACAGTCGGTCAAACACGTCCTATCATTGTTTACCAACAACGATCAGTTTATATTCACATTGCATCACGTAGGTTGTCACGTATTACACAAATAGCAAACAAGTACGACACATATCCCTACTGCTTATCATAGCCAGTGTACAAGCCACAAACACCCTCATGATACAAGTTCGTATTCTCCAATATCATGCAATCAATTAGCTAGGTTCACAAGCTAGACCCCATATTACATAACACACATTCAGGTCACAAGTTATTTCGTTTCACTACGTGCCCGGACTAACCACCCTTAACCGCCCATTACCTCATTCACAATTAGATGCGGCCCACTTGACTTTACCGATGTACATGTAACGTGTGCGAGTGTGGCCCAGGTTGTATGGCCGAAATCCAGCTCATGGCCTACGGCCCATAATTAATTTACTAAGGTGATCCAATTGTAACCCAATCCGGCCCCGCCCACTATGTCTTGGACATTGACCTCAATGAGTGCAGCCCACAACCAACAACCCACGCGGGTGTTTACTTAGTCACATGGCCAGCCTCCACTATCAAATGTACAGTAGGCATGGTCCATGTATCTATCATTGCAGCCCAAAATCCTTATTGTTCAGCCCATGACTTAATAAAAAAAAAAACCGAATTCAGTGGCTTCCTATTTGTCTCGCAAACAATCAAGTCCATATTACATTTATGTGTTATACAGTCCTACCATTTGTTAAATCAAAGTCCAACTCACATTAATCAGTTAGGTTTAGTATTGAAACAGTAATCATATGCAACCTACATTTAATTCAATCAAAACATATCATATGATCAAGATTCTAATGACTTCTTTATCACAGGATCACTAAACAACTTCTAACACTTTCAAGTAACCTAAACCATATTGCGAAACATACAACCGCCACTAATAATCGGCTATCACATATAAGTATACATAAGCACATGAGCATTTACAGATCACCGATATATATATACGACATCGTCATCTCGGTTCGTGTCCACACACCTTCGTGTAATCTACGGCTACGCTTACATATATATATATATATATATATATATATATATATATTCAGATTTAGCAAGTTTCAGCAGTCGTAATGATATACGTTCAACGATCACGTTCATGTGTAACACCACATACATACTTTCAAAATCTTCAAATCTACTGTTAGTTTTATGTACATATATATATATAAATATACATACAGGTATATACACACACACATACATAATACACCCACTAATTCAGATTTGCAATTACAAACAGTTAAGCATGATGTCACGTACACATAGATTCACACGTCGAACCGAAACCATGACGAGAAACTGCGATGAGTGTGTTAATTTAAAGAGTTACAGATGCAGGAGAGAGGCCTTACCGGCGATCGGTAGTTGTGCTCCGGCTGAAACGGGGGTGGTGATGGTTGCCGTAACTTAAAAGTGGGGGTGTTAGGGTTTGCGATGTGGGAGACGAAGAGGGATGGGGGGCGGGTTGGTTTTCTTCTCTTTTTTTTTATAAAACTGATCATCATCAAGACATTATGTTACTATTATATATTTTGTTTTTTTTTTTTTTTGCAGAAAGGTCCCTCAAGTTCCACAACATAATGCTTGGAGGAAAAGGTAGTTACATATATTCCCATTAGACGAGACTAGTCCCTCTAGTTAGTAAAAATTCTCAGGAAATGTTAGGGTTTGATTAAGTTTCCCTTTCGACGAAATATTACCTGGCGAAAGACCCCTTTTTCGTCGGCATGAGTTGTGATAAAGAACTATATGAAATCTCTAATTATTAAACTCTAATTGAACTATATACAACACTACACAGATAGTAATTAAACTACAGGATTCCAAAGTCAGTGATGTGTGAAATCTCATGTTGTCACATCATCCCCAACTTGAAAGAAATTTCGTCCCGAAATTTGACAAGTAATCCGAAACAGTAAGGCGTTGACGAAGGATGACTGTGGATTTTCCGCGGGTACCACATCATCCCCAATTTGAAAGGGAATTTCGTCCCGAAATTCGCAATCGACAGCAAAAGTTAGTTCAACCACCTGAACAATTGAGGATATTAGAGCTTTAACAGATCTTTACGTTCCCACGTGATCCCCGGTCCACGTCTTGAGTTTCAACGAACTCTCACTATTGTCATACGACTATGTTAATGAACCTTGACTTCCTGGTCCACGCTTTCGGTAGGTCTCCTGATATCGCAACTAACCATTATCCTTAGGCACTCGCAAGGGTATCATAAGCGTTTCATCGGACAAACACTGCTTTAGATCCGAGACATAATTGACGTCGTGCGCATTACCCAATTCGTCGGGTAACTCGAGTCTGTAGGGCACGTGATCGGTTTTCTCCAGAATTCTGAATGACTCAACGTAACATAAATTAAGCTTACCACGCTTCCCAAGCATACCACACCCTCCCAGGTGAGGCTTTCAACATTATACGCTTGCCCACAGCGAACTCCCAGTGTTTCCTAAGCTTATCAACTTTGTTGTCGGTCACTCGATGTCACCAAACGTTTTCCGATCCAAGCAATCTTCCCAAGAGTTTCGAGTACAAGTCCTGGACCTGTGATTAGATTGTTATCCACCTTAGTCGCCAAGGAGATTGGCATTATCATCCATGCACTGTTTTCGTTACTCTGTCCGGTTGTCCTTAAGTGATAAGCAGTGCTCATACCTGGACGTGAGCCAAGGGTGTTGTGTATTGCCGGTCATAAATCAGCTATAACTCAAAATCAAAGGTAACAGGAGTTGGCACCTCGTGCCTAAAAGTCGCCCCTCTCAGTGGAACATTCACAGCTGTGAAGACTCGTCAGTTTCCCTGATTTGTAAAAGGGCGTGCCGGCTACATGAGTCAATCAACGATCACCCAATTGATATTGTTTCCGTTCCGAGTTTCGGTAAACCAGTTGACAAACGCCATCGCCATCTGTTCCAATCTCCAAATAGGTGTTTCTGATTACTGACACGAACCAGAAGGTTTCTGATGTTCCACCTTGACTTTCGTACAAGCCAAACGTCGTTCACATGCTTTACTGTGTAGGCCTTCAAGCCTAGTTGCCAATACAAGATCCTCCGATCCTAACATATTCCATCAAATCCAGATGACCAGCATATCGAGGCTGGTGTGCTTCGCCCAACACAAGTTCCCTCGGATTATTGTACAGTAGAATCCATAGTTGCTCCTCCATTCCCCACATGGACCCAACTCGAGAATCCTCTTCCTTCAGCGCTTCATTTCGAACAGGGTGAATCTGACTAGGTAGGCTGGAGTCAGTAATGAGCTGCACACTCATACGCGTTTAAGTTCCATAGTCGCAATCATTCTTTCGAAACAAGGGTACACGGGAGGCCCTTGTGATCGGTCTAAGTAGTGTATTTGGTACCGTCCAAGAAATGCCTCCAACTTAAATTCAAAGACCATGGTTTCCAACGCAGGTTATGTCTCGTGCACTCTTCTTGTGAATCCACTACGTAAGCTATCACTTTCTCGTGTTGCATCGATGTGTAACTAGGACTCTGATTCGGAGCATCATGGTATACCACTAGATCATCCATACCCTTAGGTAAAGACGATGCTCAGTGCATTGCAGAGTTGGGATTCGAAAGCTGAAAAGACGTCCTCCTGTTTTGTCTTCCACGAACACAGCACCCTGTTGTGCTAAAGAGATTTAAGCTACGCGATCTTCGAAAATTCCACGATGTATCTGTGACAGTCTCTAGCTAGACCAAGAAACTATTGTATCCCCGATGGATTCTTTAACGCCGATCAATATCCAATAAAATGGATCTTTAGCTAGATCCACGTGTATTCCCACTTCGTTGATTACATGACCAAAATGTACCCCTTGAATCCAGGAGTTACACTTAACAGGACTTCGCACGGAGTGGCTCCTCCCCCAGGAGCTCTAAAATAAGATGCAAATATCACCCATGATGTTCCTTTCTCCTGGAATGATTCAAAACAATGACAATAAACACAGGTGATTCATATGGTCCATAAAGCTACTGATGTGTTGATTAACTTAATGATCATGGTGTAAAAGTCGCAATGGCCGCATTGCGTTCGATATGCCGTTCTAAGAGCATTCTCTCCTTGGACTTCCATCTGATTATAGTTTGTTCGTTAGTCAATCCTCGAATGGAAGCTTGTCCATCGCGAATGGTCGACATGTTGTCAATACATGGTCGAGGCAAGCGGTCCTTAACTGTTACTTGTTAAGTTCTCGATAATCAGTACACATACGAAAAGACTTATCTTCATGGATATAACTGGGGCTCCCCAAAGCGAAAAACTAGGTCCGCCAAAATTCATGTTCAACAGTTCCTGTGGTTGATTAGATAGCTCTTGCAACCCTCCTGGTGCAAGACGGTAAGAGTTCTAGTATTTGGAGCTACATCTGGCGTGAGATCGAACTAAGATTCTGTCTAACAATTGTGGAAGTAATCCTAGAAGTTCTTCAAGTAGCTCACCGGAAGAAGTCACAAACAACTGGTGGATCCTCGATCCTCTCTTCCTTAGCCTTAATATCAGTAACGGTTACTAACAATGGCGGGGTAATCCCTCCGTAGACACTTCTGGGCTTTCATTGCAGAATTGGTGCAATCATCTACATCACTCTGTTACTTTGGAACAGATGACGATTCTCCACTAGGGAGAGAGATACGCAAAATTTTCTCCTCACCAGGTATATCTGCGCGATATCTGGATAGCCAACCCACACTAACTACTGCATCGAAACCATCAAGGATAGTAGAAGGAAGGTCGATGTCGAAAACTTGTCCCGCAAGGTCGGGTTTGCATCCCAACGAACATAGAAGGTTTCAATTGAGTTGTCATCAGCTGATTCCACAACAGGTTCGGTTTCAAGAAGCATCAGGGTTAGACAAAACAGGGATAAGGCGATTAGTTACCAAGAACATGCAGGCCACCGTGCCATTATATCCCTGGCATCGTCCACGCCAATCCAAAATTCCCTTCCATGAGTATCATTTCTAGTGTTGCTGTTTTCGTTACCAGGATTTCCAGTACTGTCGTCGTTCCCTGGGTTGTTGTCGTCTTGGTTTAACAACGGCCAATCCACGTCGTAGTCACCTTCGTTTTCATACTGTAAGCTACGATTACGAGTATCTTGTTGTTGCCACGACTGTTGCCTCTAACGTCATTGCTTGAAACAGGGTCCTATGACCTTTCACCAACAGGGTCCATCTTTTCACATTTCATGTCACGTACTAAGGTACTACTCACTGTGCGGGCAGTTACACATTTCACTCTACAGTCAGTTGTCATCGAGTATGTCCCGATTGGTTCGTAAGAGTTGACTCCCATGAGCCGCTGACTCGGGTTAAGAATTCGAGTAAAGCCAATTTGCTAGTGTTCGTTGCCGGTAATCAGGGTCGTCCTAATACTGAGATCGGTGAGGTACTATGCTCGTCCTCTTGTCCATCGTTCTTGCAAGATGATTGAATAATACACGGTATGTAGCTAAAGTGTTGCGGAAATGATCGCACTTCGGAATCTAAGGCGTCAATACGTTGAGTTCCAGTAAACGAAGGTAAGTGAGAAAGGTATATACAAATCATTCAATGATGTAGCATCCAACTCAGGGACGTTCATACAGGCACCTAACGTTCTACACCGTTCTCTAGGCGTTCAGATGGGTGTTCAGGTAATACTCGATAGCATCGAGATTCGAAAGGATTCAGAGAGAAGTGAAAAGATCATGTTCAAGTAAGAGACAATTACTGTTATGACTCTTATAGACTGTTGTGTTTCACATCGATCAAATAACGGAACGGAACCCCCTTTTCACTTGTTAAGCCTCACTGGGACGCGCATGCACCCCACATTATTATTATGTGTGCACCCACAATAATATTGTGATTTGCATGCTCATCTCAGCTCCTCCTAACTCATGTCAAATGATTCCTCAAACTCAAGTAGCAAACAAAAAGCATCACGAAACGTGGGTTACGAATGTTTAGAGAAATACCACCCTATCAGTCATATAACACATGCAAGTAATACATGAATTCAAACTGTTGTGCTAGACGTGCAATCACATGCATTATCATATGTAAGTGTTCACTAGTTACGCAGTACAATGAGTATACGAGAGACGAACCTTGCAATCTGGAGCTGAGTGTCATGGTCGATTTCGGTACTGTTCGGTTATAGTCTGGTTTTATAAAAACGTTTTAAAACCAAGTTCACTATAACCAGTGGCTCTGATACCAAACTGTCACACCCTCAAAATACCACCTAGGGAGTGTCCCTGATAGGCGTGTGACGTACCAATAACGAGCCACCAATTACATTAAACCCATACAAGTTGTAAATAAAATCCCCATTATTAATAAAAATATACTCAACAAGTTAAAAATGAAAATCAATAAGTTCAGCGGAAGCAAATAGTAAACCAAGTTAAATTGTTTCATAACCAAAGTATGGTCTCATGAAATTAATCACATAATCCTTCCAGTCGACCCATGACCACTCCAGCTACTCCAGACAGCAAGTT
This sequence comes from Helianthus annuus, assembly GCF_002127325.2. NCBI lineage: Eukaryota > Viridiplantae > Streptophyta > Magnoliopsida > Asterales > Asteraceae > Helianthus > Helianthus annuus. Next base: position 60,732,887 of record NC_035445.2, read on the forward strand.
CCCCAAATCCAAGATACCTAACGACCTGCGAGCATGTAACAAGTGTTTCAGACAAAGCTGGCGAGATCACAGTTTTAGAAAACGTTTGTTACCGGTTGTATGTAAAACAGTTCACTGACAATGCAAGTAATATTGTTAATATCTCAATTCCGAACAAGACGACTCCTGAAATACATGACTGCCCTTCCCACGTACTCCTATCTAGTACTGGGCCACGACTGGGTCATTAGTTCACATCCGTCCTACCTAGGAGCGGTGTGAGGGTGCCAAACCTAAGTAGCGCTACCAACTAATACCCGTTACCCTCCAGGTAACATAATAAGGGACTTACAAGAATGATAGGTGAGATTATTAACCAATATACCCGTTTTTACCCAAAAGTCTTATCCCTCCACGGGATACCCACTGACTGTCCCCAACCACTGGGATGCATGCTCGAATGTAGTGAACTCACCTTTGATTTGCTCGGTAAGACTAGTTAACTGCTTAACAGTCGGTCAAACACGTCCTATCATTGTTTACCAACAACGATCAGTTTATATTCACATTGCATCACGTAGGTTGTCACGTATTACACAAAGAGCAAACAAGTACGACACATATCCCTACTGCTTATCATAGCCAGTGTACAAGCCACAAACACCCTCATGATACAAGTTCGTATTCTCCAATATCATGCAATCAATTAGCTAGGTTCACAAGCTAGACCCCATATTACATAACACACATTCAGGTCACAAGTTATTTCGTTTCACTACGTGCCCGGACTAACCACCCTTAACCGCCCATTACCTCATTCACAATTAGATGCGGCCCACTTGACTTTACCGATGTACATGTAACGTGTGCGAGTGTGGCCCAGGTTGTATGGCCGAAATCCAGCTCATGGCCTACGGCCCATAATTAATTTACTAAGGTGATCCAATTGTAACCCAATCCGGCCCCGCCCACTATGTCTTGGACATTGACCTCAATGAGTGCAGCCCACAACCAACAACCCACGCGGGTGTTTACTTAGTCACATGGCCAGCCTCCACTATCAAATGTACAGTAGGCATGGTCCATGTATCTATCATTGCAGCCCAAAATCCTTATTGTTCAGCCCATGACTTAATAAAAAAAAACCGAATTCAGTGGCTTCCTATTTGTCTCGCAAACAATCAAGTCCATATTACATTTATGTGTTATACAGTCCTACCATTTGTTAAATCAAAGTCCAACTCACATTAATCAGTTAGGTTTAGTATTGAAACAGTAATCATATGCAACCTACATTTAATTCAATCAAAACATATCATATGATCAAGATTCTAATGACTTCTTTATCACAGGATCACTAAACAACTTCTAACACTTTCAAGTAACCTAAACCATATTGCGAAACATACAACCACCACTAATAATCGGCTATCACATATAAGTATACATAAGCACATAAGCATTTACAGATCACCGATATATATATACGACATCGTCATCTCGGTTCGTGTCCACACACCTTCGTGTAATCTACGGCTACGCTTACATATATATATATATATATATATATATATATATATATATATATATATTCAGATTTAGCAAGTTTCGGCAGTCGTAATGATATACGTTCAACGATCACATTCATGTGTAACACCACATACATACTTTCAAAATCTTCAAATCTACTGTTAGTTTTATGTACATATATATATAAAAATATACATACAGGTATATACACACACACATACATAATACACCCACTAATTCAGATTTGCAATTACAAACAGTTAAGCATGATGTCACGTACACATAGATTCACACGTCGAACCGAAACCATGACGAGAAACTGCGATGAGTGTGTTAATTTAAAGAGTTACAGATGCAGGAGAGAGGCCTTACCGGCGATCGGTAGTTGTGCTTCGGCTGAAACGGGGGTGGTGATGGTTGCCGTAACTTAAAAGTGGGGGTGTTAGGGTTTGCGATGTGGGAGACGAAGAGGGATGGGGGGCGGGTTGGTTTTCTTCTCTTTTTTTTTTTATAAAACTGATCATCATCAAGACATTATGTTACTATTATATATTTTGTTTTTTTTTTTTTTGCAGAAAGGTCCCTCAAGTTCCACAACATAATGCTTGGAGGAAAAGTTAGTTACATATATTCCCATTAGGCGAGACTAGTCCCTCTAGTTAGTAAAAATTCTCAGGAAATGTTAGGGTTTGATTAAGTTTCCCTTTCGACGAAATATTACCTGGCGAAAGACCCCTTTTTCGTCGGCATGAGTTGTGATAAAGAACTATATGAAATCTCTAATTATTAAACTCTAATTGAACTATATACAACACTACACAGATAGTAATTAAACTACAGGATTCCAAAGTCAGTGATGTGTGAAATCTCATGTTGTCACAATCTCACACAGCCAAGGATGGTTGTTTAGATGATATTCGTCCATTATTACATGCCATCTTTCTTCGAATGTTTATGGTGTGATGAATAAATTCCACACCAACTTATGTATTGACGAACGAAGAGTGGTATTATCAAGGATGTCATTTGAAATCTGTAAATGAGGATACGTGAATAATAATAATTTAATTATTTAATCATATTATATTGTTTAATTGGAATCGTGTTAATATTAAAATAGAGTGTTTACCTTGGACGGAAGTTTTCTCATTATGTGCCACATGCACAAACGATGGATAGAGTTTGTGAAAACGGTTGATACAGCTTGTTTCATTGATGCATCTTGGTCAGTGAGAACAAATATTGGTTGTTTCTTATGTGCAGCCAGAAAGGTGTTTAATAACCATGTATACGACTCTATAGTCTCATCGTATAACATGCCAGCGCCAAAGATAACACATTTCTTGTGATGATCAACTCCGGTGAATGGCACAAAAATCATTTTGTACCTGTAAATAAAACATATGATGTTAAAAAAATATTAATAATTTCACATGCTGAAGAGTATAGTATCTTACTTGTTGGTGTCATATGTAGCGTCAAATGCACACACATCACCAAAAGCCTCATAATTTCGCAATGATATGAAATCAGCCCAAAAGAACGATCGCAACTCATTATCGACTATAACACAATCAAAATAGAAATATTTAAGATTGGTAACTCGAGATCTCATGGTATGTAAGAGAATGTCTGCATCGCGCTCACCGATGAATGCACGTATATCTCTAGAGAAACTTTTGAAATCTTCTGTCGTGCCACGAACATTATGAGGTCCGCCATTGAGTGATACTTGAATGTTATGTGCAACAGTTGGGCCGATTTTGTTAAGACTAACTTTGTGGATGAACTGTTGCTCTTCAAATCCAAGTTTCCTATTTTGTTTTAACATGTTGGCGTTATCGCTACTAATTATGCAATGGTTGTGAGCGGCGATGAAATCATATATTTTGTATTGTTCGGTAGCACGATCATAACTCACTTTGATACGCGCACGACACCTGAAAACTGTGCATCGGCTTCGTCTGTGTTGTTTCATGGACTTATCATACATGGTTGGAGCATTCTTGTGTCACGCCCCGATATTTCCACGTATTACCGGTGGGGAGTATCGTGACGTAGTTGATATCATCATAGTCAAATAATCACAGTTCAATGCACAGCGGAAGTCTAAAGTAAAAATATTACAAACCGATTCGAAAGTAACATAAAGTATTACACAACGGGTTGTAAAAAGATCCACAAGCGGATCAAAACAAAAAGAAATATTGTTCAACAAATTTAAGCATCAAAAGCTTGCAAGACTCTTTATTTGATACTAGGAGTAGCCAGCCCATTTCGCTTAGTACCTGCACTTAACCTTTTTGGAAAATACGTCAGTTTACACTGGTAAATACAATTAACCGACTCTTTTGAAAAGTGTTTATAAAATTGATTTAAATGCACAAGGCACAAATATTCTTTTATAACTTGGGATAATTATTTAAAAATAATCTTGTAAAAGAATTATATGTTTGTTATATGTTCAGTAGCCCGAGTTAGAAGTAACGGGTTAAAGATTATTAGACACACCACATAATATAACCCACAACGAGTTATTCTCAACAAGCGGGTGTATCTTTTCACATACGCACCGGCAGGTGTATGCCTACACCTCGTGCTTAAGTCGTGGCCATTTCAATGAATGAGCCGAGGATATCCAGGACATGGTCATTAATCCCCCAAAGGCTTAAAACAAACAAAACAGATTAAACAGGCTATCTCAATGATTTGACCATTATTCGATTAAAGATTCAATACCCGACCAAGCGGTATTATTAAATACCGTACCCCAAGCCCGTATAAGGGAAAATAAGTTTAAAGTATTTACCTGAGCAAAAATATAATTTTTATCCCAGCCGTATAACAATCAGCAAGTGCAAATAGCTTTCACTGGGCTCCTAAATCTGGAACGAAGGTTTTAATAACCTATTAGATTCCTGATGTGTGTAAAATGCAACATATAAATCACATCAATTAAGGCATAAAACTAACCTTTTTTAAGTACTAATGTTGGAAAAAGAGTGTTTTTGTCTTTCTTTTGTATTTTCAGGATGAAATGAGCTCAAATTCACAAAAGAAGCAAAAAGACAACTAATTCTAGCATAAATACAAGAAAAGGAATAAAAGTAGACTGCCCGGACCCTCAACGGCATCCTCCAAGGCAAAGAAGAGAAAGCAGAAGACTGAACACGCCCCGTGCCCAAGAAGCAGCATAAAAGACAAACCTATAGAAGCTTCCATTGCCCACCACGGGGCCGTGTCCAGCGGGCACGAGGGCGTGGTGAAAGTACAGCAGGCGCATTAATTGTAATTGCAAATTACAATTAATGAGGAGAGAGAGTGTCAGACGGGCACGGGGGCGTGTCCAGCGGACACGGGGCCGTGCCCAGCCTTCTGTTCAGCCTATAAATAGGAGTGCTTGGTTTCATTCCATCTCATCCCTTGGCACACCACCTCTCTCACACTTCATCCACCACCTGCCACCACCATAATACCATCATCCACCACCATCATCCATTGTCCATCGTAGAGTGTGTGAGTCGTCTCGGGATCCAAGATTGATCGTAAGAGTTCTTGACAATCAAGGCCATGTTTGCCTAAGTCTCTTACATCACTTGGTGAAGACAAGTGTTTAGTATAATACTTTTTATTTTTAATCTTTTGCACTTTTTATTTGGTTTTGTATTAATGACTTTAATAACTAGTTACTTATGTTGAAGGTGATCTTTCCTTATCGTTTGTCCGTGGTGTCTTGGCGTTATTTTACTGTCTATATAAAATAAAAGATTTTCACCATTCATATCTCCACGGTCTATATGGAGGTATGTTGGCTACCTGGTCGGGGGTTAAGGGAACGGTTTGGTAAGGGTCTTGCCCTTGTTCAGCGTTTAGAGGTTCTGCTTGGGACTTGGGTCAAATTTAGTAGGATCTCCTTCAATGCCCATAGGTATTGGATGGCGGGGATCCAAACTCTTTGACCCCCTCATAAGTTAACTACTATTAATACTATAACCCGGCTATTTAGGACTGTATCCCTGCTGACTCAGACTACTTAGCCGAGGGTAACGTCACCGCCGAAAGCGGGGCCTACCACAATTTGCATTAATAACTTAATTCATTATCTTTCAATAATCCGACCCTTTAGGATTGTATCCTTGCTGACTCAAACTACTGGGTTGAGGGTAACGTCGCCTTCAAAAGAGGGGCCTACTACAATAACTAAGATAATCTCTTAAACAAGTGCAAAAGTGCGAAAATAATCAAAGGTTATACTAATACACGTGTCGGATCCAAGTGATTCATCTTGTCTATCTGTTTTTATTTTATTTTATTTTTCAGCATTTAGTTAGTTTTTATTTTCTTAGATTAAAACATTTTTCTCACTTTTTGATTTGATTAGACGTTGAGGATAAACCGGTATTAAAAGCTCTTGTGTCCTTGGACGACCTCGGTATCTTACCAACACTATACTACGTCCACGATGGGTGCACTTGCCCATATGTGTGTTTAGTGTTAGTGAATATCGTGTTTTATAAATTTAAAACTTGGCTAAAAGTGTAAAAAGGGGCTTAAATATACATCAAAAATATATTATACTACACGCGCATCAAGTTTTTGGCGCCGCTGCCGGGGACACAAGGATTTTAAGAATGTTAGGAATCAACGGCCTAATCATATTTTTATTTTTCTTTTTAATTTTTAGGATTTTTCTTAGTTTTTCAGCTTCTGCAGAGCTCAGCACGGGGCCGTGCCTGGTCGGACACGGGCCGTGCCCAGCATTGTTACTGGCAGTTTTTGTTTTCCAAGTTACAGAAGGCTGACCACGGGGCCGTGCCGGTGCAACACGGGGCCGTGTCCAACTTCCAGTAACTGGGGATTTGGGAAACAATCATTGAAACTCCGACCACGGGCCGTGTTCGCTCAACACGGGGCCGTGGTGAACCTTCTGACCAACATTCTTTTCTGTTTTTATTGCAGGACTTGGAACCCGACGCCAACCTTACGTAGTGTATGAGCTCGAGTTCCAATAAAGACATAAAAGAACCACTAGAAGAACCCGAACGCTTTCTCAGAAAAAGGTTAAAAGCCAAAAACCAAGAGAAGGTTTCGGGTGATCCACCTCCAATGGCGGACCAACGTACCCTTATGGATTATCTACGACCCACCGTAGGTAATCTAGGCGCCGCTATCAATGCTCCGAATGTCGAAGCTAATAACTTCGAACTCCGGCCGCATTTGATACAAATGCTCCAAAAGTCCGCAACCTTCCATGGGCTTGCGGACGAGGATCCCCATCTACATATAACTAATTTCTTGGAAATATGTGATACCTTTCGGATCAATGGAGCATCAAACGACGCCATCCGCCTCCGTATGTTTCCCTTCTCACTAAAAGACCGAGCGAAAGCTTGGCTCAACGCCCTCCCAGTGGGATGAACTAGCCCAAAAATTTCTATATAAGTATTTCCCTCCCGCTAAAACTGCTAAGTTAATGACTGAAATTAATACATATTCACAAGAGGACGGGGAATCCTTATATGAAACATGGGAAAGGTTCAAGGAGCTATTACGCAAGTGTCCCCATCACGGCCTCGCAATATGGCAACAAGTATCCACTTTCTATAATGGATTGTTGCCACACACTAGGCAGACACTTGATTCTAGCTCCGGGGGACTTTTAGGTAATCGAAGCCCACACGAAATATATAATCAAATTGAGGAAATTGCTCAAACCAATTTTCAATGGCACACACCCCCGGGGAAATAAGTCTATCGCCTCGGGTGCCCATAAGGTCGATGAAAGCACTTCTTTACAAGCCCAAATCGAGGCCCTTTCTTCAAAAATAAAAAAATTGGAAATGACAAAAACAGTCTCGGTTATGGCTTGTGAAGGGTGTGGTGGGTCACATGAAAACTGGAGTTGCATGAAAGAAACAGACGATCAACAAGAAATGGTAAACTACATTGATAATAGACCTAGGCCGTCGGGTCCCCCAGCGGGAACTTACAACCAAGGATGGCGAAACCACCCAAACCTTGGTTGGAGGGAACCCGGCAATAGTAGTAACCAACAAACCCAACGAACAAACTTTCAGCAACCAAGAAATGAGTCACAAAATTTCACTCAACAACAAAGTGGACGAGAAAGGCTCGAAGATACTGTATCTCGCCTCGTCTCCGACACTGATAAGAAAAACTCGGAAAGATTTCTACAATTAGAATCAAATTTTAGAAATCAACAAGCTAGTATTCAAAACATAGAAAAACAATTAAATCAATTAGCTCAAAATTTTTCCGAGAGACCGCAAGGAGCATTACCTAGCAATACCGAAACGAACCCAAAAGCGCAAGTTCATCTCATCACACTACGGAACCGCACCGTAGGGCCTGCAGAAGCGCTGCCACCAACGGAGGAAACAGTACCCACACCTCTGCAGGAAAAGAACTCCCCTCCGTCACCAGAGCCTACCAAGGCTCCTCGAGTTCCATACCCCGGTAGGTTAATTCGTCAAAAGACCAATGAGCAATTCGCAAAGTTCGAAAGTCTGCTAAAACAATTGCATGTCAATATTCCTTTTATCGAAGTCCTAACCCAAATGCCCAAGTACTCTAAATTCATGAGGGACTTCCTTACACATAAAAAGAAAATTGAGAACTTGCAATTAGTCAATTTAGGCGAAGAATGCTCTGCCCTCGTACTCAATAAACTTCCCCAAAAGAAAATCGATCCCGGAAGCTTCACGATTCCTTGCTCAATAGGGGAATCACCCGTTCGTAATGCCTTAGCCGACCTTGGGGCTAGCATTAACCTCATGCCCTCATCAATGTTTAAAAGACTCGGCTTAGGAACCACAAGCCCTACAAAAATGAGCATACAACTCGCTGATCGATCCATCAAATTCCCACAAGGTGTCATCGAGAATGTCTTGGTAAAGGTAAGCAGATTCGTTTATCCAGCTGACTTTGTCATACTCGATATGGAGGAAGACACCGAGGTCCCCCTTATACTAGGGAGACCCTTCCTTGCCACTGCCCAAGCAGTGGTAGATATGAATGACGGGACACTCACCTTGAGGTACGGGGATGATGAAGTGAAATTCGGGGTTGGGAAGAGAATAGAGGACGACGACCCGGTCAATTACATGAAGGTTATTGATTCAAGCTTGGATGCTGCTCTCCGACGGTGTAACATGGGACGCCAGACATCCCACTCAGAAAACATATAACCTCGCATTGGGTCTAGCCAAGGACCCTTATAAACGTGGCGCACCACGGAGGCATTCCGCGGAACTATCCTTAGTTAGTTTAATCTTTTAGTTTTAATTTGCAGAATAAAACACACTCATGGTGGTAATGGATGAAAAAGGGAACGAGAAAAATGGACCCATGCACAAAGAACAGAGCAACCCGACACAAATCTCCGTCACAGAAGGCTCAACACGGGCCGTGCCCAACCAACACGGCCCCGTGCTGAGCCACCTGCAGAAAAACACCCAGTTCAGGTAACTGGACACGGGCCGTGTTCAGCGGACACGCCCCCGTGTCCAGGCTTCTGTCTTAACTCTTTAATTTCTGTTACTGGCACCTGACCACGGGGCCGTGCCCGGTCATCACGGGGTCGTATCCAGAATGCCAGTAACATAAATCTTTGTTTTTTAACCCACTTTTACACATTCTAATCAACCGAAAATATTATTTTTGGACACATTGAGGACAATGTGGAATTTAAGTGTGGGGGGGATGCTAAAACCTTGAATTTTGCAAATCCTAAATACAAGCCTTACACAAAACTCTATTGGAACCGCTAAATACCCCAATTTTTTTTTCAAAAACTTTTCGTTTTTTTTTTTTACTATTTGCTTGTCTTGGTTTAATTTGGGAATAACAAGTTCTAAAAAGGTTATATTTTTACAAATTTACAACTGATAGCGTCGTGATAACAAAGAACCAACATAAGAAAATTACGAAACGGCATAACAAGTCTAGTTAAAAATTCGATTATATATACTTGATCACATTAAAAACCCATTCCCACAAAAGTGAGTTTTGAGCCTTTATTGAGCATACAAATATACATCTTTAGACTAAATGCTCATTTTTCGTTTCTTGTGTGAATAGCCGCTTGGTTCTTACAACTCTAGAACTTGCCACGACGATACATTCCCGGTCCTTACCAACTTAAACCCAAGTAAGTAAGTGATGGAGGCATTAGGACTAACCATATTTTTCTTTCTACACCATTATTTTTCATTTTTTTACCACCTACCCAAAATCCCCCTAGTTAGCCCCTTTGAGCCTAAACCTTTCATTTCATTACCCTAAAACCTTTTCACCCACCAAAAACCTTTTTATTTTTCACCCTTTATTTTAGTAACAAGCTCGGTTTTTCGTAAGCTCGCTATTTTATGTGACTCTAAAAAAAAATTGATGAAGTCAAAAACAAACAAAAGCCATATAAAAGCTTGTTTATAGAAATACTTCAAAATAAAAAGTCACTAAAAACAAGGTGTGTCACGAAAACCGACGCTTTTTACGATTTTCGCCCTTTTACTAACCACTAACCCAACCACCCACCATTAACCCAAGCCTAACCCTTCACCCAAAAAGTCCTCTTGATATTTACAAAGGTAAAAAGTTAAAAAGGAGGAGGATTGATTGCTTGGCAAGCCTATGGAAGGCGTAAGTTCCATGCCGCTCTCGAGTGATTCACTAAAAAAAAAAATTATTACACCTTCGGCCGAGTGTTGAGTGATCTCCCGTGAGGTATGTGAACTTGTATATAAATGGAATTTTAATAAGGCATGCTATGCCCGAATAAATAATTTATCTTATGAAACGTTCTAAATAAATCATAACGAATAGGATTGTAAATAAATAAAAATAAAACTTACAAAGATCTTGGATTCTCGATACTCTAGGACAAGCCAAAAACTTTCTCTTCTACCCATTCCATTTGGGAGTGTAAGCCACATTTAAAGAGTTTTGCTTGAGGACAAGCAAAAGTTCAAGTGTGGGGGTATTTGATGTGTGTAAAATGCAACATATAAATCACATCAATTAAGGCATAAAACTAACCCTTTTTAAGTACTAATGTTGGAAAAAGAGTGTTTTTGTCTTTCTTTTGTATTTTCAGGATGAAATGAGCTCAAATTCACAAAAGAAGCAAAAAGACAACTAATTCTAGCATAAATACAAGAAAAGGAATAAAAGTAGACTGCCCGGACCCTCAACGGCATCCTCCAAGGCAAAGAAGAGAAAGCAGAAGACTGAACACGCCCCGTGCCCAAGAAGCAGCATAAAAGACAAACCTATAGAAGCTTCCATTGCCCACCACGGGGCCGTGTCCAGCGGGCACGGGGGCGTGGTGAAAGTACAGCAGGCGCATTAATTGTAATTGCAAATTACAATTAATGAGGAGAGAGAGTGTCAGACGGGCACGGTGGCGTGTCCAGCGGACACAGGGCCGTGCCCAGCCTTCTGTTCAGCCTATAAATAGGAGTGCTTGGTTTCATTCCATCTCATCCCTTGGCACACCACCTCTCTCACACTTCATCCACCACCCACCACCACCATAATACCATCATCCACCACCATCATCCATTGTCCATCGTAGAGTGTGTGAGTCGTCTCGGGATCCAAGATTGATCGTAAGAGTTCTTGACAATCAAGGCCATGTTTGCCTAAGTCTCTTACATCACTTGGTGAAGACAAGTGTTTAGTATAATACTTTTTATTTTTAATCTTTTGCACTTTTTATTTGGTTTTGTATTAATGACTTTAATAACTAGTTACTTATGTTGAATGTGATCTTTCCTTATCGTTTGTCCGTGGTGTCTTGGCGTTATTTTACTGTCTATATAAAATAAAAGATTTTCACCATTCATATCTCCACGGTCTATATGGAGGTATGTTGGCTACCTGGTCGGGGGTTAAGGGAACGGTTTGGTAAGGGTCTTGCCCTTGTTCAGCGTTTAGAGGTCCTGCTTGGGACCTGGGGCAAATTTAGTAGGATCTCCTTCAATGCCCATAGGTATTGGATGGCGGGGATCCAAACTCTTTGACCCCCTCATAAGTTAACTACTATTAATACTATAACCCGGCTATTTAGGACTGTATCCCTGCTGACTCAGACTACTTAGCCGAGGGTAACGTCACCGCCGAAAGCGGGGCCAACCACAATTTGCATTAATAACTTAATTCATTATCTTTCAATAATCCGACCCTTTAGGATTGTATCCTTGCTGACTCAAACTACTGGGTTGAGGGTAACGTCGCCTTCAAAAGAGGGGCCTACTACAATAACTAAGATAATCTCTTAAACAAGTGCAAAAGTGCGAAAATAATCAAAGGTTATACTAATACACGTGTCGGATCCAAGTGATTCATCTTGTCTATCTGTTTTTATTTTATTTTATTTTTCAGCATTTAGTTAGTTTTTATTTTCTTAGATTAAAACATTTTTCTCACTTTTTGATTTGATTAGACGTTGAGGATAAACCGGTATTAAAAGCTCTTGTGTCCTTGGACGACCTCGGTATCTTACCAACACTATACTACGTCCACGATGGGTGCACTTGCCCATATGTGTGTTTAGTTTTAGTGAATATCGTGTTTTATAAATTTAAAACTTGGCTAAAAGTGTAAAAAGGGGCTTAAATATACATCAAAAATATATTACACTACACGCGCATCAATTCCTAACGGGTCTTACTTAAGTTTAAACTTAGATCGATTAGTTTTAATGAAAGGTTTACGGTTCAAAACGCAAGATTAAGCGAAGACCGGATTAGAATGTGATTTAGACCCGACAAGTATGAAGACTTGTATAATATGGTAAACTAAACACATTCTGGATTTTGAAGTGAAAATGATAAGATTTGACCTGTTTCGGTTAATTCATGCAAACTAGTTACATAAACCGTATCGAACGCGAAAAATGCATAACGGGTAACCAAATGAGTCATGAACAGGTTCCCTAAGTTAATATGATTAAAATGTGTCATGATATCAGTAGGATACCTTCCATTATGCCCAAAACGGATTTAAAATCAATTTAAGTCTCGTAGGGGTATTTTGGTCATTTTAAAGATTATAAAAGAGGTTAAATGACAATCTGAGGTTTTGGTCTAAAATGGTCAGTAAAAATATTTATTTTTGCAAGTCATATCAGTAAGATATTGTATATATGTGAAATTTATCATTTATGGCCAAACTATGCACCGTAGGGGTATTTTGGTCATTTCACATAAGCTTTAAGGGTCAAATTTGGAAATCTGAGTTCAAAACTTTTACCTACTGTTAAAGTATAAAAATTTACTTATAATATCAGTAGGTAATGGGTCTTAAGTGTTAAATATAGTTTTAACCTATACTATGCGTTTAAAAAGCGTAAAAGTCGGTATTTGATGATTTTCGGGTTATATAAGGAAAGCTGAGATTTTTAATCAGTCTATAAGGCTTAAAATATTTTATTTAACATATGAAATCAGTAGGAAAAGGTTTGGTATCAAAATGTTATGTAAAACTCATTTTATTAGCAAAAAGGGCATAACCGACAATTACCGAGTCAATGCAAGAACCCTATGTTATGATTAGTTTAAAATTTAATAAAAATTTCCAAAAATCCCAAAATAATATTACATCAGTGGGTAGAAAGTTTGGTGTCAAAATTTGGGTTTAAAAAGGTTTTATGCTGAAAATGTCGTTTAATTAATAAAAAGACTTCAATTTACGATATCGAGCATAACTCCTAATTTAGACCACAATCTGATGTCAATTTTTTAGGACATGCTTATAAATCAGTAATAAAGGTTTTTGTCCTCTCACATTTTCAAAAAACTCGTTTTTATATCAAAAGGGCATAATGGTCAACTTTTAAGCAATTAACGGAAACATGCAAATGATTTAGATTTAATAGGAACCATATAGTATAATCTCAGAGAGTTATACTAACTTGAAATATGGTCCTAAAGGAACCCTAAGGAATATCTAAACTAAGCTAAATCGGGTCAGAACTGAAAGTCAAAGCAAAAGTCTACTTTTGCGACTTTCGGTTCCGAACCGAGCCTAAACTCAGAATTTGTTGGTGCATATTTGTGACAACAGCTTAGATTTGGTCTTTGGATATCTTGTAATTAGTTAAACGATAAACATTTAGCGGGTTTAGCTTTGTAATAGTTAAATTATAGAGTTTGGGCTAAACAAAACCCAGTTGGGTTATAGGGGGACGATTTGGGCTTGTCCATGTAGGAATCCCTAGCCCAAGTTGCAAACCTTGTGTTATATAAACAAGGTTATGCTTTAGGGTTTAGGTTGATCAGCCAAAACAGGGTTTGTGAGAGAGAAATTTCGTGAGAGGCAATAGGCTTGGACGAAATTTTGGTTGTTAAGGATCTTGATTGATTGTAATCAGTTTGATAGATAATCAATAAAGATCCGGTTTGAATTGGAACTTCTGTTTTCTACTCAATCCTGTGATATTCTAATCAAGAGGATTCCGCACTCTTGATTGGATTGACAATTCTATGAAAGATCCATACATCTAGGGGACCTACAATTGGTATCAGAGCATTAGGCTCTTTGAAGGCTCGGTTCAGAATTGTGCTTGGCAGAATCAGGAAGTTTTTCGAAAATTTTGGAACCTGAAAAATTAGGGTTTCGAAATTTTTTGTTGGTTTGATAAAATTTTTGAAAGTGTTGGCTGTTTTTGATCTTCTGGTTTGTTTGATTGCTGTTTTGCAGGATTTCAGGAAAGATTTTGTTAATTCTGGAAAAGTTTTCGGCTGATAGACTTGAAGATTCGAAGACTGTTCTTCGTGTTCTTCGTGTTTTTCGATCAGTTCTTCATATTTTTCGAAAATATTGTGCTGATTAGGTTGTCTGATTTTGCAGATTTGTGTTGGTGAGGAGATAGAATCTTCAAAAAGTTCGAACATATTAAGTTTCCAGATTTACTGGTTCAGCGAATTTAATAGTCCAGCAAATTTGTGACTTCATATCTCGGTGACCAGCGAAATTGTTTGACCCGGCGAACTTAAAATCCAAAGGCGACTTTGGTAACCGTATAATTTTCCTCAGCGAAATTATTATGGTTTTCGTCGACTTTACTGGTCGTCGTAATAGTGAAAATAGACAGCGAATTTGACCAGCGAATTTGACCTGCGAAATTGACCTTTCAGCAAACTTTAATCAGCGAAATTGAAACATATAACACGCCAGTGAAATTAATCACAATTACAGTATAATTAACAACGAAATTAAGGGGTGGAATTTTAGTTGGCAAGCGTCGATAAAAATTCACTATTTTGCAAATAGAAATTGATCCGTAGCTCGTTTGACAAAACCGTCTGCACCGTTAAATTCCTTGCATTCCTAGGACAAAAAAAACAGGTTTGGTAACCACTGTTTTCGGAGATATTTTGTATGGTTTTACCAGTCTGTTGCGTTAAAATGTCGAACTTGACGAATTTGAATGCACCTAAGATGATGAAGGTGGAGAATTATCTTACATGGAAGGACAGCTTCCAATCCTTCATTGAATGTCAGGATGCACGCATGTGGATCTGTATTGTAGATGGGTACACAAACCCAACACACGATTTTGAGGGCAGACCACGTAGAACAGACTACGTGAACATGCAAGAGGATGATAAAAGGATGTATGAGGCTGAAAAGAGAGCCTTAGCTGCCATCAAGATGTCCTTACCTGATGGCATCAAGCATACCTTTAATAAGTACACTAATTCAAAGAATATGTGGGATGCATTACAAAAGCGATATCAGGGAAATGCAGATGTCAAAAAGAATAAAGCTTTGAGCTCTACAACACGAGAAGCTTCATATGATTAGAGTGCTCATCTGGAAGATAATAAGAGTGCCACTCAGGCATTCATGGCAGAGATAGTGCCAGTTTATGAGGCTGAAACTACTGTGAATGATGCTGAAGCTAAAGTGAAGGATGCTGAAGCTAAAGTGAAGAATGTTGAAGCAAAAGTGGATGTTGAAGTAGCGAAAGAGAGTGAAGCTGAACAGGTTATTCCTGATCAAACTACAGAAGTTCATGAGGAAGAGGTAAAATCTAATTCTGTGTGTTTAAGATGTCGTGAATTACAGGGTGAGGTTGACAGGTTGTCAACACAAAACCAAAGTCTGGTAAGCGAGATGTCGAACATAAAAGAGTCAAATTTTTTTGCTAAAAGAAACGAATCTTTATACTTGAAGAAGATAAAAGGTTATGAAAGTGAAATTGAAGCTTTAACATGCAAGTTAAATGAAAAACTTCAAGTAATAGATTTAGCTCATGACATGATGAGTGAGAAAACAAAAGAGATTTCTGAAAAATGCAAAGAGTTGTCAGATGCACACCTCAAAATTGTTGAACTTGAAAAGAAATTAAGTCAATTCAGAGATTCGTATTTTGTAATGAAACACATGATGGGTGGGTTAAAGAAGAGTAATGACAAGACCAGGGTGCGCTTCCAGGACTTTAATGAAGTCCCACCTCCTCTTAGTCTTGACTATACTTTCTTGCCTAATGAAGATGAGCTAACAGACTTTATGTCAACAACACCAAGTAGTTTCGCGTCAAGTCAAAGTGATGGGTCTGAGAGTGATGATGCTAAGAAGAACAATAACAGGGAACATTTGAAAAAGACAAATTCACCTCCTAAGAGCAAAAATCAAATTTTTGTTAAAAAGATTAATTTTGTTCAAGGTAGTGATATGAAAAATGAAACCACTGTTATTGAAAGAGAATCAAATGTAGAGTTTGCAAAAATAAGAACATAGAAAAATCTGAAATTAAGCAAACTGAAGAAAATTCTTCCAAGGCATCATTATCTGATGAGGGATCTACCTCCAAGACTCCAGCTAAGAAGTCTTTGAAAAGGAGATCGTGCTTCAGGTGTCACACCAAAGGACATGTAGCTAGCTGTTGTCCTAACAAAAAGAGTGAAGCACAAATTAGTGAAAAACAGAGAGGGAAATCACCATAGAAGAAAGGTGATAGTGAGGAGAAAGGCTCAAAATCCCAAAGAAGTCTGCTCCTAAGCAACCAGAGAATGTTGTTGTTGGTGTAGACAAGGCTGAAAAAGGAACTCCACAAGTTCCTCGTTTTCAAAGAAATCAACCAAGATTTCAGCCTAAATCTCCACCAGGCAGATATGAGAGACCTAGAAGCAGTTCACCAAGAATGAACAATTATAATTCTAATAATTTCAGAAGTCAAGGTCAATATCAAAATCGATACCAAAATAATGGTGGTCGAACTTTTTATAACAATGGCTTTAGAAATTATAGCAATCAAGCTTCTTGGAATCAAAATTTTCAAAGGTCAAATAGTCTAAACACATATATGAACCCTCAGGACCATAGACCTAGTGGAAATACAAATCAAATTCCATCAACAGGTCTGAGATCCAAGACTCCAATTAGGAGTAATGGATATTGGATGGATGTTCCAGTAGTTGGTGAATTTGGACGACCCAAGACCATTAAGGCTTGGGTCCCCCAATCTAACTAATTTCTAAGTTGGTGTGTGCAGGAGCTACTAAGGAGGATTATCAACTTATGGTATGTTGATAGTGGCTGCTCTATGCACATGACGGGGGATGTGAGATCGTTGACAGAGTTTGAAAATTATGATGATGGACATGTGAATATTAAATGATTTAAAATGAAGTTCAAAGGGCTGAAAAAGAGACTAATTGAACTTCATAGAGTCGACACACTAGATAACCTGGCAGATTTTTATACTAAAGCATTTGACAGGGCTCGCTTTGAACATTTCGTTGAACTCAACGGGATGAGGAATCCTGAATAACTGGTTTTTCATAAGAATTTTGTAAATAGTTTACTGCTTTTCTTAAAAATAAAAAATACAAAAACATTGAAAAATCAAAAACATAAAAAAATAGAAAATCAACAATGAGTTATCACTGTGTGAAAAAGAAGAAATGATAGTACATCAGCAAGTTAGACTGTTACACTCAAACTGTATTAAATTACTTAAGTGTGATAGCAGCTTCATCATACGATGTATCAGTAGGCAAAAAGCATGAAATAATCAACTTACCAATGTGATATAAACTTAAATGAACTGAATATGAGTGGGGAAGACATCAGTGGTGTATGGTTTAATGACCTTAATTCTTGCGTTGATAGATTGCCAAAATCTGAGGTTTTAGGTCTTTATACGGTTATTTCATCTGGGGATATCAGAGTTGTCCTTCTGCTGCATCCAGATACATGCTGACCTAGTCACAACCAGGATATCTTAAAAGAGCAAAAAAATGCCAAATCCCATAAATGAAGAAGCTCTCCTAGAGAGTTATTCAAAAAGTGCAAAAAGCATAAATCATACCAAAAACGGTATTTGTCATAGCCCTCGTTAGATATTTTGGTCTCTTTGCTGTACGGAAGTACTGACCTGATCACCAATTATCTAAACGTTGAAAAACAAAACGGATGAATTCAGTATACTCACCTACTACGACGAATCTTTGTGCATACCTTGATCGCGAGGATACATCCTGAAGTGGGACACACTAGTATTTCAGAATAATAAAATTACCTTAACGTATCATACGGTAATGGTACTTGAAATGTTCATGCATTTTGTTTAAATGGACAAACATACTGGTAATCGTCTTGGACTGCTTTTCACCAAAAATTAAATTAAGAATT
Organism: Helianthus annuus; assembly: GCF_002127325.2. Lineage (NCBI taxonomy): Eukaryota > Viridiplantae > Streptophyta > Magnoliopsida > Asterales > Asteraceae > Helianthus > Helianthus annuus. The sequence goes on from NC_035445.2 coordinate 60,751,061, forward strand.
ATCTAATTGTGTGAAACAGTTTGATTGTGCTGATATTGTCTTCTTACCAGTGATTCTCACAAAAATAGAGTGTTTATTGCTTTTGTTATTTACTTGCTTTCAGAAAATATAAAAATCCAAAAATAGTGTCGTTTTCTGTTTAAAATTCTTAACGTACGGAAAACTGTTATTCTTGGAGGAATTGTTACTGATAGGGGGAGACGGTGTTAGAAAGTGAGTTCAAAATTTTTAAATCATGCAGGTTCTTGTGTGTTGAACAAAAAGTTTTGCGTGTTGGTGATAAGTTGAAAATGCTTAATCTGTGATACAGTTTAACTATCTCTTGAATAATAATAATTTATTTAACTTTGTTGAAAAATTCTTATGGTGCCTCGAGATGTTTGTTTTATAGTATACAGATTGAAGCAGTTTGTTGCTGAGAAGTTGCTGTGAAGATGAGAGTTTGATTGGATGCATGGTAGAACCTCCTTTCTACATTGCAAACAAGTTGAAGAGTTTGAAGATTGCTTTGCAAATGCTGAACTAGAGTTTACTCAAGTGCTAACGTTTTGAAGATTTGGTGATTGGATGCATCAGCTTAGGGGGAGTCTGTTGCTGACAGAAGCTATTAAAGCTGAAGCTATCCAAAGACCAAAGACAGTACAAGACTACATGAAGATTGCAAGAAGACTGAAGACAAAGTTATTTTATGAAGTTATTGTCAAGGGGGAGTTTGTTGGTGCATATTTGTGACAACAGCTTAGATTTGGTCTTCGGATATCTTGTAATTAGTTAAACGATAAACAGTTAGCGGGTTTAGCTTTGTAATAGTTAAATTATAGAGTTTGGGTTAAACAAAACCCAGTTTGGTCATAGGGGGACGATTTGGGCTTGCCCATGCAGGAATCCCTAGCCCAAGTTGCAAACCTTGTGTTATATAAACAAGGTTATGCTTTAGGGTTTAGGTTGATCAGCCAAAACAGTGTTTGAGAGAGAGAAATTTCGTGAGAGGCAATAGGCTTGGACGAAATTTTGGTTGTTAGGGATCTTGATTGATTGTAATTAGTTTGATAGATAATCAATAAAGATCCGGTTTGAATTGGAACTTCTGTTTTCTACTCAATTCTGTGATATTCTGATCAAGAGGATTCCGCACTCTTGATTTGATTGACAATTCTGTGAAAGATCCATACATCTAGGGGACCTACAGAATTGTCGGGTTGAACATGCCTAAACATGTTCTTATATTATTTACCAAGTTATTTTAGTGTTTAAACATGTTCCATAACTTCTACATTATCAGTTATGAATTTATTTGCAAAAAATGGATTCTATTGACTTTTTATAAATAAGTTTGACCTGACAATTGACCAAGTTAGAGTGAAAATCAGTAGGTGCCCTTTTAAGGGTTTATTACCTACATAATTACCCACTCATAGCCACTTTCAATTCGAATAATGGCTGGACCATTAGTGATTAATCACTAAGTCAAAGCTTAATTACGATAGCTTTGACTTTTGGTCATTAAACTAATAAAACTTGAACTTAGGAAGCTAAGAATACTTACTAGTGTTCTTAGCACGAGTTTAGAACATTAGAAAACTTCCTTGAGCTCCAGGAGGCTCCAAAGAGTGCGTTTTGAAATAAAATTTCAAGTGTGCAAATGACAAGTGCAACAAAGGGCCTTTATATAGTAAAATGGAAGCTCCAAGATCCTTGCATGTGTCCCTATGGTGCTCTTAGATGTTCCCAGATGTTCCCAGATGTCCCTAGTGCATGAAAAACCATTGGCACATTCCCTGGTATCGAAATATTGCATGGAAAGGCGGTGTAACAGGCTGAAACATGCAGCTGTCATGTTTTTGGTCGCTGGTGCTGCTGACGCGGGCCGCGTATGACTCTTAAGGAGTCTACGCGGGCCGCGTGGCTCCTTTCTGACCGGAAACCAACTTTCAAACTTTGCAGTTTTGGTCCCTGGTCCATTTTAAGTTTATTTTACTTCCATTTATTGCACTTATGACCCCCGAAGTTAACTTTTAAGGACCATGGGTCATAAACTAACTCCGTTAAGCTCCCGGTTAGTTGTACAATCACCCGAAAAGTCTTGTTTTCTTCGAAACTCCACAAAATTAATATCCGATATTCTTGAGAGCAAAATATGCAATTATTATAATATTCTTGGGATCGTTAAAAGGTCACTCAGATGTATCCTTTAACATGTTGACACTTTTAAACCCTATGTTTCGTAAAATCCTTATTTTAAGCACAACGACTTTCTATTGTTCGAAAATCTATTCATTAAAGAATACGGATGTCGTGTGAGGTCAATCAGAGGCACAAGAATGGCATGTTGACACTTTGGATTCCTTTTACTTACATATTTACATTGTTTGACAATTTTAGTCTCTCGGAAACAATTCATTACACGTTTGAAGTCCATGACACGTGTCTTTATTATATTGGTCGTGATTTTACGAGGTGTTACATCTTGGATGGAGCATTTGGGTCAGATTCTGTGACCCGTGGTTGTCCTTCTCTTGAACATAATATATATATATATATATATATATCTATGAGTGCGGATGTTCATATTAGGATTGTCATGATATTTTTTGTTCTTCGATGTGCCGATACGAGTAGAAAATCCGGATTGTGTAGCATACATATTGTACATCATGACAATATCTTCCAAATGGGTAAATGTACTGTTTATAACAGGAAGGTATCTAACATCAACTTGAGGTATCCAATACGGGGTGCCGTTAGGTGTAGCATGTATAGCAGCCGTAATTGTTCCTGTGAGAAATAATTAATGAATTAAAAAATTGTCAACATGATATACGAATGAATAGAATAATTGTAATTAATATGCGCATGTGCATTGCCAGTTAATGTATGAGGTCATAAGTTATTTTTTTCAATCATAATGCACATGTGCATAAATTTGCAATGTAACATAATTTGAAATATGATGCATATGTTGTAATATGACGCAGTTAACACAATGCACATGTGCATATAACATTGAGTAATCATAAGTTACAACATAAAACAATTGTGAACATGCAGTCAACACAATGCACTTATGCATATAATATTGAGTAATCATAATTTACAACATAAAACAATTGTGAACATGATGCAAAGGAGTATATCATTGAACAAGTCACAATTTACATAAAATGGATATAAAATACCTTTAGTTTCAAACCAAATGAATTGTAAGTGTTGATGTTCTGTGCTTGTAGGTGCTGTACCAGTAGATGTGGTGTTACCAGTCGATGTGGTGTCAACTGATAACGATTGATCAGGTAAATTAGCAGTCTCAGAGCCTACGTTGCCTGATGTAAATATGGAATCAAGCGTCTGTATTTCAAACCCATGAAGGGTGTGTCGATTTGCAACTGTTGTAAACACAGGATTGCAACTTTCATTTGGATTAACGGCAGGTAAGGTATTGACATCAATATCAGACGGACACACGGCAGAAATGGGATTGACATTGACATCAGATGGGCCGCAAAAACCAGCATCGGGATGTGGATGATATGCAGAAGATGTTGTATGATGATCATCAGATGCTGTAGGTCCAACTCCAACACGAGATGAGTCAGACGAAGCCATGTGTAGCCGAAATCAGTATCCCAACGCCGTAATCAGTATCCCAATTGAATCCCCCGTAAAATGTGTATGTCGCCACCGTGAAACTGGAGAGATTAGTCGCCGCCGTAGATCGCCGTCGCCGATTAAGCAAAATCTCCAACGAACCCCTAGCTAGTAAAAGACGATAGTGAACAGGGCCTAGAAATAAGAGGAACGTGTGTTTTTTATTAAATGTCACTTAATTACAAATTTGTCATGTGTTTACATTGGTTCTCGCGGTTCTCGCAATAAAGGGTGGTTCCTAACGGATCTTTATCCTCTATATATATAATGCACAAAAGGTGTTGAAACGTTGGCCTAACATGACTCGAACCATTTTGACCCATAAAAAATCACTCGTTTTGACATGAAACCATTACAACCGGAAAAGAAGGATAAATAAGATTCAAAAACTTCCCATTAAAAAAGAAACAAAAATCATATTACAAATATGTGATTGACCTGCGTAGTTCCTAATATTCACCTTAAGCATAGATTATTGTGATATACAAGAATAAATCGAAAACCATAACTAATTATGTGGATATGTAAAAACTTAAACATACTTATCCATATTAAAAAGTATTAAAATCATAGGTTTTAAAATTATAGATAACCGTCGTTAAGAAAAAGTTGAAGTATTCTTTTAATAAAAACTTTAAGTTTTTTTTTAATCATCAATTTTGGATTTTAATTGATATTAATATTATTAACATAATATAAATAATCACTAACTATAATTAGATATTAATTAAATAATATTATTAATGATTTAAAAAAGAAAACGTTATGTAGCATTAGTTGGAATTCTTTATTATAATTAGATCAATGGTCAAAACTATTTTTTTAAATAATTCTTGGCTTATATTTATTTTTACAGCTAAACTACTCAAAACAATGTGTCAATGTCAAACTTATTTTTTTAAAATTATAAGTATAATTTTTCAAATCGTCAACCTAATTTAAAAAAAAAATGCCAAAAAGCAATTGATTAACATATATTTAAGTTTTTAGCACCCTTTCAATATTGCTGACTGAAAGAAATGGAGTCGGTAGCCACTTTTGCGGGAACATATCTGACGGTTGCAGTGGTGTTCAGTTGTCAAAATCGGGTCAGTAAGATCGTGACACGTGTGAATAAGAAGACCATGGACCAAAGCAAGGATTGTGTAATCATTCTTTAATAATTTGACCAGAAGTTGTACATCACTGTTTCCTACAGTTGTACCCTGCCTTCGCCTGCTAGAACCTATAAGGACATTTTTACCCCTTCAATATAGCCATTATTTTGGTTATCATTGATAAATTAGTTGATGCCTCGCCTGCGTTGCGGAGCGATAAACCGAATATTAGTCAACTAATTAAAAAGCATTATCATCGTTTTGTTAGAAAAAAAAAGTTAAAATGATAGCAAGATTGTAATTTTTAGTTGGGGACAAAACTGTAATTTTCGAGTGCCAGCCTCGCACGAATAAAAATTACATCAAGTAAACCAATTAAAACAAAACACTTCCATCAAAAAATAATAATAATAAAACGATGCAAGACTTTAATTTTAAATCCGGGGCAAAATCATAATTTTAAACTAGTGGTAAAATTGTAATTTGTCAAAAGCTAAAACGATGGCAAACTCGTAATTTTGAACCGGAGGCAAAATCGTAATTTTGAACATGGGGTAAATTCGGAATTTTAAACTGAGTAAAATCATAATTTTTTTGGGTCATAGGAGAGTGTCAGACAACAGCCTGACACTATTCCCTGCCATGGAATTTGTAGTTTATATAAATATAAATATAAATATAAATTACATGATATAACCAATTTATAATTTGTGTAATAGTTAATATTATAGAATCTATATATTTTTCTTTATTTATTTATTTAAGAACAATATGTGAAAATTTTATACAGTTACACCGCGGGGTGTAGGCTTGGCCGCTTTGGTTGGGGGCATGAGTAGCCAAGCAACGCCGCTTTAGCCACACCAGGCCAGCGTGGGTAGCGGCATTGCCCACTAGCGTGGCTATGAAGCCTGGCGTGGGGCGGGCTGGGGAGATGAGTATTTTATAAAAAAAAATCTTTAACTTTTATTCTATATAAATCAAACAATTCTTACTAAATTTTACTATTCCAATATTCAAAAACCACTTCTCATCACCAAAAGAAATATATTCAATGAATTCTAAGTTCAAGCGATTCGTCAGATTGTTATGATTCGTCATCCTCATCGAACGACGGGGTGGGAATATTATTATCAACAGTGGTGACAGTCCTGAAAGCTATTGTTGAAGATTCAGAAGAAGGACTTCCTAACCCCAACCCAAACGGAGGAAGCATATCGTTCGTGAATGAGAAACCGCTAACGATTTACTGGTAAGTGATTATTTGTCACCCAAACCAACATATGATGAAAGAATGTTTAGGAGTCGTTTTCGTATGAGTAAAAATTTATTTTTAAGAACATGTTTCAATACTTCCTATATTTGATAACATTAAAGACGAAAAGGAAGATGATTGATTTTTTTTTTTTTTGTGATGTAATGTATTTTTTTTTTGTTGTAGTTATTTAATATTAATTAAATAGGTATTTTTAAAATTAATATATTAAATTCTATAATAAAAAAAAATAAAAAAAATAAAATAAATGCCAAATGGCACCCTACGCTGCCTAGTCATGCCCCCTCCACACCCACTATTTTGGGTGTGGACTGATAGAACCCACAAATGCCACATGTCAACTCAAGCCCCCAACCCAAGACGCTCTACCCCGCAGTCTTATATGCATGTTTTAAATGCAATAAATAAAATAATTTTCTTACTCCGTCTATTTTCTCTTTTGTCACATTGAATGTCTAAACATTCGTATTCAAGAATTATGAGAGAATTGCTTAAGAATATATAAGTACCTAATTCGAAAATGACATGATAAGGTGCATGGTCTGGTGGACGGCGGTTGTCATGTCATTTTATTAGCAAGTAGATCTTGGGTTCTAATCTTGATTGCTTCATTTTTAGTTGATTTTTTTTCTTATCTTTAGTTGAAATTTTTTTGTTTATGTTTGATACATATGCATTAAATGCAAATGACATTAATTGTCTAATTTTGTGTTACATTATTGATTACTCAAAATGGGAACCATAGTTCTCAAATGTAGTTTAAAAATGATTATTTATGTTAATTTCTTAAAATATTATTCAATCTACAATTAGTTTTGTGTTCCGTTTTTACGAAAAAGTCATTTTTTTTTTCTTTATCAACTCTGTGTATTTTCTAAATAAACTTGGATAGGTTACGATGGGTTTACATGATCGTAAATAACGATTTTTAAAGTTACGACATAACTATTCTGTATTTTCTTAATTTACCTCACAACGTGTTTTCTTTCTACGTTTCGTTGTCCAAATGTTACAAATTATAGTATTGGGTAATGGGTAATATAAAGCGTAAAGTATTTGTACACCATTGTACAATACCACTAAGCAAAAAAAGCAATTAAACACGATGTACAATAGCTTAATGCATACAAGTGTTATAAATTATATCTATACTGTTTTGGTCAAAAATCACACAAGGATAATGTAACCAAACTTTATGTAATTGGGGTATGATGCTTGGTTAATTATAAAAGTAAAGGATCACTTTCGTGATAGAGATGCAAGGACACAATGATTTATACGAGGAAAAAGCCCTTGATCAATATATGATCTCCGGCATAAAAAACCTCGGGTGATGGCAACTACCGATCACCAAACTTCAATATAAGAACAAAATGGTTACAACTTCGGATGATAATGAGCTGAGTACAAGGATCACTATTGTTTCGAGTGTCTAAGTGTGTGAGAGTTGCATTGTATGTCGTGTGTTCTTCCAAATGAGGAAGAGTGGTATTTATACAAGTGTAGGTGTCCTATTTTAGGTAAAAAGACTAATAATCAGCTCATTACCCCTTTAGAAATAAAAGACAATCTAGCCTAAATTGCCGCCCTTAAATCAAGCTAAGTTTCCATATCCTTTGCAACGTCTATCTTTGATTAAGCTCGTGCTATAATTGTGAAGACGCGTCCCTTGATTATGATGCTAAGAGCGTATCCTGCTAGATGTTCCTGCAAAATAATGTTGTATTACACGAAGATAACTATTAGCATGAGGATCCTTCCAATGGTCCATGATCCTGATCCTGAAGTCCTGCTGAGGATCACTGTCTGCCAAAGAAACAAGGATCACTGGTTAGGATCACGTGTAAGGATCACATATGATAAAAATCCAGCCCTAACAATTGCCCCCAAAATATAAAGAGTTTATTGTAAATAAACGAATTATATTTTGCTCTGATCTTTATCTCCAACGGACTATTCGGATAACTAGCCGTTACAAGCGGACTAGCCGTTGTGATCATTACGTCACAGATGTGACAATCCCTGCAAATCATGATTATAAATAGGAGATAGGGTTAGGATCACTCTGCATTTAAATTCGAGATATCTTCCCTTTATAATCGCTACCGAAGATTGACCAGGTACTCTCTTCTTCTCTCTTTCCTTTCTTCCTTCTCTTGCTCTGTTTTTTGCCTTTATTCTGTTTCTGTTCCGTCACAAGCATGTTGCTCCGGAATTCTCCACACAAGGATTCCAAGAAGGGTAGTCCCCTAAAAAGCCAAGGGATCATCAAGGATTCTCCTACGGAGAGGTGTTGCTTTACTGATGCCCACGTAGACAGGATTCGTCATTGCTTTCCGGCGAATGCTGTTTTTAAATCCTTCACATCTACTGCTTTGAGCGACTTTGTTTCAGACGTTTGGGTGGCCTTTCCTGCTATTCCGTTCACCATAGGGTATTCGTATCCTTTTCCAGCCTTCACCCAATCCTTCTTTTCTTTAACCGGCATATCTTATATCCAAGCTATGCCGATGATCTGGAGGGTCTTGTATACCTTCGAGAGGATCATCGAGCAGAAGGGAATTGATTTGGGGATGGCAGAGCTGGCCGCACTTTATGATCTTACCACGTTCGGTTCTTGCCGATATCTGCTAAAACGGAAAGCTGGGGAGGATCACCCTGTCTTCAAGGTGACTAAGAACGATACAAACTGGAAGCGTCGCTTTTTCTTCGTTAGAAGGGATACCATCCCAGATGGGGAGGATCTGCCCAAGGAATGGGCTACTCATGGTAGGATAGAGGATCCTGGAAGGATCACTATCAGACTTGCCTTATGTGATGAGGATCACTAACGTCTCTTTTCTTTTGTCTTTTGTGCAGCTATTTCCGTTGCTCACCTAAAATTGACCCCTGCTGCAAGAGAAAGAGTCTTAGCTTTTAAAAAGCTTGATCCTGAGGTCAGAAGTTTCCAAGTCACCGTCCAAGACTCACAAGAAGTATCCTCTGCATCTGCCACTATGTCAAGTAAGTATCCTTATAGAAAATAAATTATATGTAAGATTGTTTGATTAATAGGGTAACTTATCTTGATTTTGATTGTGTAGGCGCTGGGAAGTCTGCCAAGTCTGTCAAATCTGCCTCCAAATTTGGGATAAGTGATCTTGCCAACGTCAAGTCTTCGAGGAAGAAGGCTCCTGCTGCTAGTCCTTCAGCTTCAGCTCCTAAGGCACCTATCCGAGGCAAGGGGAAGAAGAGGAAAACTTCTGAAGATCTCCAAGGATTTCCCCTCCTTCGTCAGCAATTCCTTGATTATTTTGACGAAGTTAGGATCACTGCCCCTGTTGATTGTCCTGACAAGTTTAGGGATCACCTATGTCTGATGTTGTTTTCCTGTTTTTCTTGTATAAATTCACCGAAATGGAGACTTATGTTAACCAGGTTGAAGATCAAGATCGTCAAATTGCCGACCTCCAACAGATGGGTGTGCAGAAGGATCTCAAGATTGCTGATCTTGAGAAGGAGATCCGGGCTGTTAAGGACGAGGCTGTCAAAGCATTGATCAACTTTGATTATGAAAAGCATGACATCACTCAGGATGCTAAAGTCTCTGCCGCGATAGCTATGTACAAGATACAACTGCAGATGGCTACGGAGGCTCAGGATCCTTCCTTCGATAAGAGCACATGGGATATTGAAGGCTGGAAGGCAAGGCTGGCGGAACTGGAGGACGAGGATGAAGCCGAGGATATCCCAATGCTGGAGGGTGGTGATGCTGACAAGGATCAAGGCGGAGAAGCTGGTGGTGACGAAGCAGCGAAGGTGTAGGCTGCATGATTGGGCGATGATGGATATTTTTGACTAGGCCGGAGCCCAATTTTTTAGGTTTGGTAATAGTTTCTTGTGGTTGTTGATGGTTTGTGAACAATTTATGGTCTGTAATCTTTGAACAATAGTTTTCAGGGTAAAGGATCCTGGATCCTTTGAACAATAGGTAGGATTACAAAAGGTGGAGGGATCCTCTGTTTGGGGGATGAAGCCTTTGTGATCCTGCCGCTTTTACTTTCCTGTACCTGCTAAGACCGCATAGACAATGGACACCCTTTGCCAACCCATGTGGACGGGCCACGTTTTGCTGGTAGAAACGTGGGTTGGCAATTTTGACAACTTTTTGCAAGGGTTAAAGATCCTTTTGCTAATAATATAACCTTAATCTTTCTGGCTTATCCTGTGTTGTTATCCTTTGTTTATCTTTTTAGTTTCCAATTGTTTTAGAAATATATTTGTAACAATAATTAAGCAAACCATGTTCAAGAAATATAGGATATGATCCTGGATCAAATATCCTATAATCGAAAATTTTCAAGGTAGTTTATTTTAAGGATCATAGGTTCAGTTGTCAAGGTCTAAGGGTTTTTTCAAATGAATAATGAAATTAAAAATAGTTAAGGATCATACCTGAGGATCCAAGTTAGGATCCTAACCTTTAATCGGGATAACCACAAGTAAAACTTTAATGGATGATAAGGATTAAGGATCCTTATTTGTTTAACTTTGAGAACCTGAAAAATGGAACATATCTTGGGACTAAGCCAATGTAAAAGATAAATTAGTAGCTGGGGACATGCCCAAAGGATAACTGAGGATGATCCCGGAGGATCACTGGGGACAAGCCCAAAGGATAACTGGGGACAAGCCCAAAGGATAACTCGGGACAGGCCCAAAGGATCGTATGTAAACTGGAGTATGGCCCTTACTGGCGACTATCCAAACTTAGTGACATGAAAATGTCAAAACCTTAGCTAACGTGAAAACGTTAGAAACCTTATGAACGGATGTATGGTACGTCTACCATTATACGTAGGATCCTGGGTATAGCCAGTACGATGAGGTTGTCAGCCCCAGAAGTGGGTACTGGTCCCAAAGACGTGAACTATATCAGGATCATCGTGCGCTGCTGGCAGAAACTGGGGATAATCCCAAGGATAACTGGGGTTAGACCCAAGGATCTGCGTTGCTTTTGAAGATCTTCGATGATATGCTGTGGATACCTGAACTATTGTAACTCAAATGGTTCGTGAGAAGAGGATGAAGGATACAGGATCCTTATCCTTTGGTAAAAAGTAAGGAAATGTAACAGTTTTAAGATAAGGACATTACCAGAGTAAGGATCACTGACATCACCGGGATCCTTCGAGGATACTTCAGTGTAAGGATCACATGCTTGAAGGATCATGTTCACATAAAGTATCTCTTTAAGTGAACAGCATTCCAGGCTCTTGGTAACAAGTTTCCTTCCATAGTTAGCAATCTGTATGCCCCCTTTCCTGCTTCAGCTTCAATTAGGTAAGGGCCTTCCCACTTTGGTGCTAACTTCCCGTCAGCAGGATTAATAGTGTTTTGGAATGTTTTTCTCAACACCATATCCCCGACTTGGAACTTCCTTATCCTAACATTTTTGTTGTAAGCACCAGCCATTCTTTGTTGGTAACTTGCCATCCTTATCCTAGCCAGATCCCTGATTTCCTCAATAGTACCCAAGTCCTGAGCCAGGATTGTAGCATTTTCTTCAGGATCACGTGCACTTGTTCTAGCAGTTGGGATCACCATTTCTGTTGGGATCACTGCTTCTGCCCCAAATACTAAAGAGAAAGGTGTTTGACCAGTGGCATTCTTGGGAGTTGTCCTATCAGCCCATAGCACATAAGGTAACTCTTCTGCCCATTTTCCCTTCTTGGATCCTAGCTTCTTCTTTAGATTGTTGATGATGATCTTGTTGGATGATTCTGCTTGGCCGTTGGCCTGTGGGTGAACTGGTGTTGATGTTATCATCTTGATTCCCCAACTGTCACAAAAGTTAGTAGTTCTGCTTCCAATGAATTGGGAACCATTATCACATACAATTTCAGAGGGAATGCCAAATCTAGTTATAATGTTTCTTTTGATAAAGGATATAACTTCTTTTTCTCTGACTTGAGCAAAAGCTTCAGCCTCTATCCACTTAGAGAAATAGTCAGTCATGGCAAGCATAAATACTTTTCCACCAGGTGCTTTAGGGAGCTTGCCAACTATATCCATCCCCCATCTCATGAATGGCCAAGAGGATGGTATGGGATGTAGCAATTCAGCTGGTTGATGAAGGATATTGCTGTGTCTTTGACAAGGATCACATTTCCTAGCATATTCTATAGCATCCCTTTTCATGGTTGGCCAGTAGTATCCTGTTCTAAGGATCCTTGAGAACAATGCCCTGCCCCCAGTGTGGTTTCCACAATCTCCTTCATGGAAGTCTCTCAATACTTCTTCAATTTCAGGATCCTCGATACATCTTAAATATGGTCCTGCAAGAGATCGTTTATATAGCACATTATTTAGGATTGTGAATTGAGATACCTTAATCCTGAAAGCTTTAGGATTTTCTCCCATCGGAATCTCCCCGTATTGCAAGTATCTCATGATTGGTGAGATCCATGATCCTGAATAAGATTGAGCTTCTTCACTAGGGATTACTGCAGTATCCTCTTCTATTTCCATGGCCACCTGATTTTCAATAGCAGGAGCCAGGATATGGATGATAGGGATACTTATGTCTTCTGGAATTTTTAAGGATGATCCTAAGTTGGCCAATGCATCAGCTTCCGTGTTATCCTCCCTTGGTACCTGTGTTAAGCTGAAAGAAACAAAAGAGAGTGCCAATTCTTTGACTATCTCTAAATATTTGGTTAGTTTTTCACCTTTAACAGCATAGGATCCATTAAAGTGATTGGTGATCAATAATGAGTCTACATATACTTTAAGATATTTTACCCCCATATCCTTAGCAATTTGCAAGCCAGCAATTAAGGCTTCATACTCAGCCTCATTGTTAGTTGCTTGGAACTCACAGGCTATGGAGTGGGGTATTATGTCCCCCTGTGGCGATTTTAGTAGTATCCCGAGCCCTGTGCCCTTTACATTTGAGGATCCATCAGTGTGTAGTATCCAAGGATCCTTGGTCTCATCCAGCTGTTGGACCTCCAATTCTGCTTTTCTTTGTAGATCACTACTGAAATCAGCCACAAAGTCAGCTAGTGCTTGGGATTTAATGGCTGTTCTTGGTTCATATCTTATATCATGGGCACTAAGCTTTACTGCCCACTTAGCCATTCTTCCTAACATCTCTGGTTTCCTGAGGACATTCTTAATTGGAAAGTTAGTTCTAACAACAATAGTGTGGGTTTCAAAATAATGCCTTAACTTAGTTGATGCCATGATTAATGCAAGAATAAGTTTTTCGAGGTGTGAGTACCTGGATTCGGCATCAAGTAAACTCTTACTTACATAGTAGATAGGATATTGTGTACCTTCATGATCCTTCACAAGGACAGCACTTACAGCGGTTGAGGATACCGCCAAATATAAGGATAACACATCTCCTTTTTCGGGCTTTGACAATGCTGGTGCTGAGGACATATATTCTTTAAGGGCTTGTAAAGCATTCTCATGTTTCTCAGTCCATTCAAATTTCTTGTTCTTCCTTAGGATATCGTAAAATTCTTTGCATTTTTCTGAGGATTTTGATATGAACCTGTTCAGAGCTGCTATCCTGCCTGTTAGCCTTTGCACATCCTTAGCATTGGCAGGGGACTTGATGTTTACTAGTGCTTTGATTTGCTCCGGACTTGCCTCAATGCCCCTCTGAGTTACCATATATCCTAGGAATTTTCCTGCCTTAACACCAAAGTGGCACTTTGAAGGATTAAGCTTCATGTTATAATTATCAAGGATATCAAATGCTTCCTCCAAATCCTTTAGGTGATCCTCAGCTTTCTTCGATTTGACTACCATATCATCTATGTATACTTCCATAGTTTGTCCAATTTGATCTTTGAACATCATATTCACCAGCCTTTGATATGTTGCACCTGCATTTCTTAATCCAAAAGGCATGGCAATATAACAATACAAACCTGTTGGGGTCATGAAGGCTGTATCCTCTTGGTTAGATGGTTCCATCTGAATTTGTTGGAATCCAGATGATGCATCCATGAAGGTTAACAGTTCATGCCCCGCTGTTGCATCCACCATGGAGTCAATGTGGGGTAATGGGAAAGGATCCTTGGGACATGCCTTATTTAAATCAGTGAAATCGACACATACCCTCCACTTTCCGTTTTTCTTTTGGACAACAACCACATTGGCTAACCATTTTGGATACTTTACCTCTCTGATCATACCTGCTCGAAGTAGTCTCTCTACTTCTTCTTGGATAATGGCATTCCTTTCTGGTGCAAATTTCCTCCTTTTTTGATGGATTGGTTTGATAGACCTGTCAATGCCAAGTTTGTGAGTAATAATATCCTTAGATATACCTGTCATATCTTCATGTTTCCAAGCAAAGGTAGATTTCCTTCTTTTGAGGAAGGATATTAAGTCTTCTTTCATCTTGCCAAGGATCCCTGATCCGATATAGATTTTTGATTCAGGATCATTAGGATCCAAGAGGATTTCGTCCACATCTTGTTCCCTTGCCTCCAAGACATCCCTCGGAGGATACTGTAATTGCTATTGCTCCCTTGGCTTCGAGGTTGGCTTCATGGATGAGGTATAACAATCCTTAGCCTCCTGCTGATCACTGTCGATCTTGATTATTCCCCATGGGCTAGGGAGCTTCACACATCGATGGTAGGTGGATGGGACTGCTTTCATATCGTGTATCCAAGGTCTGCCAAGGATAACATTGCAACAAGATAAACAGTCAATAACACAAAATTTCTGATAATTATGTAATCCTTCCACGTAGATTGGGAGTTTGATGTCCCCCCAGAGTTTTCTTCGTTTCCCCACTGAATCCTACAAGCACGGGGGATCTTGGTGTGATGTCTGATTCTGGGATTCCCATCTTCTTCAGAACATCAAGCTGGATAATGTTCACTGAGCTTCCTCCATCAATAAGGATCCTGCGGACAAAATGGTTAGAGATAAAGAGAGTGATAACTAAACTATCATGGTGAGGATCCTGAATGTCAATGCGATCATCCTCATCAAACGTTATCATCTTCCCTTCTGAGACACTTGATGTTCTAATAGGCCTTTCTCCATTATCCATCTTTGACTCCTTTGCATGTCTTTTGGCCGCCGAGAAGGATGTACCACAGATATCTGATCCTCCGAAAATAAAGTTGATCACTTGTGCATTTGCCGGAGGTGCTGGAGCCTTTTCAGGGATCCTTTCAGGATCCTGAATCCTTTGTTTTTTTTCTTCCCAACAGCTCTTTTAGGTGCCCCTTGCTTAGCAGATATCCAATCTCTTTTCTTAAAGCTATGCATTCTTCAGTTAGATGCCCGAAATCCTCATGGTATGCACACCATTTTGACTTGTCTTTAGTCCCGGATGGTTTATCGTTCTTCCTGGGCCATCTAGCCTTTTCGCCTAGATTCTGCATTGCAAGGATTAGTTCATGATTATCAACGGAAAAACAGTATTCTGAGATTGGAGGATAATCTTCATCATCCTCTTCTTGGTCAATAGCATGCACATTCTGGTTATCGTTTCTATGGTAGGATTTGAACTTGTTGTTCTTGAAGGAGGATCCTTGCTTCTCCTGTTTTGAGGATCCTACTTGTCTCTCCTGGATCCTCTTGTCATCCTCTAGCCGGATGAACCTGAGTGCCCGAGTTCTTACTTCATCTAAATTCCTGCATGGTGTCATAACAAGATCATCATAGAATAGTGAATCCTTAAGCAGTCCCATTTTGAAGGCTTCAACAGCCGTAGCCATATCCAAGTTGGGAATGTCCAAGGATTCTTTACTAAATTTAGTTATATAATCCCTTAATGATTCATTATGACTTTGAGTTACCCTATATAAATCACTGGTTAATCTTTCAAATTTTCTACTACAGGAGAATTGGTTATTGAATAAATTGACTAAATTAGCAAATGAAGTAATAGAGTAAATGGGAAGACTTAGCAGCCACTTAAGAGCTGATCCAGTAAGAGTGGATCCAAATCCTTTACATAGGCATGCTTCCTTCAACTTTTCTGGGATAGGATTGATCTCCATCCTTTCCCTGTATTGTGCTATGTGTTCCTCTGGATCCGTTGTACCATCATACAGCTTCATAGTAGGGATATGGAACCTTTTGGGTACCTCTGCATCACAAATTGGTGGTGCAAAGCGAGATACCTTGTGGCTTCCATCTGCAATCTCTAGGATAGGCTTGACTATCCCTGGAACACTTGAGATCATATCTTTTAGCTTCTGCAACTCCCTGGCCATAGCATGATTGGTACCTGTATCCTGCATGGATCCATGGTTAGTGGTAGGATAATTATTTAAAATGTTACCTCCCATTGGGTTCAAGTTAGGGAATCCATATTGCTGTGATTCTGGAATGACGGAGGGACCAGTGGAAGCAATGGTCTGCATTGGAATGAAGTCCCCTTGATGGACATCTAGACTTCCTGTTTGCAAACTTTTTAGGGATCCTGGCATCTGGAAGGATCCTGGTGTCTGGGAGGATCCTGGAACGAAGGAGGATCCTTGAACCTGGGACGATCCTGGAACAAAGGAGTATCCTTGGCCCGGGAATGATCCTAGAACAAAGTAGGATCCTTGAAACTGCTGTGCCCCCGGATAGGCTCCCGGATTCGTGAAGGATCCCAAATGCTGGGGGTAGGATCCTGCCGGCTGGAAGTGTGAGCCTAATGCCTGAGTCATTGCTGTCGATCCATGGTGCAATTCTCTTGATTCTCCCATGATTTGCACGTCTGGCATTCCTGATGGCTGAGAAGTAATCATTGGAGTATCAAAGCTCAAGGATTTGGGCATCAATGGAGAATGATCCTCTGCCGTTTTCTTCTGTCTTTTGAGATCTCCAATTTCCCTGAGGATCCTTTCATTAGTTTCATCCTGCCGCTGCATACGATCCTTCATCTGCAAAATCAAAGTAAATACATCACTAGTACTGGGAATATAAGAATTCATAGCAGAAGGAGATGGAGTTTTAGAAGTAGTAGGAGTTTGTCTCTTCTCAGCATTCTTCTGGGATCCTGCCGGTGGTGGAGGCAGAATGTTCTGGGACGAGGTGACTGCAGACATTGTCGTGGACATGTTTTTCAATGATGAAGCCATGTAATTCTTTGAAATGATTTCGAACAAAAAGGTTTTCTTATGAATGAAGCACCAATTGCCCCACGGTGGGCGCCAAACTGTTTTGGTCAAAAATCACACAAGGATAATGTAACCAAACTTTATGTAATTGGGGTATGATGCTTGGTTAATTATAAAAGTAAAGGATCACTTTCGTGATAGAGATGCAAGGACACAATGATTTATACGAGGAAAAAGCCCTTGATCAATATATGATCTCCGGCATAAAAAACCTCGGGTGATGGCAACTACCGATCACCAAACTTCAATATAAGAACAAAATGGTTACAACTTCGGATGATAATGAGCTGAGTACAAGGATCACTATTGTTTCGAGTGTCTAAGTGTGTGAGAGTTGCGTTGTATGTCGTGTGTTCTTCCAAATGAGGAAGAGTGGTATTTATACAAGTGTAGGTGTCCTATTTTAGGTAAAAAGACTAATAATCAGCTCATTACCCCTTTAGAAATAAAAGACAATCTAGCCTAAATTGCCGCCCTTAAATCAAGCTAAGTTTCCATATCCTTTGCAACGTCTATCTTTGATTAAGCTCGTGCTATAATTGTGAAGACGCGTCCCTTGATTATGATGCTAAGAGCGTATCCTGCTAGATGTTCCTGCAAAATAATGTTGTATTACACGAAGATAACTATTAGCATGAGGATCCTTCCAATGGTCCATGATCCTGATCCTGAAGTCCTGCTGAGGATCACTGTCTGCCAAAGAAACAAGGATCACTGGTTAGGATCACGTGTAAGGATCACATATGATAAAAATCCAGCCCTAACATATACTAGGATAATGCTCAAGGGAAAAGCTTGAAGTTCAAGCCCCACTACACATGGTCTTCTGCTTGCTACAGACTCACCTACGCAATAATCCCTTGTACTCTCCAGTGGCTCAAAGTTGTAAACCTACGTTGGGTACAACCATAAGATGCATAAAGATCTACAAAGCTTGATGTACAAGCTTTAATGAAACAAAATGTTGCAAATTATACTATTATATAATATAATATAATATAATATAATATAATATAATATAATATAATATAATATAATATAATATAATATAATATAATATAATATAATATAATATAATATAATATAATATAATATAATATAATATAATATAATATAATATAATATAATATAATATAATATAATATAATATAATATAATATAATATAATATAATATAATATAATATAATATAATATAATATAATATAATATTTACAACATTGGCTAGTTTTTATTCATCTTAGTTTTTTGTTTGTGTACCAAGTTTTTAATTGTTAAGAACAAAGGGTTTCATCCACCACCTAATCGAGGTTAATTTGTTTTGACCCTCTTTCAAAGTTAAACGAACCGATCTCAAGCCTATACAGGCTCGGGATCTGTTCGGCTTGTTTACACCCTAGCAACTCCTTCATTTGAAGAGAATTACTAGCGATTACATTTCAAACCTTTTAGATACTTCCAAAGTTAGAGAAATTAATTGTAGTTAGATCTCATGGTGTGTTAATCAGGTTGAACCCACATCATAGGCCGCCTGTCATGGGGCGTTAATGGTGGGTGTGGGATACCATGTCGGCTGCACCACCGGCGCTAACACCGTAACAGGAGGGCTTCGACGGGGGTGTGGGTCAACCTCGTAGCTGGAACCGTAGGTGTGGGGGGGGGGGATTTGGACTGTTTGGAACTGTAGGTGGTGGGGTTATGCAAGTTGGGGTAAGTGGTGGTTTCTGGGCGGCGGTTTGGCTAGAGAAGTGACGCCACATAACATCATTTTTTCTCAACCAAGCTCCCATAACACATACTAATGTCATTTGCAAACATCATTAATTGTCTCAACCAATCTTAGTGTAATTGACCGTTTCAAGCCAAACTTTTCAATTAATTACGGAGTTTTAGTAAATATCCACACCACACATACTAAACCCACATATATATGACTTCATAAAAGTATAGTATGTTTGTTATGCAGTTAAATTATAAAAGGGTTATTGGATTTTACCACCCCTAACTATCGGCATTTGGCCGTTGCCAACCCCACCTAACACTTTGACACCTGGCATCCCCAACTTGACTTTTAGTTTGTGCTGGCACCACTCAGTTAAATCTTTACTAACTGAGTTTGTTTATGATCCTACGTGGCACATAGCTGATGAGTTGGACAGGATGACGTGGCGAATTCGTGGCACAAGTAGGCATCATCATCATCATCATCTCTCTCTCTCATGGAGTCTTTCTCCATCATCCTCTCATCATCCCCAATTCCCCCAAATCAAAACCCTAAATTTCCCAAATTTAAACCTCTCATCTTTAAAGGTTGAAGTCGTTTTGTTAAAGATAAGAAGCTTGATGCTGGAGGCATCATCAATTTTCAGTCAACAGGAGCAATATCCATCCTTGGAGTCCATTTTTCTTGCAATCACAACCAACGCCATTAAGGAGCCATTCCAATTTGATGCTACAGCCCTCTTCATATCGCTATGGTAACACTAGCAGCCCTTATCACAACATAGGTACTGGAAGTGTGGAGGAAGTGGTATCCCACAACAACCACATCATGTCATGTGGATATGTGGATATGATACAAATGCACCAAAGGAATATGGTAGGAATTGGAATGGATCCACTACCACCACCACCACCACCACCTCCATCCGCTTTAGTATTTGAATCGGTGCCTGTGGTCCATGGCAAAGTAGCCACTAAGCGACTAAGGTTGCTTGGAGTTAACATGGATTGCCCCATCTCAGATGACAACGATCAAGACTACGACCCAGCAAGCGAAATGACCCCTACACCGGTTGTTTGGAGTTTCGACAGAGGGATGAGGAGAGTTTTCTGAAGAGAGTGAAGGAGAGTTTTAAAAATGAGAGGTTTAAATTTAGGAAATTTAGGGTTTTGATTTGGGGGAATTGGGGATGATGAGAGGATGATGGAGAGAGACTCCATGAGAGAGATGATGAGAGAGATGATGATGATGCCTACTTGTGCCACGAATTCGCCACGTCATTCTGTCCAATTCATCAGCTATGTGCCACGTAGGATCATAAACAAACTCAGTTAGTAAAGATTTAACTGAGTGGTGCCAGCACAAACTAAAAGTAAAGTTGGGGGTACCGGGTGTCAAAGTGTTAGTTGAGGGTGACAACGACCAAAGGCAGATAGTTAGGGATGATAAAATCTAATAACCCATTATAAAATAAAGATGTTATCTCAAAAATAAAATGAATTATGAACTTTTTTGGTTACCTGTTTTGCACATTTAAAGCAGGATCACTTATACAGAAAATACAGAGGAAAAAGAGTCAATTAATGAAAGAGAAAAGCAAGGTGAGAAAAGCTAGTCTTTAACAAAATATTATTTTCCCGGTTGTTTGTATATTACCATTGCCAAAGGAAAAGCAGATTTACTCTTTTACTTTATTTTCTTAGTTTTCCTTTTAATCTTTCAATCATTATAATACTCATTAAAAAGTATTTTATTTTCTTGTAATATAAATTCATCTACAAAAATGTTTTCGAATTCTATAACTATACTCCTTAATGTTTTAAAAAAATAAAAAAACAAAAAAAAGCCTACATATATCTAGATAATATTGTACTAAAAAATTAGAGGTTACAGTATTGATGTGTTGACGAGTTTTGAATTAACAAGTTGAATTATTAACCCGACATAACATATAAATATTTGTGTCAAATACATAACCTCAAAACCTAACTCGAACACACTAACAATCATGTAAATCGAATAGGACACATGTAACCAATTTATTTAAACGAGTCAAACATATTAACGGGTTGTAAATAGGTTGACAACTTGTAAATAGGTTGTAATCAAGTTACGTAGATGTTAAACTAATCCTAACTGGATTGGCAAACTGTAAACATGTTGTAACGGGTGTATATGGCTATAAGTAAGTTGTGTTAGACCATGTGTAGTGGGGCATTATGGGGGCATTATTTTTCAAAAAAACGCCCACTCCTCCATTACATAGGGCATTATGGGGCATTATTTTTGAAAAAAAAAATTGCTTGGGCATTATAATTAAAACGCCTAAATTGAAAGAAGGAAGGTTTGACTGGGTTTGACCCACCAATGAGAAAATAGTTTTTTTTTTTTTTTTTTTTTTTTTTTTTTGTTTAATGATTGGAAGGAGCATTATCAGGCATTATTCCCACTACGCCACTTTTGCAATAACGCCCCATACTGACTGGGATGACACGTGTCGGGTAATGCCCCATAGTGGGGGCATTATTTTTCTAAACTACTACGGGTGATCTTAGAACTAATAACATTGTTTCCCTTTTTGTTTTAGTTGTAATGGGCTGATGTGTCAATATGTTTAAATATAAATGATTTAACTACTTTAACAAAAAACAACCTGAATAATTAAACATACAATTACCAAAAAAACGACCTAAATTCTTAATTTGACACATATATGGAAAAGGTAAAATGAGAA
This sequence comes from Helianthus annuus, assembly GCF_002127325.2. NCBI lineage: Eukaryota > Viridiplantae > Streptophyta > Magnoliopsida > Asterales > Asteraceae > Helianthus > Helianthus annuus. The sequence continues at coordinate 60,772,666 of NC_035445.2, forward strand.
CCATCTTAAGTTATGAGAACTAGTCATTTCAAAAGTTTTTTTTCAATTTATTTTTTCAAAAATCTAAAAAATCACTTGTTCCAGCAAAAAAATTAAAAATAAAAAAATGTCGCTTGTAAAGTTTCCATCAGATGTAAAAAATTTACATCGCCGTAATCAAAATTTACATCAGGCGTAAATAAAATTTATATCGGGAGTAACTACCCACTCGACAATTTTTTTTTTGTTTTTACAGATGTGTTTATAACATGTTCATCTACGTTTGTGCAAAAAATGGTGGCCCAACTCACACAGGAAGTAGGAGTTCTTATGGTTCTCACAACTCGTGCTAGTTCTTAATTAAACCGAAACCCATATATATATATATATATATATATATATATATATATATATATATATATAGGTAAAGTGTAGAATACAAATTCCCTTATCGTACATTATGTACGCGATGCCCACAGCCATACACGTGTCCTGATTCAATTTAATTAGACAAGGGTATATTAGACATTCTGTTCAAACATCTGAGGGGTAATTAGGGAATTCCGTCAACAAGGAAGCAAATCAGGGAATTCCGTCAACAAGGAAGCAAATTACGAGTTCGTTTCATAACCGTCCATCTAATTATTGTTCGTATCAATTCGATTTGTAGGTTTTTTGATTGATTTCTGTACCGAACACTGATTGGTACAGAAAAATTATTATGGATTCGTCATTTAGGATGTTTGTTTTTGGTTTTTGTTTGGGTTTTATTTGAATTGAAGGTATTTTCATTTTATTAGATTGTAACGAGGTTGAAGATAAGTTGTTTCTGGTTTTATTTGTTGAGTTTATCATATCGCATGTGTTGTTTTAAATATCGCATGTGTTGTGATTTGTTGAAGATAAGTTGTTTATGGTTGAAGTTATTTAAGATTGGATCATATGTATAATTTCGCATGTTTAAAGATGGACATTTCGCACACAATTTCTGGTTTTATTTTTTGAGTTTATCATATCGCATGTGTTGTCTTACATATTGCATGTGTTGTTTCTGGTTTAAGGTATTTTGAGATTGGGCATGTTTAAACTTGGGCATTTCGCACACAATGAAGTTTAAAATTTAATTTCGCATTTTTATGTTGGACATTTCGAAGACTAGAAAGTATTTAACATATTTAGCTATATATTTCGCACGCTTTAAAACTAATTATATGTATTTTCGCACAGTTTGTTTTATAATTCAGTTTAATAATTCAAATCAAATAATTCAGTTTAATAATTGAGTTCAATAATTCATATCAATAATTTTTATGTGCTTTTTTCTTTTATTATATAGTTTATCTTTTTATCTCCATTTCAAACATCCATTTAAAAATGGCAGATATACCAACATCCTCTTCTTCTGAATCAAGTATCAAGCAGGCTTTGAGAAAAATGATTCAGAAACAAACTCAAGATGATCGATCATGTCAAGAGATATTGGAGACCAACATTTCTCGTGTAATAGAAAACATGAAGAGAAGGCAAGAAATGCTGAACTTGCTATCTCAGATGCAAGTGTGTAGTCTTCAAGAAATTGTTGTTATGTTCATGGTTGATCTGGGTGAGAGGGATGAGAAGCAGTTGAAAGAGTTGGCGGATGCAATAACTATCTTAAGATGCTTGATGAAGATGAAAATGGAGTTTCTTTCATCTTTTGAATGAAGTTTGTTCATTTTAGTGCTTTATTTTAATAAAAACATTCAAGTTTTGCATGTTTCAATAAATTTGCATGCTTTGTTATGGAATGGATTTTGATTTCGCATATGTATATTCCCCCATTTTGCACATTTTAAGCAATTCAATGTCAAACATGCGATTTTATACATTATATATGCGAAATTAAAAACATTAATGTTATCTAACTAGTCTAAATATTCAACAGAAATCAACATCAAACAATTTTACTAGTCCTTTCCAATAAATGCACTCAACCTATCTGGGATTATTTTCTCCAAATCTTTCATATACTTTTCTTTGTCTGGCCTTTTATCGAAAGCATTTGCCTTTTTAATTACTTGTTCCCGATGCACATTGTGTTCGGATAGAATGATTTTACTTAGATATCTGTGCCTCAGGAGATAAAGTTGTGAATTCTGTCTGTTGTTTACTTCATCTTCTTTCACAAACCCAGTCAACCATGGTATTTTCTCTCCTTTATATGTTTCCAAGAGACGCATCGTAAACACTCCACAGTCTACGCCGTTATTCTCCGTCCTCCAATCCATTTCTTTTCTTTCTATTTCTGATGTTCCAAGTTCTTCTATAGCTGGTGTTGGTTCAAATCCTTTTTAGGTATAAAACCAAAACCCTTCTCTGTAACATAGCAACATTCTGTCAGTATCTTTTACATAAAATATAACATGTATATGAAGAAGTTTTTGTATTACCAGTGTGTCTGGAAGCCCCTTGTATCTGTCCTTAAACTCTTGTTTAGCGGCTGAATTGTCAATCAGCTCAATTTTGCCGGTTTTCAAGTGGAAGCACAAGACATAGAAGTGGTCACCTTGAAGTACCGGAATAAATACCAAGTCAACCGAATCAAGTTTTTTTACATCATATTTTAGTATGATGTCTTCAAAATTTGAGCCAAATATGTTTAGACGGCTGTCGTCTGTGTATTTCTCCTCGTTGTAAAAGATATCTGGCTGTATGTTATGTAATTAGAATCAAAGTTATGTAATTAGAATCAAAGTTTAGTAATGTATTAAAAATATTTAAACATGCAAATAAGGTGTGAAATTTCTCACATGCGAATTGTATTTATACCCTATGCGAAATGCTTTTCTAGTGTTCATAGTAAAACTATCTAATATTCTATTTGCGATTTAAATATAAACAGTATGCGAAATCAATGATATGAATTATCTGTTTTAGTTTCAGATGCCAATATGTTTATAAAATCATACCATTATTGTGCTAAACAAGTAGAGTCTGTATGGTGATGATTTTCTATCCCTTTTCTTCTCCTCAAGGTTTAGAACATCCACAAATGCATCTATTCCGTTTGATGCTACGTATTGACCCCTGTAGAAGCTTTCAAATATACCTTTAGGAGTGTGAACCCCAGTTTTTGATCGGTAAAGTTCATCCCTGCCAGGAAAAAAATGAAATAATTTATATTTTGAGTGTATATATTTAGATGTTTGTTAGTTGATATAACTGTTTTACTTACTCTATGCTTGCAAACGTAGCAAATATATATCGGATCACACTCAATTCTTGATTCAAGAGTGCTTCGTGCATGTTTACCACTCTATTGCAATAAGGGGAACAAAATGCGTCTCCAAGCTCTGCACATCTTTTCTCAGCTCGAATTTTGGCTGCTTCTATTGTTTTATAAAGGAGTTCATTTAACCCCTTTGGTAGAACTTGTTTTGGAACTTGCTTTGGCTTTGAGTTTTTTCTCCCCCTAGCTGGTTTTTTTTTTGCTTATTTTCTTCCATGCTGGGTCCCAGGCTCAAAAGCAACTCAACTGACTGCAATTCCTCAGCCATCACCTGAGGGCATTCAACTTTCGGTTCCTTCTCAACTTCGATACCCGAATAGCGATGTTTAGGGTCTTTTTGTGTAGTTTCTCCTAAAGAAACTACTTCCACTTCTGGCTCTTTTTCTTGAACTTTTTCTTGAATGTTTTTTGTAGATTCTGCCAAGTTCACTGTTCTTCGATAACAGTTTCGTTTTCACCAATTTCTGCAGACCAGAGTAGGTTAGAAATATAATATTTTGTTACTTTTAATTTTTCTAATATAAAGTATTTTTTACCTTTGACAGGTGGTTTGTAAGCGTATACACCCGTTTCGACAGTTTGAATGTTTGCAATAAGGGTGTCTGTCATTCCTCCATCATCTTTATTTGTTAATCCTTCATCTTCTGGCTGCAGTGCCCCTATAGATACAAATTATTGAAATTTAATACATCAGAATCAAAATCGCATGGTATACATGACATTGCATGCGAAATCAAAATGTGAAGTGTTGTATGAAATCACATGTGTATAGAAATTGGTGATTTTTTACATAAATTCGCATGTGTTAATTTTGAAAACGCATGTTTACCTTCTGATGCCATTTGTACCAAAACATTGGATATTACTTGTTGAGCTTCTTCATTCTGTCTTCTTTCTTCATTTGTAGTAACTTCATGATGAATTTCAGAAGCTTCATTTTCAGGCTGTTGATGATCATGGGAGGGTGCAGTTTCATGCTCTTGAACCGAATCAGGCGGCACACAAATGGGATGATTCCGAAGCGTCTCATCCCACTGCTTACAGGCCTCCATAATCTCGGGATCCCAAAAACACTTAGTTTTTACTTCCGAAACTGAGTTATTCATCCCTTGAACATCTTGAACCATTTTAATGTATTTTTTGACATTGGATTTCATTCTCTTCAACAGGTTCTATAATATTTTTCGAGTTAATATACTATCAATCCACATGCTAAATATAAATGGATTAAGTGAAATTAATATTTTTTTGCGCTTACCTTTTTGTTGATTTTCGAAGCCTCTCGATCTCGTTCATGGGCTGTGTCGTAGATTACCGATGGTGAAAGTTGAACAGGAGTGTTGCAATAATCCATCATTTTTTGTGTCTGTGTTCCAACTCCCATCTCAAGGTTCAACTGAGACATTTCATGGATTTCAAAACTGAAATCCATCATATCATCATTGTTTTCGTTTGGATCTTCCTTGGTTTCTACGTTTTGTACTGCACGTGCAGTTCTTCATTTGTAGCTTATTGTGGTGTCAACCGATGGTCGTAATGTATACTCCTCCGTTGATCGACCCTCTTCTTCTTCATTTTCACTCTTACTTGATGCCCACACACGTCCGTTATCCGAAATATGCTCTTCGACTTTATCAATCTCCGAAGATGTGATATAACGGATAACTGGTATCTCCACGACTTTCTCAAACAGTTTAAGCCTGTGTTGTACTTGTGCCTGTATAGAAGCTGTATAAATCGCAAGATCATACAAAATTATTTTCAAAATCGCATGAATCATTTAATTATATAACAAAACAAACTAGTCTTTTAAATATGTTATCAAATGTAGTAATGCATACCGTAAGAAAGACAACAGGCCCCATGAACTGTATTTTATAATTCTTCCAGTCCGCTCGTGTACGACGCAAAGTGTCAAGTAGATATGAGCACCAATCTAGATTCTGTATTTCCTCAACAGCCTCTACACCAAGCAAACATCTATCATTCGCAGTTGTTGCCTTTGTGATCTCCGTAAAGAACGTCATCCAGTACACTAGGAAATTTAATCTAAATAGGTTGCCCCCATCTCTTTAATTTTCCATTGTATTTGCAATTAAGCCATGGGTAATTCTCGTGTTTTCCCCCCACTGGCTGATGAATGTATCTCTGACAGCATTTCCCGGTTCTTTACTCTTTTCAATTTTCTCCTCCTTTTTAACTTTTCTCTTGTCGACTATTATTTCTACTTGCTTTGTGTGACATCTGTGCTTGTAATCATTGTAAACAATTCAGTTATCAATGAAATAAAGTTATTTGATCCCAATGTTTGTTTATTTGTGTTTGATATTTTTCATGTTTTGACTTTTATTCGATTTCAAACTCTATATCGCTTTCTGGAGAATTATACGCAAACTGGTGCGTGAACGCAATCAGTTAAACGCGAAAAATACTCCGGAACATCAACTTATGCTTAACATACCTTAAATCACCTTTACATAACTTAGAAATAAGTTTTGAAGGCTTTGGTATGGCGAAATCAAGTTAATTCGCTTACAAAGGGACTAAAATTGACAAACTACGAAAGTATGCCGATTTGAACTGTAACGAACATTCTGGAACATGCCCATAAGTTAAACACACCCTAAATATCCTTTACATAGCTTAGAAATAGGCTTTGAGGGGTTCGGTATGCTAAAATAAACTTTATGCTCATTCAGGGACTAAAAGCGTCAAAAAGTGCATAAGTTTGCATTTTCGCGCATAACTTAAGTTCTGAATACATCCGGACATCCAAAAATTTATGCAAGCATTAAAATAATTTATTTTAGTGTTTGGCATAAGAAAAATCCATTCGTCGCGCAATTTGGATCATCTTTCGCGCTTATGCGCATTCCGTCGTAATTAAGCGAATAATGCAACCGTACGACCAAACGAACCGACATCCGAGATATTTTTAAGCGAAAAATGCGTTTTCTCACGTATTTTGTAACCAAACTACTCTAGGGTATTAAAATCGTTTGTTTTAATACCAAACCTGTTTTCTAACTTTACTAAACATGTTCTAGCATGTTTAGCTCGTCACTTTTAGATTTGTGCTTGTTTAGGGTCGTAAAGGTAAGCGATCTAATCAATCGCTTATGCTTTCGAACCCGACCCATTTGGTCGATCATTAGGATCCGACCAAGCACTTTAGGTGACCATAGTTGTATAGGGAATAACCTTCCGAGGTTATACCTTATGGTCACAATGTTTAAGTAGTTGTATGATAAGTAGTTCTTATGCCTTAGGTAAATTACCAAAATACCCTTTTTACGCCAAAATTCATTTTAAGCCTATGTAACATAATTTTTGGTATCTAAACTGATTTAACAACAATATTAAACATGTTAAGGCATATCTTGCTTGTCATAGGGCTAGTTAGGCATTCCAAACGCGTTTTACGCAAACGACGCGTTAAAGTAGCATAAGCTACCTAAGCGGGTCGTAACGGGTCAAAAGCACTTAGGATAGGTTTCGTTTTAGTACGTAGGCTTTGTTAAACCATATTACATAAGTTCCCATACTTAATTGGTTTACGAACCCTCGTACTACCCGATCCTCCGATAGGTCCGTTTATTAATGTAGATACCTATATAGGTGCCGTTTGATTCCGTGATCTTCTAGCATTGCTTGGTGGTTATCCTACGACTTCTAAGCAATCTCAAGTGAGTACATAGTCCCCTCTTTTACTGTTTTTCAAATGTTTTGGGGTGAAACACATGTGCCTACTTGTTACTTTCGTGCTTTCCATGTTTTCATATCATATACTTGCTATGTTCATTAGTACACTATTAGTACATGATTTCATTATGTTTTTGCTATGTATGTCCATTGTGTGCATACTTAGTACATCGTTTTACATGACATTTTATGCTACGTATGTTCATTTAGCGCATACTTAGTACATTGTTTTACGTTACCTTTTCATGCTATGTATGTTCATCATACTTAGTACATTTGTTTTACATCACATGCTATGTATGTTCATCATACTTAGTACATTTGTTTTACATCACATGCTATGTATGTTCATTTGTTGCATACTTAGTACATTTACATCACATCACATGCTTTCATTTTGGTATGACATTTGGTTTGTTTAAATGGGACAATATACATTCATTAACATTGATCACGCCGTTCGTTAGTAGGTAGTGGTAGCATAGGAATTGACAACTCCCGTTCCTGACATCCTGGGTATGTTTGGATGGAAGGAATGACCGAATTCGATTTAAACGTAACACAGATAGACCTTTAATTTGTTTAAAGGTTTATCACCACAGTCGCAAGGCTTGGATGTATGCATTTTTACAATACCATATAAATGTTTGTATTCAATGTAGCATGCATTTTCCACAAAACATAACGTTGATTTAAACAGAGTTTTACTTCAATACCTGGTCTTGTGCATTTTCACCTATGGTTTAGTTGATACATATTTCACTTGCCATACATGACATTTTGTTTACACACTACATGATTGACATTTGACATAGACATTTTGACATGGTTTTCACAATGACATTTGACAATTTGGTTTAGACATGGGCAAATTTACATTGGTGGTTTGTTTGGGTAAGTGGTTTAAGTAACAAGACGTATGTAATATGATACAAGCATGGTGGATACGCCGCTGGTACTTCCTATACATAAATGCTTGTATTGTATTACATGTCGTAGCGTTATTTAAATCATTCATTTTGGATTTATACATTTTTACAAATAACATATTTTTCACAAGACATTATTTTACAAAACAGTTTATTTGTTACAACTTATTTTACTTGGTTATTTATTTAACCATACATTATTCTTTTACTTATACATATCATCTGATTTTATCACTTTTTAAATGATTTACAAAACAAAACAATTTACAAGGTTCATGACTAACTTTTCTTAAACATTTTCTTAAACTTAAGTCATGAATCCTATTTTCACAAAACCTATGTATCTCACAGGCATTTTTATGCTGACGTACCTATTTTCACATGTGTTTCAGGAGCTAATGCATAGGACGTTCGTGACATGCTAGGGTGGACTTGGGCCTTAGTGACAATAAAATGAAGCTAGACTAGATAAAACTTGTTATGTACTCTTTATTTCAGTTGTTTTAAGACAATGTAACTCGTTTGTCTGATTCAATAAAATATAACTTTGTATGCCATGGTTTTGAAACAATAATTCTGTTACAACACTCCCCGACGTTCCCGCCACGGTTTGATGTTTTACGTGGTCGGGGTGTGACACTTTGTCTCCTTTGGTATTCCAAATACCTCATAAACTGTGTCCGATGTAATTTTTATTTGGTGTCTATCTACGTTTAGTGTATCGAACATCTCGTCAAAGTTTCTTGCAAGCCAATATGCAAAACGTGTTGAAATATGATTGATATTCATATCTAGAATAGCTCCAAATCCCATATTCTTCACCTCATCAACCTGTTTTTTTGAAAATTTCTTCACAATATCCATATATGAGTTAGGTTGACATCTTAACAATATTGATTCGTTGCTGTATTCGAAGAAAGCTCTAGTTTATGTTCTAGGTGGTTCCACCTTTTTTGAAGGTTTTATTGTTTGAATCATAGATTTCCCGTCATCTTTCTTCTTTTTCGGCAGTGGCTTAACAAAGTCATCCTCCTCAGAACTTTCTTCAATAACCCTTCTTTTTCTATTTTTGTTAACTTTTTTCAATGTTGATATTGGGTCTTCCAAGTCATCATCAAAATCTATTTCTACAAAATCGCATGCTATCAGTCAAAAACCTTTACAAAATCGCATTTATCAGTTAATCATGTACCCTAACTCATTAAGTTGTTGAAATCGCATGTATGAGTTATCAATTCACATGTCTTAGTCAAGCTTTACCAAAACTATATAATCTTATAAATCGCATGCTTTATACAACAAAATTTATCAAATCGCGTGTATAAATTAATCATAATCCCCTAAAACTAACTAATCATATAAATCGCATGAGGTTTTTATCAATTCGCATGCACAAGCTATCCTAAGAAAAAAACCATCATCAAACATAAATCGCATGCTTTAGACAACTAAAATTTATAAAATCGCATGCCTAATTTAATCATAATCCACTAAAACTAACTAATCATATAAAATCGCTTGAGGTTTTTATCAATTCGCATGCTCAAACTAACATAAGACAAAAACCTTCAATAAACAATAGTTAACATATAAAATCGCATTTGTCATTCAAAACCCTCACAAAACCCTATATAATTTCGCACATACATCAGCTCATCATTAACAAAACTGCACAAACATACAAAACCTAATAAATAATCGTACCAGTCATAAACCCTAACAAAATCATAGTTATGAACAATGTGTAATCTTATAAAACTATAGGTTTCACACCGAAACCTTACTAAACAAACAAAATCGCATATGTCATTCAAAGTAACTGTAAATATCTTTATAAAATCGTAAATGTCAATCGATACCTAGATTCATCTTCTTCGCCTGTGGTCTTGTAAGGACCTGCAAAAATGTCCCAAAACAACCCGTAAGTGAAAACCCGGACTCCTGAAACCCTAATGTTCATGAAAAATCAAGAAAATTGAATTTTTGGTTTCCACGCAGGCCGCGTAAGCCATAAGGTAAGGCTACGCGGGCCGCGACAACTTAAAAATCACCAGAGACGCGTTCCAGGCCACTTGTCAACCACGTGGCGGACCTACTGATGACACGCTAGCCCTACACGTAGACTGGGGGGTCCTCGCGGGCCGTGTAAGACCTTGTTAAGGTTTACGCGGGCCGCGTAAAACTCAAAATGTTGCTATAAGTAGCCTGTGCATGGGACTTGCTTCTGTGTTCGAAATTTTAGTTTCAAAAGTCCATATTCTGCTTAAAAACAAGTATTAAGGGGTCACGAAGCTGCTACGAAACAGGGTATTAACTCGATCACTGCTACGATACAATGTCCGATCGATTGAAACCGATCCGATGGATGTTTAAGTGCTGCCCATAATTGGGCTATACTTTGTCATTCGTCGTGAGGGTTTTGATTTTGTGAGCTTATCGTAAATGTTGTATTAAGTTACTGACCTAGTTTTGTGTGCATTGTTATTTAAATTAGGTTATCAGGCTTATCAGTAGGCTAAAATCTGCCTGTCTAAACTTGCAATGTGAGTCATTCTCTTTTTATTAACAATATTTTACAATACTCCAATTATTTTCAAAGTTATAATTACAGGGATTAAGTATTGGTTATCTTGAATCACTGGCAAGTGGGGTATTGTGCACATTACTAAATTTCTCATGGTTAGGTTCACCAACCTAACAGTGATAATCATCACTACTTGGGTGAAAGGACCCAATAGTGGTATGACCATCGTCACCAGGGTGTGACACGGCGCCAGATAAAAATAAGATAGTAGCCATTGTAATCGATCTTATGCTGTAATTCATAACTAAGGTGTCGTTTTATATAACCTGAGTGACTCGCCAGTATTTCCCCGCTGATAAAATATTTTTAAACATGTTTCAGGTGACTTACTGTGAATCAAGGAAAAGTGCTACGGAGCACTAGCAAGCTTGAGTAGTGGCTTAGTAAAATAAATAAACATGTTTTGTAAAACAGGAATTTCCTTGTGAAAATTCCCTTTATTGTAAATTACGGGGTATATCCCAAATTATGGAATAAAATAATCTGGCATTTTCAAGTCTTAAAGATCCTGTTAAACTTCCGCTGTCAAATCAAATAATAAATACCACGGGTTTCTGTCCCGCGGCTCCTGGACCGGGTAACACCGGGACGGGGGCCGTGGACAGAAAAAGGTGGTATCAAAGCCACTGATTTAAGCCAATTAATTATTTAGAAATACTTAATTTTTCCTAATTGCCATTTTGTGATTTTGTGAAAACTTAAATTTACAATAAATAAAATTTTAACTTAAGATTTGTGTGTGTCTTCATGTGTGCTATCAGCATGAATGAACTATCAGAGGCACTCCGAAATTTCACTATCCATAGCACCGATATGGATATTACCGGCACTTTCACTGGCTACCAGGCTGATACTGAAGAGCCAATGGTGTTCCAGGCCCAACCGCAGGAGAAACCAAAGACAAAAAAAAGAAGAAGACTTGTAGGCAGGAGGCGTATGCGTAGGAAGAAACCAGCGGTACAGAAAGTTATAAAGACTGAGAATCCGAAGGATAAGGGGAAAGGAAAAGAGATTGGGGAAAGTTCCGGGCAAGCCCAGGAAATGCCATCATGGGAGGAGTTGGATCGTAAATTGGCACTTAGTGATCTCTTTGGACCTGCCGATGAAAACCTCTTCAATTACCCAGTTGAATCACAACTTCCAGTTAATCTAGAGCCTGCTATCCCAGATCCCATTGTCAACCCCTGACCTCTACAAGGAGAGCTGGAAGAATGGTGGACCACTGACTGGCAATTTCAGAATCTCTTAAATAACCCTAATACCTTTTTCCCCCAGTTTGACCCTGAGCCTGCACCAAACCCACCTATGAGCAATGAGAACTTGGCTGAACTCCGCCACTATGGCGAGGAGCTGGTGGACGCAGGAAATAGAATCCGAGAAGTGGGGGAACAGATCTTATGGAAATACGACGAGAGGGAGCGTCGTTTCTGAGACGCCAGTTGGTTGTGGTTGCATGGTGGTGTGGTTATGTGTTTAATAATAATAAAAATATAATCATGTAAAATAACTTAAAATAAAACTTTTGTAAGATAACTAGTATGTACGAATGCATACTAAAATATATAAAATATGAAAGTCGCAAAGTCTGACAATTTTGGCTATACGTTTTGGCGTGATGTTGTGCGATTACTTTATTGCATTTGGTTGTATTTATTTGTGCCAATAACTTATATATATTGTTAATTATCAGGTGGAACACGCTGTTAATGAACCAGTTAATGAAGTTAATCAATCGGAACACAATAATGAGGATCACTTTCTAAATCGGCAAGATATAGAAAACATCGTCGCTCAGGGAATAGCCAATGCTATCCCGGCAATCGTCGCTGCTGTTAAAAGTCTTGTTGAGCCTTCACAAGCCAACCCCAGTAAACGCACGCGCAACGATAATTTTAGCAATAGTGCTAATGGAGGCGGCATCAATGAGAATAATGTGGTTCAAGCCCCAGTACTCAAGAAAATGAAAGTTGCAACACCTGGTTGCACTTACAAGGAATTTCTTGCCTGTAAACCAGCCGAATTTGCAGGCAATGAAGGGGCGACAGCCGCACTGCGTTGGTTAGAGAAAACTGAAGCAATAATTAAAATAAGTAAATGCGCAGAGGAAGACAAAGTTATGTATGCTTCTCACCTTTTCAAGGAAGAGGCATTAGAATGGTGGAATACGGTATTGCAAGCCAAAGGAAGTGACATGGCTTATGCCATGAATTGGGAATAATTTAGACAATTGCTGGAAAGGAAATTTTTCCCGAATATAAAAAGGAACAAATGGCAAACAAGTTCCTAAGCCACCAAATGGTGGATGTTGACTGTCGGGGGTATACTTCGAAATTCTTCGAGTATGCCAGAATTCTGCCAACTCTGGCTTCGCCAGAACCGGTACTTATTTCTCGCTACATTTGGGATTTGATTAGCGAGATCCGTGATATCGTCAAAGCTGCAAGACCCCGCACGATTGACGATGCGGTGGAGTTAGCCAACACTTTGACCGACGGACTGGTACGCACGCGAGAAGAAAACAGAAATAAGGAATTAGCTCAGAAGATTACTCAAGGATTCCGAGGAGGTAATGCTAGTAACAACTTCAAGAAAAGAGGAACTGGGCAATCCTCCACTGTTCCATTTTGCAGTACCTGTAAAAGAAAGCACTTTGGAAAATGCAAGGGGTACTGTAACTTCTGTAAAATCCCGGGGCACCAAGAAGAAGATTGCAGAAGAAAGAAGTCGAAAATTTGCTTCAATTGTGGAGAAGCTGGACATTTTAGGCCAGACTGCCCTAAACTAGTCAAACCAGCTGACAACAAGGCTAAACCTGCAGAAGGAACTACCAAAAAGAATGCAAGAGCCTTCCAATTGACTATACAGGAAGCAGATCTGATTCCGGATGTGACAGCGGGTACGTTCCTAGTTCACAACATTTATGCGAAAGTATTATTTGACTCTGGTGCAAACCAAAGTTTTAAAAATACTTCATCCTGCCAAGCTCTTAAGCTACCTTTAACCAAACTTAGGCAAATTTATATAGTAGAAACAACAGACGGTAACTCTGTTAGCATAGATCAAGTTTTGCAGGAAGGTAAGATAGAACTTTCAGGTTATAAATTTTCTGCAAACTTGTTACCTCTGAATTTAGCTGGATTCGATGTTGTGTTAGGAATGGATTGGTTAGTAGCCAACCATGCTCGAATCCTCTGTGATAAGAATTCCATAGAAATTCATACACCCACAGGAGAAATAATTATGGTTACAGGAGATAAGCCACGAAAGCCAATGAAATTCATTTCAGTAATGAAAGTGGCCAGTTATTCAAGGAAACAAGAAATAACATATATGGTATCGGTAGTTGTTTGTAGGATCGTGAAACGACCTAACGAGTCGATTAGAAGAGTGCTCAGACAGTATCAGAGGCGGAATTCATTGATTCTGTCTTCGTTTAGCTTGGATTCACTATTAATTGTCTCGTATATTAATCTCTGAAGAATTTACAAGCTTGAGACACTTCGACAGCACCTCGGCGTTGGAATCAAGAACGTTACAAATGAAATCGTTTGAAGAGTATTTATAGGCCAAGCCCTTCCGTTTGAAAGTGGCATGACATGCTTCAAACGGAATGGCACTCTTTAAAGAGACTGCACTCTTCAAACGGACTGGCACTCCTCAAACGGACTGGCACTCCTCAAACGGACTGGCACTCCTCAAACGGGCTGGCACTCCTCAAACGGACTAGGCTCAATCACGTCTAAAACCTACCCTATTTCTCGTATAAGGTGCCCTGATCTCTCAATTCTAGTATAAGACTCGATACAAGACGAAGTCGACAGACGTATGCACTAAACGACTCCCCCTCGAATGTTGACGAGTCTGAAGTATTGAGTCTTCTCATTCTTCAGTCTTTACCGGTCTTCGGGCTCTTTCACAATCTGAGACTCAAACGAAGATGAAATCGACAGACAACTGCACCAACAGACTCCCCCTTGAATGTTGACGGAATCTTCAGTGAGAGTCTTCATCATAACGACTCTTCAATCTTGATCGGTCTTTTATCTTTCTTATCATGTAACAGTATCTTCTCTTTGGCTCTAACCTCATCAGACTCCCCCTTTCATCATGATGGGATCGCCGTCTGGAATTAGCTATCACCTTGAGATTGCATCCTGGCTTTAACTCTGTTTAAGCTCATCTCCTGCACAATCTTCTCACAAACACATAAGTTTATACTTAAATCAATAAGAAAAACTTATTAGTAATAGTTACATCAAGTTCAAATTAATGACCCTGATTAACTATTCTCAACTACTTTCTTAAATCAAAATGTTTCAATTCAGCACTCAACCCCAAACCTGTTCATCATATTCAGCACTTGAACTTTTGAATATCAGCTCTTCAACATCAATTGTCAAAAATCTTTTTGTATTTTTCAAAATTTATGCTAAAACACACTAAAATTTTTTTGGATTTTTGATAACAAAGGAATGCAGTAAAGAAATATTTACAAACAATATTTTTGTGAGTTTGCGTAAGAGGATCATATCAGATTTTGAGACAAATCACTAGCACCGTTAAGCTTTAATCATTTTAAGTTCTAAACGATTCACATAGATTGACGATATATTTGTCCTCTTAAACTCAATCTAAAAACTTTCGAAATGCTTACCGATACGTTAAGGTATATTAATATAGCACTAAGTTCTTATGAACCCCACAATCTCAGCATATCCCCTCATCATGCAATACACTGACCCAAGTAATGCTTTTAAACTTTTATCAACTGTGAATTGTGCGAAAACAAAGCAGAATGTTTAAACATTAACAATCAGGTCGATCTTTCGATACGCAGAGAAAGTCCAATGTTTAAACAAAATAAGAAAATAAAACAAGTTGAAGTTGTTTAGGCTTTAACCACCAGGTCGATACTTCCGTATACGTAGAGGTGATCCAAAGCTTAAACGAAACACCAAAGAAAATAAAGCAGAACGTTTAGGCAATAACATCCAGGTCGATACTCACGTATACGCAGAGGATGTCCAATGCTTAAACAAAATAAAGAAATAAAACAAGTTTAAATGCACAACCACAGTGACTTTTTCAGCAAGTTGTGAAAGTTCACAAACTGACCGGTTTTTATGCTCTTTTAGCATTCAGCGATTCTGAGTAGGTACACAATCACGAAGCACAAAACTAAGTACTATGCTTTCAACCATGTTTTCCACTAGAACTAGGCTTTTTCATTTAAGTTTGTATCGTTATCGCAAATCTACTAGTCTAGCTGAGTCTACCGTCACATCTTTAGTGAGATCGCTTATCACATTTTATCTTTCCATTTCTTTAGCATGCTGTGACAGTCCAACTGAACTACTATCATTTCCTCTTTTTGACAATAAAACTCATTTTTTTTCATTTTTTAATGTTTTTGGAATTTTCAAATTTTCTAATTTTTTTTTTAAATTTTTACTCCCCTGAAATCAAAATATGTCTCAATTTTGATTTTCTGGGAAAATTTGAAAACAAGTTGTACAAGAAATATGACAACATGATGATAATTACTTCAATTCTCCATTCACTTGGCTTGAACAATCAGAACTCCCCCTGACAACAAACTATTTTCCCATAGTGATTTCAAAACACTTAAGTTTGTTTTAATGAAAATGGTTTTTCTGGAAAATAAGTTTTGTGAGTCATTTCTCAACCATGGGGATCATTCATCACCTTGTTTCTTCAACCACTTGTAAAAACTAATATTTTTAAGATCAATCCACAAACATCACTTGTAGAAAATCAAGTACAACTTAATGTCCCTGATTTACTACTTGTCAGTCGAAATATCACTTTCGTGAATTTCTCAAAAAAGATGTCGATTCCTGCTCCCCTCTTACCAACCTGGGAGCTCCGGCAAGTCAGGTTTTTTTCATTTAAACAAATTCACCCAAGCTTGACGGTCCTTGGGTGATTTTGAATTCTTGTTCAACAATGGTGGAAAATTTGCGTCATCCATTGTTAGACCAGAATTCTCAACTTTTACCTCAATAAATGGCTCCTCTAGTTTTAACAAACCAGAATCATTGCTTGAATGTGGCTTGTCTGACTTTGATGAGCCAGATTTATCGCCAACATGTGGCTCCTTTGTTTCCGAAGAAACCGATTCATTGCCACAAACTTTTTTCTTCTTCTTTCCCTCTTTCGTCCTCAGATTTGTATCTAATGAATGCGTTTTGCTTGATTTGTTGTTCTTTGGTGAGCAAGACGATTTATCAGATCTTTTATCTGTTTTACCAGTTGTATCCGAGGATAAAATCCTTTCGATATACTCTCTCGCTTTCTTCCTCTTCTTCCTCAGTCTGTCTTTCTGCCCCTGTGAAAACTTCACTTTCTGTTCATGAACTTTCTGTTCTTGAACTTTAGGTTCTTGAACTTTCTGTTCTTTGGGCTTGACATTGACTGGTTTCTTTGCCATTTTCTGAGATTCTGCCCTCGATCTTCCCTTTGATCTCATTGGACAATCTCTAGCAATGTGTCCTCTGATTTGACAGTTATAGCATCTCCTCGTCTCATATCTCCAACTCTGGCAGTTAACAGCAATGTGTCCTTGATAGCCGCATCTGTAACACACTCTGTTATCGTACCAATCACCATTTTTAACCCAAAAATTCAGATCAAAGCATTGTTTGGCTTGGTGATAATCTTTCCTCCTCTTGTTTGCTGGATTTGGCTTTTAAGCACTGTGGTCAAACCTGCACCACTTATTACCAACAATTTTTGAGTTTTGTTTTTCAACTTTTTGTGATTTTTTATCACGATTGGATGATTGAACTGATGAGCTTTTATTTTCTTTTTGAACATTTTTCGGTTTTTATCCTTTTGTTTTTGTTCCACATTCTTCTTTACAGGTTTTTGCATTGAGCATTCACCTTTTTCAGTAGAATGTAAAACAGTTTCTTTAAACATTTCATTCAATTTCAAAAATATTTTTCTTTTTTCAACTTCATCATCAGTTTTCTCATCACAATCTTCAACTTTGATTTTGTCAAAGTTTGTGACATTGTCACTTATTGGAACAGAATTGATCGGTTTTGGACACGGAATATTCAAAAACTCAGATGATGTCACAAAACCTTATAATTTCTTTGCAAGTTCATCAATTTTGTTCCTTGAATTCTCAGCTTCATTTTCAAGCTGAGATATTCTTTTAAGATGAGACTTGATAATTTTTTTATTTTCAATTTTAATATTTTCAAGAACAGATTTTTCATTGTCCAAAACTTTTAACTATTTTTGAAATTTTGTTTCATTTGCTTTCAGATTCTTGTTTTCCAGCTTTATCCATAAATCTTTATTTTCTGAGGATTTCTTTTTGCTTTCAAAATCTTTTTCCTTTTCTTTCAAACTTTTGTTTTCTGATGTCAAACTGTTCAATTCACTTAACAGTTTGTCATTTTCAGATTTCAAGGTCTCATAATTTTTCTACAAATCAAAAATTTGTTTCTCATCAGTTTTTTTGTCATCTTTCAAAACTGAAATTTCTTCAGTCTGTTCCTGTCCCACTTGGACACCTTTATTCCCGCTTCTTTTTAGTATTGATTTTCCATTTGAACTTTTCTTCTTCTCAACATTTCTCTCCATCTGTTCTTCAAGTGTCTCAATGAATTGACAAATTGTCAATCTAGAGTATTCTCCAGTTCTTTTTAAATCCAACAGATATGTACCCCATTCTTGTTGAGGTATGGCATTGGCCAATCTTTCAACCCATTCATTTGGACTTTTCTGAATACCCTTCTCAAACATTGAGCGAACAAGATGGCTATACCTCTCAATGATACTCTTTGTATTCTCTCCTGGACAACCTGAAAACGAGTCAAATTCTTTCTTTAATACATTTATTTTATTAATTGTTTCATTTCTCATATTAAAGAAATTTGTATTCATGATCCGGAAGCACGTTTATCAAGACAGTCCTGTTAAGTGAAATATCAAGTTCAAACTACATCCCCTTTTCAAACGGAACCCTTTCAAACGGAACCCTTTTCAAATGGAACCCTTTTCAAACGGAACCCTTTTCAAATGGAACACTTTTCAAACGGAACCCTTTTCAAATGGAACCCTTTCAAACGGAACCCTTTCAAATGGAACCCTTTTCAAACGGAACACTTTTCAAACGGAACCCTTTTCAAACGGAACCCTTTTCAAATGGAACCCTTTTCAAACGGAACCCTTTCAAACGACAGCTTCAAATGGAAGGATCAGTTTCAAACGGAAGGGTCAGTTTTCAAACGACAACTTCACGTTTTCAAACGGGAAGGTCAGTTTTCAAACGAAACACCAGGCCTCGTTCAAACAGACACCGGTTTTCAAGCCATTTTTACCAGTTTTACTTTGAGTTTAGGTCTGATATTCTCAAGGGTTTGTTAAAATACAATTACGCACACATTCTGAAAGTTTTAGCCAATTTTATCCGTGAAAACTTGTTCGATTTTGAAAGAAGGTGTAGAAAATCAGAATTTGCTAGTGAAAACGAGCTAAACGGTAAGAACTCTTCCTCCTGAGCTCTGATACCACTTGTAGGATCGTGAAACGACCTAACGAGTCGATCAGAAGAGTGCTCAGACAGAATCAGAGGCGGAATTCATTAATTCTGTCTTCGTTTAGCTTGGATTCACTATTAATTGTCTCGTATATTAACCTCTGAACTATTTACAAGCTTGAGACACTTCGACAGCACCTCGGCGTCGGAATCAAGAACGTTACAAATGAAATCATTTGAAGAGTATTTATAGGCCAAGCCCTTCCGTTTGAAAGTGGCATGACATGCTTCAAATGGAATAGCACTCTTCAAAGGGACTGCACTCTTCAAACGGACTGGCACTCCTCAAACGGACTGGCACTCCTCAAACGGACTGGGCTCAATCACGTCTAAAACCTACCCGATTTCTCGTATAATGTGCCCTGATCTATCAATTCTAGTATAAGACTCGATACAAGACGAAGTCGACAGACGTATGCACTAACAGACTCCCCCTCGAATGTTGACGAGTCTGAAGTATCGAGTCTTCTCATTCTTCAGTCTTTACCGGTCTTCGGGCTCTTTCACAATCTGAGACTCGAACGAAGATGAAATCGACAGACAACTGCACCAACATTGTTAATACCAAAAGTAAAGAACTTAAGGATATTCCAGTAGTATCAGAATACCCGGATATATTTCTAGAAGAACTACCTGGATTACCACCCGATAGGGAAGTGGAATTTAGAATTCATCTAATTCCTGGAACTACACCAATAGCCAAGGCTCCTTATCGGTTAGCACCCACTGAAATGTTAGAATTGAAAAAGCAGTTAGATGAATTACTAAGCAAAGGATTTATACAACATAGTTCATCCCCATGGGGAGCACCAGTGTTGTTTGTGAAAAAGAAGGATGGTTCCATGCGAATGTGTATCGATTATAGGGAACTAAATAAAGTTACAATTAAGAATCGATACCCATTACCTAGGATTGATGATCTTTTTGATCAACTTCAGGGAGCTAGATATTTTTCTAAGACAGATTTACGCTCCGGATATCATCAATTGAAGGAACAAGAAGAAGACATACCTAAAACTGCTTTCAGGACTAGGTATGGTCATTACGAGTTTACAGTTATGCCATTTGGACTAACAAATGCTCCTGCAGCATTTATGGATATGATGAATAGGATCTGTAAACTGTATTTGGATAAATTCGTAATTGTCTTCATCGATGACATACTTATTTATTCCAAAAGCCAGGACGAGCATTGTGAACATTTACATATACTCTTAACTTTGTTAAGAAAAGAAAAGCTTTACGCTAAATTCTCCAAGTGTGAATTTGGGCTCCAGGAGGTGCAATTTTTAGGACACGTGGTGAATCACGAAGGTATTCACGTAGATCCCTCCAAAATAGAAGCAATCACTAAATGGAAGGTTCCGCAATCAGCTATGGAAGTTAGAAGTTTTCTAGGGTTAGCCGGATACTATAGGCGATTCATTAAGGATTTTTCTAAGATAGTTGTGCCATTAACTAAGCTAACCTGTAGAGCAGTGAAGTTTAAATGGGGACCTAGGCAAGAAGAGGCTTTTAAGGTTTTAAAGCAAAAGTTAACAAAGCCCCAATTCTTGCCTTACCAAAAGGGACATAAGATTTTGAAGTTTACTGTGATGCTTCTAAGCTAGGATTAGGATGTGTACTAATGCAACGCAAGAAGGTAATTGCGTATGCCTCAAGGCAATTGAAGAAGCACGAGAAAAACTATACGACCATGACTTAGAATTAGGATCGATAATTTTTGCCCTTAAGATTTGGAGGCACTATCTGTATGGAAGTAAGTTTACCGTTTATACAGATCATAAAAGCTTAAAGTACATATTTGGGCAAAAAGAATTGAACATGAGGCAAAGGAGATGGATGGAAATTCTAAGTGACTACGACTGTAATATTCAATATCACGAAGGAAAAGCAAATGTAGTCGCAGATGCTCTAAGTCGTAAGTATAATGAAAAGCAAAAGCGAACTCGTGCTCTTAGATTAAATCTACAGTTAGATTTAATGGAACAACTGAAAAACATTCAGGAAACAGCAATCAAGGATGATGCTGAAGGAATGAAAGGAAGTATAAAGGAATTAGAGCAGGGAACTGATGGAATTTGGAAACTCCACAAGAAAAGGATTTGGGTACCTATGCAAGGAAATTTAAGGAACAAAATTTTAGAAGAAGCCCATAAATCTAGGTATACTATGCACCCTGGAAACAATAAGATGTACCAAGATTTAAAAAAGAGTAAAATGCACGGATAGTCCCTGTGGTTTGGTGAAATTTCACCTTTAGTCCCCAACTTTTCAAAATTACACTCTTAGTCCCTGTGGTTTGGCAAGTTGTTACAAGGATAGTCCCTAAAGCGGATGTAGGTTAGTTTTTCTGGTTAAGTGGGTGTGAAATGACAAGGACTATCCGAGTAAAAACTTGTCAAACCACAGGGACTATTCGAGTAACAACTTGTCAAACCACAGGGACTATCCGAGTAACCTTCATCCGCTTTGGGGACTATCCGAGTAACAACTTGTCAAACCACAGGGACTAAGAGTGTAATTTTGAAAAGTTAGGGACTAAAGGTGAAATTTCACCAAACCACAGGGACTATTTGTGCATTTTACTCAAAAGAAAAAGTAATTTTTGGTGGATAGGAATGAAAAAGGACATAGCTAAATATGTATCTAAGTGTCTGACATGTTCGCAAGTTAAAGCAGAACACCAGAAACCTTTAGGGTTACTCCAACAGTTAGAAATGCCTGTTTGGAAATGGGAACTAATAACAATGGATTTTGTTACTAAGTTACCTAAAACTAGGAAAGGTAATGACGCGATTTGGGTAATTGTGGATCGATTAACCAAATCAGCTCATTTTCTACCCATGAAGGAAACTTTCAGCATGGAAAGATTAGCTAAGTTATATGTAGACGAGGTAGTATCCTTACATGGAGTCCCACTCTCTATTGTATCAGATAACTGCATACCATCCCCAAACAGACAGACAAAGTGAAAGGACGATCCAAACCCTGGAAGATATGCTCAGGGCATGTGTGATAGATTTGGGTGGAAACTGGGATGATCACTTACCCTTAATTGAATTCTCCTATAACAATAGTTATCATGTAAGTATCGAAGCTGCCCCATTCGAAGCACTGTATGGACGAAAGTGTAGAACTCCAGTTTGCTGGGCAGAAATATGAGAAAGTCAATTATCAGGTCCCGAGATTGTACAGGAAACCACCGATAAAATAACTCAAATCAAGGAAAGACTGAAAACAGCTCGAGATCGCCAAAGGAGTTATGCAGACAATCGACACAAGCCATTGGAATTTCAAGTTGGAGACAAGGTACTCTTAAAAGTTTCTCCTTGGAAAGGGGTAGTCCGCTTTGGTAAGAAAGGAAAGCTAAGTCCAAGATACATAGGACCATTCCCAGTAACTCAAAGAATACGACCAGTTGCATATTGCTTACAACTACCAGAAGAGTTAGCCGGGGTACATGATGTATTTCATATCTCCAACCTCAAGAAGTGTCTATCTGACGAATCACTAGTAGTACCTCTTCAAGATATAGAGGTAAATGAAAAGCTAAAGTTTGTTGAGAAACCACTCCAAATAGAAGATAAAAAGGTTAAGTTTCTCAAGCACAAAAGACTAGTACTGGTCAAAATCAAGTGGGATTCAAAAAGAGGACCTGAGTACACCTGGGAGCTGGAATCGGAAATGAAGCGAAATTATCCTCACTTATTTCAGTAAATCTCGAGGACGAGATTTTAAATAAGGTGGGGAGGATGTAAGGACCTGCAAAAATGTCCCAAAACAACCCGTAAGTGAAAACCCGGACTCCTGAAACCCTAATGTTCATGAAAAATCAAGAAAATTGAATTTTTGGTTTCCACGCGGGCCGCGTAAGCCATAAGGTAAGGCTACGCGGGCCGCGGCAACTTAAAAATCACCGGAGATGCGTTCCAGGCCACGTGTCAACCACGTGGTGAACCTACCGATGACACGCTAGCCCTACACGTAGACTAGGGGGCCCTCGCGGGCAGCGTAAGACCTTGTTTAGGTTTACGCGGGCCGCGTAAAACTCAAAATGTTGCTATAAGTAGCTTGTGCATGGGACTTGCTTCTGTGTTCGAAATTTTAGTCTCAAAAGTCCATGTTCTGCTTAAAAACAAGTATTAAGAGGTCACGATGCTACTACGATACAGGGTATTAACTCGATCACTGCTACGATACAATGTCCGATCAATTGAAACCGATCTGATGGATGTTTAAGTGCTGCCCGTAATTGGGCTATACTTTGTCATTCGTCGTGAGGGTTTTGATTTCGTGAGCTTATCTTAAATGTTGTAATAAGTTACTGACCTAGTTTCGTGTGCATTGTTGTTTAAATTAGGTTATTAGGCTTATCAGTAGGCTAAACTCTGCCCGTCTAAACTTGCAATGTGAGTCATTCTCTTTTTATTGACAAAATTTTACAATACTCCAATTATTTTCAAAGTTATAAGAGTTAATAGCCAAAATGGTCCCTGAGGTTTGCTCACTTTTGCCACTTTAGTCCAAAATCCAAAATTTTTAAATCTAGGTCCCTGAGGTTTGCATTTTGTTGCCATTTTAGTCCAAATTTCAAAAACCCCCTTTTGAGTGTTGAAACCTGATTGTTTTGTCCTTTTGTTCAGGGGCATTTTGGTCATTTTAATTTACTCTTTTAATAAATTAAAACAAAATTAATTATATATTATATATATATACATACAGACATTCACACACATACCCATCTCTCTCTCAAATACCCACCGCCACCGCCGATGACCTACACCTCCACCTCCATCTCCGATGCCTGCATCCACACAAATACCCACCGCCGCCACTACCTCCATCTCCATCTCCTATGACCTACATCCCATTTTAATCTTCATCTATACACCCACTTTCACCACCAGCACAATGGCTCAAGAAAACGAGGCCGCCGGCTGGTTCCGGAGAACACCACCATTACGGTCAGAGTGATAGTGAATCGGATTCATCAGACGGAGAACACCACCATTATCGTCGCCGGAGGTTCCATCGAGTAACACCACCACTGACACCATCATTAACATCAGGAACCGTCATCGTCTTCATCAGAAACATACAAGAAAACGAGGAACCGAGAGGAGTGCTTACCAGGGAACTCTTTTGTTTTTAGAGATCGGCTCCGCCGTCGAAAGAGCCGGCACCCGACGCCACCCCCACAGCACCGCCGGCTGTGGGGTCCTGCTACTGCCACTGTGCGCCGTCACCGGCACCGGAACCCTCGTCGGTTCTTGCCGTCGCTGGACTTGAAGGAGAGGGATTGAGAGGTTGGAAGGGTATATGGTGGAAGTGGGTTTAGGGGTGTTTTGCAGGAGGAAAGGGGCTGCCGTTTGTCACCATGCGCCGCCGCGCTGGTCGAAGATCGAGATGGAGAGATCGAGAGGTTGATGGTGGATGTTGATAAACTCAAAAAGGGTAAATGTCTGTATGTGTGTGAATGTCTGTATGTATATATATATAATATAATTAATTTTGTTTTAATTTATTAAAAGAGTAAATTAAAATGACCAAAATGCCCCAGCACAAAAGGACAAAACAATCAGGTTTCAACACTCAAAAAGGGGGTTTTTGAAATTTGGACTAAAATGGCAACAAAATGCAAACCTCAGGGACCCAGATTTAAAAATTTTGAATTTTGGACTAAAGTGGCAAAAGTGAGCAAACCTCAAGGACCATTTTGGCTATTAACTCAAGTTATAATTACAGGGATTAAGTCGTGGTTATCTTGAATCACTGGCAAGTGGGGTATTGTGCACATTACTAAATTTCTCACGGTTAGGTTCACCAACCTAACAGTGATAATCATCACTACTTGGGTGAAAGGACCCAATAGTGGTATGACCATCGTCACCAGGGTGTGACACGACGCCAGATAAAAATAAGATAGTAGCCATTGTAATCGCTTTTATGCTGTAATTCATAACTAAGGTGTCGTTTTATATAACCTGAGTGACTCGCCAGTATTTCCCCGCTGATAAAATATTTTTAAACATGTTTCAGGTGACTTACTGTGAATCAAGGAAAAGTGCTACGGAGCACTAGCAAGCTTGAGTAGTGGCTCAGTAATATAAATAAACATGTTTTGTAAAACAGGAATTTCCTTGTGAAAATTCCCTTTATTGTAAATTACAGGGTATGTCCCAAATTATGGAATAAAATAATCCGGCATTTTCAAGTCTTAAAGATCCTGTTAAACTTCCGCTGTCAAATCAAATAATAAATACCATGGGTTTCTGTCCCGCGGCTCCTGGACCGGGTAACACCGGGACGGGGGCTGTGACAGGTCTATCGTTGTTTGCTTTGCTTCGTTTCTCAAAACCCATGGATTTTAGTTGAATCGCAACGGTGAGTAGTAGGGAACTTGGGGAAGGAGAATGCAATTTTGATTTTGGGTTTACAGTATGATTGTGAGTTATTGTTTGCTGATTATTAGGGGTTTTGATTTCGCAATGGACGATTTTAACCCTTAGCGGTTTCATTTATTTATTTTAATTTGATTAATTTAATAGTTAAACACGCGATTTAAATGAGATGATCTGACGGTTGTGGTTATAGCGTACATAATGTACGATTAATGGATTTGTATGATAACCGGCCTGTATATATATATATATATATATATATATATATATATATATATATATATATATATATATATATATATAGGTAGAGGATCTTGTACATTAATCTAAAAGTGTGAGAAGTGTGAGAAGTGTGAGAAATATTGTGGTGATGACAAGTAATTTTCTTATTGATTTAATTAATTGATAACCTTCCATAACCGTCACCCTTAATTACAGGAATACGAACTAAGAATTAATCTACGAATTTGTGCATCTCGTTTTATATAGTGTTATATATTTTTATATAGTGTTATATAGTGTTACGTAGTGTTATATGGTGTTATATAGTGTTTTTTGGTGTTATATAGTGTTATATGATGGATGTATAATGTTATATAGTGTTATATTGTAACACCCCGTGTTTTTGAAAGTCAAAGTCAAAGTCAAGATTGAAGTCAAAGGAAGAAAAGATTTCTAATTGCGATCTGTCACTCCTTGCACCACTACTATTTTGACTTCTTTGACTTGTAGATAGTCTATTTGTTTTGTTACGTTAGTTGTATTATGTGGAGTACTTGTTATAATCGAGGTTTAATCGATATTTATCGCATGTTTTATCGCTTCATCGCTTATCGCATTGCAATTGCATTCGCAACCCGAATTATGCGTTCTGGATATTGTTTTACGTGTGTGTGCCTTTTATGTGTTACTTGTGCATGTTTATTTATATTTATGTTGTGGTGATTAATAGAAACGCAATCGCAACAATATCGCAATCGAATCGAAAACACTAAACGCAAGATAATGAGGATGATTATATGTTAGATATAGTAGTTGGGATTAATGGATAATGCTATCGCACCGCTAACTAGCTTAAACGCGCCGCAAAACTCAACGCATGAAATGAAACGCCGAAACTCAAAACGTCGGAGCCACACGATCAAGTGATTGCTCGATCGGATGGTCAACCGATCGTATTGCCATCCGATCGGATTGCCACCCGATCGGATAGCACTTTCCTTTTTGGGAAACCCTATAAATACCTCCAACTGTCACATCATTTGATGTGACAGCTCCTCTCACTTGACCCAGCCGCTCTCAAGCTTCTTTCTCTCGATTTCTCGCGATTCTTGTAAGTTTTCAACCTAAATCTTGTACTTTATTGATCTACATGCACTCCTACACCTTTCTATCTTTTGAATCTTAACTTTTAACCGTGAAATCACTAGATTTGAGGTGTTCTAGGATGATGTCATCATGGGGTTCTTATGAACTTCATTTTTTGGCTTCAATCCACCAAGAACAACTTAGATCTGGACGATTTCCACATTAATAAACAAGGATCTAGCATAGATCTGAGCATATTCATGGTGAAAAGGATTGAAAGATGGTTTTCTAACTTTCTTTCAACTCTTTTACACTCAATGCACTCAAAACCTATGGAACCGAAGCTTGTTCTGATCTTCTACTCTTACATAGTGTCGTGTTGGTTCAAGATCTGATTTCTATCAGAGAGACACCTGATTTCAGGTTAAACATGAACCACCGTCTCGGACAGTTAACTGGTCGGACTAGGGTGATTCCTGTCCGATCGGATTACATAGACCTTGAAGAGGTTACTGCTGTTTAGCACGTATCGTATCGTCTCGAATCAAAACTACAAACTATCAAAATTACCAAGTGTCAAGACGATCAGGTCGCTAGGACGGATTGCCGTCCAATCGGATTACCATCCGATCGGACAACCACCCGATCGGCTGGCACATGGTCCCACACTCAAACTTTGTTTTCAACTTTTCAGAGGTTTTGAACATCGAACGAATTACCGTCCGATCAGATTGCCATCCGATCGAACTACCGTCCGACCATGCGATGTTTGGGACTTCAACACTTAAACAATTTTCAACATGTTCCATGCCCTATTAGTTCCAACGGATTGCCACCCGATCGGTAGACCATCCGATCGAGTGACAACACTGCTGTGAACTTGTTCTCTGAGAATTACCTCGCCGAACGGATCGTCGCCCGATCGAACCGCCGTTCGATCGACCGGCCTGAAGAGTAGAGATACTTCTCAGTTTTCTAAATGCTACAACGAAAACTTCAAATGGCAAACCATCATACACAAACACATCTTCACCAAGGGAGATGTCAGTCCAATCGAATGGCCATCCGATCGGATGACCATCCGAACGGATTGACATCCGATCGACTGGCCATCCGATCGGATTGCCATCCTATCGGATTACCATCCGACACTTATCACTTTGCACCGTTTTACGCACCGCTTATCGTTTATGCTATCGTTAACTGTTCAGGCTAATCTCTTCCAGCGCTCCCTTCAATCCAAGATAATGTTTACTTGTTAAGCACGATCTGTGAGTATACTCGATCCCTTTTTGCTTTATGCACTTTTGGGTTTTACACACGTTACTTATTCTAAATCACAATCGACACACAACGCAAACACTATTTATACGCTAACCACTATTGCATGCTACGTGTTATTCGATGAATGCTTGTATATTATGTTAACACAGTGATTGTTGCCTACACCTTAGCGACGATAGTACTATAGTTTGGACTCATCACCTATCGTGGACAGGGGTTGTTAAGGGCTTTACTTCACATGTCCCAGTGGGGATATGTGTTGCGCATTCTACAACTCGCAGTCACATCTGTGCATATTTTCTGTCGATAACCTACTAGCTTCACTTTATACATGTTACATGCTGGTTATGTGTAAACGATTTCGAACTCTATTATATCTATTAAACTTATATGCTCACCTTTACACAATGTGTATTGACCATTATTTTAACGTATGTGATAGGTGTTTAGGATGCTATCTGCTAGGATGCTTTGCTTGCTTATTCGTAGAATCAAGTAGGGTTGAGAGTCTAGAAACAAAGAAAATTTATTTTATTTGAAATCTGATTTGTCGGAACATGTTATGTGTTTTAGAGATAGCGCTGTCTGTAACAACTTAAATTTGCTTGATGGGTTAAGGTATGGGACTTAATATTAACTATCTGCTAATGTAGTTGTCATGGAATTTCTCTTGAACAATCTGTTTCGCTCATTGCCGCACCCCGATGTTTCTGCCATCGGTTGGGGTGTGACAGATTGGTATCAGAGCCATAACTATAAGGAATTAGGCAAGACTCGACCTAGTCTGGGTCGCTGTCTTAGAAACGACCTAGTCTATAGTTAGGTACTAACAAGACCGACTTGTGCATACCCTTAGGGGTGTTGTACGAGCTTACTTGCTATACTCGCTATTCTCGCTTACACTACACTATCACTGCACTCTAATTTTCTAAAATGAACGAGTGATTAGGTCGAGATTAGGTGTGAAAACCGCAAACTCTTGACTAAATTGCTTGTTTGATCCGCATTTTTATCTATAAACAGGAGAATTTGCGTTGGATCAGGAGTGAAATCCGTACTTTAACGCAGATTTTCCCCTTATTTTATCAAAACAGGAATGAAGTTGTTAAGTCAGGGGTGAAACCCGAACCTTGACGACTTGTTCCAATCTCTATTTTTGGTTTTACAAAACTCTCACCAAAGTCTCGACGAACTCCAACGACTTGACGTCACCCTGTAACAGGAAGGATGCGTGCCGATCGCCCGAATTCGAGGCAAGAGCACAGTCCTGAAATTTAAAGTGTGTACCAAAAGTCCTTGTGAATATTCGAACCACTTTGGGTAGTCGACGTCTAACAGCCGCAGACAATCCATTCTCGATTTTTATGTGTTTCGATTCTGAGCTCGCAACTGCCGACTTTGATATTCGTCGCTTTTATGTGGATTTTATGTGGTTTTATCTGCTTATGTGTTTCGATTTTTGGTGATTTATTTGCTTTTCACTCTCGCTTTGATCGACACACACGACCCGCACTACGCATCTACCTCAAATCGCTAACCAATCGCTACTACTTGAGGAATAACTATACGCTATGTTGCTCGATGTGTACTCGCTAATCGCAATCGCTATGCTCGAACGCTCGCGAACTTTGAATGATAGGTTTCTGTATTCTGACTGCTTCTGTGCTTCTGTGCTTTACGTGCTTATGTGCTTCTGTGCTTTTGTGCCTATGTGAATCTGTGATTATGTGACCTATGTGTTCATGTGGTTATTCGTGTTCCTGAGCTTAGTAGTATTAGGCGTGTGAGGTGAGATTCGATTATAATGTGTCTGAGTGCTATGGCGATGTCTGTTGCAGACAATGTCGTCATCTGGATCCCGTCACTCGCGCGCTGCTCGCCGAAACCAGAAAGACAAACGCCTTGCTGCTCTCGTCGCTAAGCAGACAGCGAAAGTCACTCCCCAGATCGTTAGCGACCTACACGAGAACGCTAGCAAGTCATCCGAAGAATCTAGGACTCATTCTCCCAAAGCTTTTTTTAGCTTCAAGCAGTTCAAAGCTTGCGGCCCGAAAGAATTTACTGGCGAAAATGGGCCTACAACTCTGTTTCAATGGTTTGATTCGATCGAGGTCACCCTGCGCCAGAGTGGGTGTCCTGATAATCTCCGCACTCTGAAACGCTACTGGCGTCTTCCAGTCCTGCGCTTTAGACTGGTGGACGGCCGAGAGAAACAAACGCGGAAATGATGCAGCTTATGGTGTGATGTGGGATGAGTTGAAGGACGTCATGATGGAAGAGTTCTGCCCTCCCCATGAGCGCCAAAAGTTGGAGGATAAATTCTGGCATATCAAGCAGAAGGATGGTGACAATGCTCCTTTAACTGCTTGCTTCAAGCAGCTCAGCATAATCTGTCCTGATCAAGTCAAGACTCCCGATGTAACGATCAAGAAGTAAATTAGAGCTCTGCCGGATTGTGTCGCAGACTTTGTTCAAGCTGCAAAACCAGCGACAATCGAGGAAACTTATCTGCTCGCGACTGAGATCAATGACAAGCGAGTCAAGGCTGGTGTCTGGGACAAAATGTGACACCTGTGTCACTTCAACCATCATGCAAATACCAAACCAATGAAACATTGTATTTCATACTTGGGATTTGTATAAATATGTGTATCGTTGGCACATATCAATTCTTGTTCGATTTCGAGCTTTAAATCGCTTTCTGGAAGGTTATACGCGAACTGATGCATAAATATAACCAGTTTAATGCAACAAACACTCCGTAACAGTGACATAGTCTTAACATACCTTAAATAACCTTTACATAACTTAGAAATAAGTTTTGGATGGTTTGGTGTGTTGAAATCAAGTTTATTCGATCGTAGGGACTATTTGTGTCAAACTGCAAAAGTATGCCTATTCGTGTGGTAACGAACATTCCGGAACTTGATTATAAGTTAAACATACCATAAATATCCTTTACATAGCTTAGAAATAAGCTTTGATGGGTGCGGTATGCTAAAATAAACTTTATTGATCAATAGGGACTAAAAGCGTTAAAAAGTGCATAAGTTTGCATTTTCGCGCAAATCTTACGTTCTGAATATATCCGGACATCCAAATTTATGTAATCATTAAAATATTTTATTTTAGTGATTGGCATGATAAAATTCCATTGTTCTCTTAATTGGATCGTTTTTGCATTCGTTACGACTTTCGTCGTAATTAACCGAATAACGCAACCGTACGACCAAACGAGCCGACATCCGAGATGTTTTTGAGCATATTTTAAGTTCCCTATACTTTAACATCAATTTAGAGCTTTGACATGGGTTAACGAGGCTTAAACGTGTCAAATATGCATCAAAATGTAAGTTTTACAAGTGCAGGGACCATTTTTAAATTTCTGGCAGATACATTGAACTTGGTCCATTTTTGAGGTTTTGATGGTTTTAACCCATGGTTTTGCACCTTATGGGCTGGTATTTGATGGTTTTACATGTTCCCATGGTATTCTAAAACCTTGGGCCCAAGTGTAAGGTCATGATTCAAGCACGTTATGCGAGGAACGATCCTAACGGTTTACCGAAATCTATATATACCCACCTCATTTTCATTCTTTCCTCACACATGATCTTATTTTCTCTAAGTTGAAGCTCTAATTCTTCATACCTGAGAATTTATATATCATATCTTCCTAGCTTGGACCCTTTGTAAGCTTCTTTCGTTCTTTTATGCGTTTTTAAGCGTAAAAGTCAAACATTTTTTGACTTTCTACTTTGACCAGTCAATGGTCAACACGAAGTTCATTTGAACTTCATAACGTGAGCGTAATCACGATGGTTATAGTCTCTTGTGACTATACCTACTGATTACCACGTTATTTAGGCGTAGTGACGAATCATAGTTTCAGCCAAAATGCGTATTTATGTGTATTTTGTAACCAAACTATTTTTGGGTATCAAGACCCTTTGTCTTGATATCAAACATGTTTTTAATCTTCGTTAAACATGTTTCAACATGTTTAACTCGTCACTTTAGATTCAGTGCTTATGTAGGGTCGTAAGATAAGCGGTCTAAACAACCGCTTAGACTTTCGAACCCGACCCGTTTGGTCAATCATTAGAATTCGACCAAACACATTTTGTGACCATAGTTGTATAGGGAATAACCTTCCGAGGTTATACCTTATGGTCACTTCGTTTAATTAGTTGTATGATAAGTAGTTTATATGCCTTAGGTAAGTGACCAAAATGCCCTTTTTACGCATAAATTCATTTTAAGCATATGTAACCTAATTTTTAACATCTAAACTGATTAGGCAACATTATTAGGCATGTTAAGGCATATAATACTTGTCATAGGACTAGTTAGGCGGTCCGAACGCGTTTTACACGAACGACGCGTTAAAGTAGC